>NC_092719.1:96542805-96846607 GCF_047496885.1 Scyliorhinus torazame
CTCCCCACATTCAGACATTCCAATCTGTCTCCCCACATTCAGACATTCCAATCTGTCTCCCCACATTCTGACAGGCCAATCGGTCTCCCCACATTCAGACAGTCCAATCTGTCTCCCCACATTCAGACATTCCAATCGGTCTCCCCACATTCAGACAGTCCAATCTGTCTCCCACATTCAGACAGTCCAATCTGTGTCCCCACATTCAGACATTCCAATCGGTCTCCCCACATTCAGACAGTCCAATCGGTCTCCCCACATTCAGACAGTCCAATCTGTCTCCCCACATTCAGACATTCCAATCTGTCTCCCCACATTCAGACATTCCAATCGGTCTCCCCACATTCAGACAGTCCAATCGGTCTCCCCACATTCAGACATTCCAAACAATCTCCCCACATTCAGACAGTCCAATCGGTCTCCCCACATTCAGACAGTCCAATCTGTCTCCCCACATTCAGACAGTCCAATCGGTCTCCCCACATTCAGACAGTCCAATCGGTCTCCCCACATTCAGACAGTCCAATCTGTCTCCCCACATTCAGACAGTCCAATCGGTCTCCCCACATTCAGACATTCCAATCGGTCTCCCCACATTCAGACATTCCAATCTGTGTCCCCACATTCAGACATTCCAATCGGTCTCCCCACATTCAGACAGTCCAATCTGTGTCCCCACATTCTGACAGTCCAATCGGTCTCCCCACATTCAGACATTCCAATCTGTCTCCCCACATTCAGACATTCCAATCTGTGTCCCCACATTCAGACATTCCAATCTGTCTCCCCACATTCAGACAGTCCAATCTGTGTCCCCACATTCTGACAGTCCAATCGGTCTCCCCACATTCAGACATTCCAATCTGTCTCCCCACATTCAGACAGTCCAATCTGTGTCCCCACATTCAGACATTCCAATCGGTCTCCCCACATTCAGACAGTCCAATCTGTGTCCCCACATTCTGACAGTCCAATCGGTCTCCCCACATTCAGACATTCCAATCTGTCTCCCCACATTCAGACATTCCAATCTGTGTCCCCACATTCAGACAGTCCAATCGGTCTCCCCACATTCAGACATTCCAATCGGGCTCCCCACATTCAGACAGTCCAATCGGTCTCCCCACATTCAGACAGTCCAATCTGTGTCCCCACATTCTGACAGTCCAATCGGTCTCCCCACATTCAGACATTCCAATCTGTCTCCCCACATTCAGACATTCCAGTCAGTCTCCCCACATTCAGACATTCCAATCTGTCTCCCCACATTCAGACAGTCCAATCGGTCTCCCCACATTCAGACATTCCAATCGGTCTCCCCACATTCAGACATTCCAATCTGTCTCCCCACATTCAGACATTCCAGTCAGTCTCCCCACATTCAGACATTCCAATCTGTCTCCCCACATTCAGACATTCCAATCTGTCTCCCCACATTCAGACATTCCAATCTGTCTCCCCACATTCAGACATTCCAATCGGTCTCCCCACATTCTGACAGTCCAATCGGTCTCCCCACATTCAGACATTCCAATCTGTCTCCCCACATTCAGACATTCCAGTCAGTCTCCCCACATTCAGACAGTCCAATCGGTCTCCCCACATTCAGACAGTCCAATCTGTCTCCCCACATTCAGACATTCCAATCTGTCTCCCCACATTCAGACAGTCCAATCTGTCTCCCCACATTCAGACAGTCCAATCTGTGTCCCCACATTCAGACAGTCCAATCTGTCTCCCCACATTCAGACATTCCAATCTGTGTCCCCACATTCAGACATTCCAATCGGTCTCCCCACATTCAGACATTCCAGTCGGTCTCCCCACATTCAGACATTCCAATCTGTCTCCCCACATTCAAACATTTCAATCTGTGTCCCCACATTCATACATTCCAATCGGTCTCCCCACATTCAGACATTCAAGTCGGTCTCCCCACATTCAGACAGTCCAATCGGTCTCCCCACATTCAGACAGTCCAATCGGTCTCCCCACATTCAGACATTCCAGTCGGTCTCCCCACATTCAGACAGTCCAATCTGTCTCCCCACATTCAGACAGTCCAATCTGTGTCCCCACATACAGACATTCCAATCGGTCTCCCCACATTCAGACAGTCCAATCGGTCTCCCCACATTCAGACAGTCCAATCGGTCTCCCCACATTCAGACATTCCAATCTGTCTCCCCACATTCAGACATTCCAATCTGTCTCCCCACATTCAGACAGTCCAATCTGTCTCCCCACATACAGACAGTCCAATCTGTCTCCCCACATTCAGACAGTCCAATCTGTCTCCACCACATTCAGACATTCCAATCTGTCTCCCCACATTCAGACAGTCCAATCGGTCTCCCCACATTCAGACATTCCAATCTGTCTCCCCACATTCAGACATTCCAATCTGTCTCCCCACATTCAGACATTCCAATCTGTCTCCCCACATTCAGACAGTCCAATCTGTCTCCCCACATTCAGACATTCCAATCTGTCTCCCCACATTCAGACATTCCAGTCGGTCTCCCCACATTCAGACAGTCCAATCTGTCTCCCCACATTCAGACAGTCCAATCGGTCTCCCCACATACAGACATTCCAATCTGTCTCCCCACATTCAGACAGTCCAATCGGTCTCCCCACTTTCAGACAGTCCAATCGGTCTCCGCACATACAGACATTTCAATCTGTCTCCCCACATTCAGACAGGCCAATCGGTCTCCACACATACAGACATTCCAATCTGTCTCCCCACATTCAGACAGTCCAATCGGTCTCCCCACATACAGACATTCCAATCTGTCTCCCCACATTCAGACAGTCCAATCGGTCTCCCCACATTCAGACAGTCCAATCGGTCTCCCCACATTCAGACATTCCAATCTGTCTCCCCACATTCAGACAGTCCAATCGGTCTCCCCACATTCAGACAGTCCAATCGGTCTCCCCACATTCAGACAGTCCAATCTGTCTCCCCACATTCAGACAGTCCAATCTGTCTCCCCACATTCAGACTGTCCATTCTGTCTCCCCACATTCAGACAGTCCAATCTGTCTCCCCACATTCAGACAGCCCATTCTGTCTGCCCACATTCAGACATTCCAATCTGTCTCCCCACATTCAGACATTCCAATCGGTTTCCCCACATTCAGACATTCCAATCTGTCTCCCCACATTCAGACAGTCCAATCGGTCTCCCCACATTCAGACATTCCAATCTGTCTCCCCACATTCAGACAGTCCAATCGATCTCCCCACATTCAGACAGTCCAATCTGTCTCCCCACATTCAGACAGTCCATTCTGTCTCCCCACATTCAGACATTCCAATCTGTCTCCCCACATTCAGACAGTCCAATCTGTCTCCCCACATACAGACAGTCCAATCTGTCTCCCCACATTCAGACAGTCCAATCAGTGTCCCCACATACAGATATTCCAATCGGTCTCCCCACGTACAGTCAGTCCAATCTGTCTCCCCACATTCAGACAGTCCAATCGGTCTCCCCACATTCTGACATTCCAATCGGTCTCCCCACATTCAGACATTCCAATCTGTCTCCCCACATTCAGACATTCCAATCTGTCTCCCCACATTCAGACATTCCAATCTGTCTCCCCACATTCAGACATTCCAATCTGTCTGCCCACATTCAGACAGTCCATTCTGTCTCCCCACATTCAGACATTCCAATCTGTCTCCCCACATTCAGACATTCCAATCTGTCTCCCCACATTCAGACATTCCAATCTGTCTCCCCACATTCAGACAGTCCATTCTGTCTCCCCACATTCAGACATTCCAATCTGTCTCCCCACATTCAGACATTCCAATCTGTCTGCCCACATTCAGACAGTCCATTCTGTCTCCCCACATTCAGACATTCCAATCGGTCTCCCCACATTCTGACATTCCAATCGGTCTCCCCACATTCAGACATTCCAATCTGTCTCCACCACTTTCAGACAGTCCAATCTGTCTCCCCACATTCAGACATTCCAATCTGTCTCCCCACATTCAGACAGTTTACTCTGTTCTCCACCACTTTCAGACATTCCAATCTGTCTCCCCACATTCAGACATTCCAATCTGTCTCCCCACATTCAGACATTCCAATCGGTCTCCCCACATTCAGACATTCCAATCGGTCTCCCCACATTCAGACATTCCAATCGGTCTCCCCACATTCAGACAGTCCAATCGGTCTCCCCACATTCAGACAGTCCAATCGGTCTCCCCACATTCAGACAGTCCAATCTGTCTCCCCACATTCAGACAGTCCATTCGGTCTCCCCACATTCAGACAGTCCAATCGGTCTCCCCACATTCAGACATTCCAATCTGTCTCCCCACATTCAGACAGTCCAATCTGTCTCCCCACATTCAGACATTCCAATCTGTCTCCCCACATTCAGACAGTCCAATCGGTCTCCCCACATTCAGACATTCCAATCTGTCTCCACCACTTTCAGACAGTCCAATGTGTCTCCCCACATTCAGACAGTCCAATCGGTCTTCCCACATTCAGACAGTCCAATCGGTCTCCCCACATTCAGACAGTCCAATGTGTCTCCCCACATTCAGACAGTCCAATCGGTCTCCCCACATTCAGACATTCCAATCGGTCTCCCCACATTCAGACATTCCAATCGGTCACCCCACATTCAGACAGTCCAATCGGTCTCGCCACATTCAGACATTCCAATCTGTCTCCCCTCATTCAGACAGTCCAATCGGTCTCCCCACATTCAGACAGTCCAATTTGTCTCCACCACATTCAGACATTCCAATCTGTCTCCCCTCATTCAGACAGTCCAATCTGTCTCCCCACATTCAGACAGTTTACTCTGTTCTCCACCACATTCAGACATTCCAATCTGTCTGCCCACATTCTGACAGTCCAATCGGTCTCCCCACATTCAGAGAGTCCAATCTGTCTCCCCACATTCAGACAGTCCAATCTGTCTCCCCACATTCAGACAGTTTACTCTGTTCTCCACCACTTTCAGACATTCCAATCTGTCTCCCCACATTCAGACATTCCAATCGGTCTCCCCACATTCAGACAGTCCAATCTGTCTCCCCACATTCAGACAGTCCAATCGGTCTCCCCACATTCAGACAGTCCAATCTGTCTCCCCACATTCAGACAGTCCAATCTGTCTCCCCACATTCAGACAGTTTACTCTGTTCTCCACCACATTCAGACATTCCAATCTGTCTCCCCACATTCAGACAGTCCAATCGGTCTCCCCACATTCAGACATTCCAATCGGTCTCCCCACATTCAGACAGTCCAATCTGTCTCCCCACATTCAGACAGTCCAATCGGTCTCCCCACATTCAGACAGTCCAATCTGTCTCCCCACATTCAGACAGTCCAATCTGTCTCCCCACATTCAGACAGTTTACTCTGTTCTCCACCACTTTCAGACATTCCAATCTGTCTCCCCACATTCAGACAGTCCAATCTGTCTCCCCACATTCAGACAGTCCAATCTGTCTCCCCACATTCAGACAGTTTACTCTGTTCTCCACCACTTCCAGACATTCCAATCTGTCTCCCCACATTCAGACAGTCCAATCTGTCTCCCCACATTCAGACAGTTTACTCTGTTCTCCACCACATTCAGACATTCCAATCTGTCTGCCCACATTCAGACATTCCAATCTGTCTCCCCACATTCAGACATTCCAATCTGTCTCCCCACATTCAGACAGTCCAATCTGTCTCCCCACATTAAGACAGTCCAATCTGTCTCCCCACATACAGACAGTCCAATCTGTCTCCCCACATTCAGACAGTTTACTCTGTTCTCCACCACATTCAGACATTCCAATCTGTCTCCCCACATTCAGACATTCCAATCTGTCTCCCCACATTCTGACATTCCAATCTGTCTCCCCACATTCAGACAGTCCAATCTGTCTCCCCACATTCTGACATTCCAATCTGTCTCCCCACATTCAGACAGTCCAATCTGTCTCCCCACATTCTGACATTCCAATCTGTCTCCACACATTCAGACAGTCCAATCTGTCTCCCCACATTCAGACAGTCCAATCTGTCTCCCCACATTCAGACAGTCCAATCTGTCTCCCCACATTCAGACAGTTTACTCTGTTCTCCACCACATTCAGACATTCCAATCTGTCTCCCCACATTCAGACATTCCAATCTGTCTCCCCACATTCAGACAGTCCAATCTGTCTCCCCACATTCAGACAGTCCAATCTGTCTCCCCACATTCAGACAGTTTACTCTGTTCTCCACCACATTCAGACATTCCAATCGGTCTCCCCACATTCAGACATTCCAATCTGTCTCCCCACATTCAGACAGTCCAATCTGTCTCCCCACATTCAGACAGTCCAATCTGTCTCCCCACATTCAGACAGTTTACTCTGTTCTCCACCACATTCAGACATTCCAATCGGTCTCCCCACATTCAGACATTCCAATCTGTCTCCCCACATTCAGACAGTCCAATCTGTCTCCCCACATTCAGACATTCCAATCTGTCTCCCCACATTCAGACATTCCAATCTGTCTCCCCACATTCAGACAGTCCAATCTGTCTCCCCACATTCAGACATTCCAATCGGTCTCCCCACATTCAGACATTCCAATCTGTCTCCCCACATTCAGACAGTCCAATCTGTCTCCCCACATTCAGACAGTCCAATCTGTCTCCCCACATTCAGACAGTCCAATCTGTCTCCCCACATTCAGACAGTCCAATCTGTCTCCCCACATTCAGACAGTTTACTCTGTTCTCCACCACATTCAGACATTCCAATCGGTCTCCCCACATTCAGACATTCCAATCGGTCTCCCCACATTCAGACAGTCCAATCTGTCTCCCCACATTCAGACAGTCCAATCTGTCTCCCCACATTCAGACATTCCAATCTGTCTCCCCACATTCTGACATTCCAATCTGTCTCCACACATTCAGACAGTCCAATCTGTCTCCCCACATTCAGACAGTTTACTCTGTTCTCCACCACATTCAGACATTCCAATCGGTCTCCCCACATTCAGACATTCCAATCTGTCTCCCCACATTCAGACAGTCCAATCTGTCTCCCCACATTCAGACAGTCCAATCTGTCTCCCCACATTCAGACATTCCAATCTGTCTCCCCACATTCAGACAGTTTACTCTGTTCTCCACTACATTCAGACATTCCAATGTGTCTCCCCACATTCAGACAGTCCAATCTGTCTCCCCACATTCAGACATTCCAATCTGTCTCCCCACATTCTGACAGTCCAATCGGTCTCCCCACATTCAGACAGTCCAATCTGTCTCCCCACATTCAGACAGTCCAATCTGTCTCCCCACATTCCGACATTCCAATCTGTCTCCCCACATTCAGACAGTCCAATCAGTCTCCCCACATTCAGACAGTCCAATCGGTCTCCCCACATTCAGACATTCCAATCTGTCTCCCCACATTCAGACATTCCAATCTGTCTCCCCACATTCAGACAGTCCAATCTGTCTCCCCACATTCAGACATTCCAATCTGTCTCCCCACATTCAGACAGTTTACTCTGTTCTCCACCACATTCAGACAGTCCAATCGGTCTCCCCACATTCAGACAGTCCAATCTGTCTCCCCACATTCAGACATTCCAATCTGTCTCCCCACATTCAGACATTCCAATCTGTCTCCCCACATTCAGACAGTCCAATCTGTCTCCCCACATTCAGACATTCCAATCTGTCTCCCCACATTCAGACAGTTTACTCTGTTCTCCACCACATTCAGACAGTCCAATCGGTCTCCCCACATTCAGACAGTCCAATCTGTCTCCCCACATTCAGACATTCCAATCTGTCTCCCCACATTCAGACAGTTTACTCTGTTCTCCACCACATTCAGACATTCCAATCTGACTCCCCACATTCAGACATTCCAATCGCTCTCCCCACATTCAGACATTCCAATCTGTCTCCCCACATTCAGACATTCCAATCGGTCTCCCCACATTCAGACAGTCCAATCTGTCTCCCCACATTCAGACAGTCCAATCGGTCTCCCCACATTCAGACAGTCCAATCTGTCTCCCCACATTCAGACAGTCCAATCTGTCTCCCCACATTCAGACAGTCCAATCGGTCTCCCCACATTCAGACAGTCCAATCTGTCTCCCCACATTCAGACAGTCCAATCGGTCTCCCCACATTCAGACATTCCAATCTGTCTCCCCACATTCAGACATTCCAATCGGTCTCCCCACATTCAGACATTCCAATCGGTCTCCCCACATTCAGACAGTCCAATCGATCTCCCGACATTCAGACATTCCAATCTGTCTCCACCACATTCAGACATTCCAATCTGTCTCCCCACATTCAGACATTCCAATCTGTCTCCCCACATTCAGACAGTTTACTCTGTTCTCCACCACATTCAGACATTCCAATGTGTCTCCCCACATTCAGACAGTCCAATCTGTCTCCCCACATTCAGACATTCCAATCTGTCTCCCCACATTCTGACAGTCCAATCGGTCTCCCCACATTCAGACAGTCCAATCTGTCTCCCCACATTCAGACAGTCCAATCTGTCTCCCCACATTCCGACATTCCAATCTGTCTCCCCACATTCAGACAGTCCAATCAGTCTCCCCACATTCAGACAGTCCAATCGGTCTCCCCACATTCAGACATTCCAATCTGTCTCCCCACATTCAGACATTCCAATCTGTCTCCCCACATTCAGACAGTCCAATCTGTCTCCCCACATTCAGACATTCCAATCGGTCTCCCCACATTCAGACAGTCCAATCGGTCTCCCGACATTCAGACATTCCAATCTGTCTCCACCACATTCAGACATTCCAATCTGTCTCCCCACATTCAGACAGTCCAACCTGTCTCCCCACATTCAGACATTCCAATCTGTCTCCCCACATTCAGACAGTCCAATCTGTCTCCCCACATTCAGACAGTCCAATCTGTCTCCCCACATTCAGACAGTCCAATCGGTCTCCCCACATTCAGACATTCCAATCTGTCTCCACACATCAGACATTCCAATCTGTCTCCCCACATTCAGACATTCCAATCTGTCTCCCCACATTCAGACATTCCAATCGGTCTCCCCACATTCAGACATTCCAATCTGTCTCCCCACATTCAGACATTCCAATCGGTCTCCCCACATTCAGACATTCCAATCTGTAACCCCACATTCAGACAGTCCAATCTGTCTCCCCACATTCAGACATTCCAATCGGTCACCCCACATTCAGACATTCCAATCTGTCTCCCCACATTCAGACATTCCAATCGGTCTCCCCACATGCAGACATTCCAATCGGTCTCCCCACATTCAGACATTCCAATCGGTCTCCCCACATTCAGACAGTCCAACCTGTCTCCCCACATTCAGACAGTCCAATCTGTCTCCCCACATTCAGACATTCCAATCGGTCTCCCCACATTCAGACAGTCCAACCTGTCTCCCCACATTCAGACAGTCCAATCTGTCTCCACACATCAGACATTCCAATCTGTCTCCCCACATTCAGACATTCCAATCGGTCTCCCCACATTCAGACATTCCAATCGGTCTCCCCACATTCAGACAGTCCAATCTGTCTCCCCACATTCAGACATTTCAATCTGTCTCCCCACATTCAGACAGTCCAATCGGTCTCCCCACATTCAGACATTCCAATCTGTCTCCACACATCAGACATTCCAATCTGTCTCCCCACATTCAGACATTCCAATCTGTTACCCCACATTCAGACATTCCAATCGGTCTCCCCACATTCAGACAGTCCAATCTGTCTCCCCACATTCAGACAGTCCAATCGGTCTCCCCACATTCAGACAGTCCAATCGGTCTCCCCACATTCAGACAGTCCAATCGGTCTCCCCACATTCAGACAGTCCAATCTGTCTCCCCACATTCAGACATTCCAATCTGTCTCCCCACATTCAGACAGTCCAATCGGTCTCCCCACATTCAGACAGTCCAATCTGTCTCCCCACATTCAGACAGTCCAATCTGTCTCCCCACATTCAGACAGTCCAATCTGTTTCCCCACATTCAGACATTCCAATCTGTCTCCCCACATTCAGACATTCCAATCTGTCTCCCCACATTCAGACAGTCCAATCTGTCTCCCCACATTCAGACAGTCCAATCTGTCACCCCACATTCAGACAGTCCAATCTGTCTCCCCACATTCAGACAGTCCAATCGGTCTCCCCACATTCAGACAGTCCAATCGGTCTCCCCACATTCAGACAGTCCAATCTGTCTCCCCACATTCAGACAGGCCAATCTGTCTCCACACATTCAGACAGTCCAATCGGTCTCCCCACATTCAGACATTCCAATCTGTCTCCCCACATTCAGACAGTCCAAACTGTCTCCCCACATTCAGACAGTCCAATCTGTCTCCCCACATTCAGACAGTCCAATCTGTCTCCCCACATTCAGACAGTTTACTCTGTTCTCCACCACATTCAGACATTCCAATCTGTCTGCCCACATTCTGACAGTCCAATCGGTCTCCCCACATTCAGAGAGTCCAATCTGTCTCCCCACATTCAGACAGTCCAATCTGTCTCCCCACATTCAGACAGTTTACTCTGTTCTCCACCACTTTCAGACATTCCAATCTGTCTCCCCACATTCAGACATTCCAATCGGTCTCCCCACATTCAGACAGTCCAATCGGTCTCCCCACATTCAGACAGTCCAATCGGTCTCCCCACATTCAGACAGTCCAATCTGTCTCCCCACATTCAGACATTCCAATCGGTCTCCCCACATTCAGACAGTCCAATCTGTCTCCCCACATTCAGACAGTCCAATCTGTCTCCCCACATTCAGATATTCCAATCTGTCTCCCCACATTCAGACAGTTTACTCTGTTCTCCACCACATTCAGACATTCCAATCTGTCTCCCCACATTCAGACAGTTTACTCTGTTCTCCACCACTTTCAGACATTCCAATCTGTCTCCCCACATTCAGACAGTCCAATCTGTCTCCCCACATTCAGACAGTTTACTCTGTTCTCCACCACATTCAGACATTCCAATCTGTCTGCCCACATTCAGACATTCCAATCTGTCTCCCCACATTCAGACAGTCCAATCGGTCTCCCCACATTCAGACAGTCCAATCTGTCTCCCCACATTCAGACAGTTTACTCTGTTCTCCACCACATTCAGACATTCCAATCTGTCTGCCCACATTCAGACATTCCAATCTGTCTCCCCACTTTCAGACATTCCAATCTGTCTCCCCACATTCAGACAGTCCAATCTGTCTCCCCACATTCAGACATTCCAATCTGTCTCCCCACATTCAGACATTCCAATCTGTCTCCCCACATTCAGACAGTCCAATCTGTCTCCCCACATTCAGACAGTCCAATCTGTCTCCCCACATTCAGACAGTTTACTCTGTTCTCCACCACATTCAGACATTCCAATCGGTCTCCCCACATTCAGACAGTCCAATCTGTCTCCCCACATTCAGACATTCCAATCTGTCTCCCCACATTCAGACATTCCAATCTGTCTCCCCACATTCAGACAGTCCAATCTGTCTCCCCACATTCAGACAGTTTACTCTGTTCTCCACCACATTCAGACATTCCTATCTGTCTGCCCACATTCAGACATTCCAATCTGTCTCCCCACATTCAGACAGTCCAATCGGTCTCCCCACATTCAGACAGTCCAATCTGTCTCCCCACATTCAGACATTCCAATCGGTCTCCCCACATTCAGACATTCCAATCGATCTCCCCACATTCAGACATTCCAATCGGTCTCCCCACATTCAGACATTCCAATCTGTCTCCCCACATTCAGACAGTCCAATCTGTCTCCCCACATTCAGACATTCCAATCTGTCTCCCCACATTCAGACAGTCCAATCTGTCTCCCCACATTCAGACAGTCCAATCTGTCTCCCCACATTCAGACAGTTTACTCTGTTCTCCACCACATTCAAACAGTCCAATATGTCTCCCCACATTCTGACATTCCAATCTGTCTCCCCACATTCTGACATTCCAATCTGTCTCCACACATTCAGACAGTTTACTCTGTTCTCCACCACATTCAGACATTCCAATCTGTCTCCCCACATTCTGACATTCCAATCTGTCTCCCCACATTCTGACATTCCAATCTGTCTCCCCACATTCTGACAGTCCAATATGTCTCCCCACATTCAGACAGTCCAATCTGTCTCCCCACATTCAGACAGTTTACTCTGTTCTCCACCACATTCAGACATTCCAATCTGTCTCCCCACATTCTGACATTCCAATCTGTCTCCCCACATTCTGACATTCCAATCTGTCTCCACACATTCAGACAGTCCAATCTGTCTCCCCACATTCAGACAGTCCAATCTGTCTCCCCACATTCTGACATTCCAATCTGTCTCCCCACATTCAGACAGTCCAATCTGTCTCCCCACATTCAGACAGTCCAATCTGTCTCCCCACATTCAGACAGTTTACTCTGTTCTCCACCACATTCAGACATTCCAATCTGTCTCCCCACATTCAGACATTCCAATCTGTCTCCCCACATTCAGACAGTCCAATCTGTCTCCCCACATTCAGACAGTCCAATCTGTCTCCCCACATTCAGACAGTTTACTCTGTTCTCCACCACATTCAGACATTCCAATCGGTCTCCCCACATTCAGACATTCCAATCTGTCTCCCCACATTCAAACAGTCCAATCTGTCTCCCCACATTCAGACAGTCCAATCTGTCTCCCCACATTCAGACAGTCCAATCTGTCTCCCCACATTCAGACAGTCCAATCTGTCACCCCACATTCAGACAGTTTACTCTGTTCTCCACCACATTCAGACAGTCCAATCTGTCTCCCCACATTCAGACATTCCAATCTGTCTCCCCACATTCAGACAGTCCAATCAGTCTCCCCACATTCAGACAGTCCAATCTGTCTCCCCACATTCAGACATTCCAATCTGTCTCCCCACATTCAGACATTCCAATCTGTCTCCCCACATTCAGACAGTCCAATCAGTCTCCCCACATTCAGACAGTCCAATCTGTCTCCCCACATTCAGACATTCCAATCTGTCTCCCCACATTCAGACAGTCCAATCTGTCTCCCCACATTCAGACAGTCCAATCTGTCTCCCCACATTCAGACAGTCCAATCTGTCTCCCCACATTCAGACAGTCCAATCTGTCACCCCACATTCAGACAGTTTACTCTGTTCTCCACCACATTCAGACAGTCCAATCGGTCTCCCCACATTCAGACATTCCAATCTGTCTCCCCACATTCAGACAGTTTACTCTGTTCTCCACCACATTCAGACAGTCCAATCGGTCTCCCCACATTCAGACAGTCCAATCGGTCTCCCCACATCCAGACATTCCAATCTGTCTCCCCACATTCAGACATTCCAATCTGTCTCCCCACATTCAGACAGTTTACTCTGTTCTCCACCACATTCAGACATTCCAATCTGTCTCCCCACATTCAGACAGTTTACTCTGTTCTCCACCACATTCAGGCAGTCCAATCGGTCTCCCCACATTCAGACATTCCAATCTGACTCCCCACATTCAGACAGTTTACTCTGTTCTCCACCACATTCAGACATTCCAATCGCTCTCCCCACATTCAGACATTCCAATCTGTCTCCCCATATTCAGACATTCCAATCGGTCTCCCCACATTCAGACAGTCCAATCTGTCTCCCCACATTCAGACAGTCCAATCTGTCTCCCCACATTCAGACAGTCCAATCTGTCTCCCCACATTCAGACAGTCCAATCGGTCTCCCCACATTCAGACAGTCCAATCTGTCTCCCCACATTCAGACAGTCCAATCTGTCTCCCCACATTCAGACATTCCAATCGGTCTCCCCACATTCAGACATTCCAATCGGTCTCCCCACATTCAGACAGTCCAATCTGTCTCCCCACATTCAGACATTCCAATCTGTCTCCACCACATTCAGACATTCCAATCTGTCTCCACCACATTCAGACAGTCCAATCTGTCTCCCCACATTCAGACAGTCCAATCGGTCTCCCCACATTCAGACAGTCCAATCTGTCTCCCCACATTCAGACAGTCCAATCGGTCTCCCCATATTCAGACATTCCAATCGGTCTCCCCACATTCAGACATTCCAATCGGTCTCCCCACATTCAGACATTCCAATCTGTCTCCCCACATTCAGACAGTCCAATCGGTCTCCCCACATTCAGACATTCCAATCTGTCTCCCCACATTCAGACAGTCCAATCGGTCTCCCCACATTCAGACATTCCAATCTGTCTCCCCACATTCAGACATTCCAATCGGTCTCCCCACATTCAGACATTCCAATCTGTCTCCCCATATTCAGACATTCCAATCGCTCTCCCCACATTCAGACAGTCCAATCTGTCTCCCCACATTCAGACAGTCCAATCTGTCTCCCCACATTCAGACATTCCAATCTGTCTCCCCACATTCAGACAGTCCAATCTGTCTCCCCACATTCAGACATTCCAATCTGTCTCCCCACATTCAGACAGTCCAATCGGTCTCCCCACATTCAGAGATTCCAATCTGTCTCCCCACATTCAGACAGTCCAATCGGTCTCCCCACATTCAGACAGTCCAACCTGTCTCCCCACATTCAGACAGTCCAATCTGTCTCCACACATCAGACATTCCAATCTGTCTCCCCACATTCAGACATTCCAATCTGTCACCCCACATTCAGACAGTCCCATCGGTCTCCCCACATTCAGACAGTCCAATCTGTCTCCCCACATTCAGACATTCCAATCGGTCTCCCCACATTCAGCCATTCCAATCTGTCACCCCACATTCAGACAGTCCAATCTGTCTCCCCACATTCAGACATTCCAATCGGTCTCCCCACATTCAGACATTCCAATCTGTCTCCCCACATTCAGACATTCCAATCGGTCTCCCCACATTCAGACATTCCAATCTGTCTCCCCACATTCAGACATTCCAATCGGTCTCCCCACATGCAGACAGTCCAATCGGTCTCCCCACATTCAGACATTCCAATCGGTCTCCCCACATTCAGACAGTCCAACCTGTCTCCCCACATTCAGACATTCCAATCTGTCTCCCCACATTCAGACATTCCAATCTGTCTCCCCACATGCAGACATTCCAATCTGTCTCCCCACATTCAGACATTCCAATCTGTCACCCCACATTCAGACAGTGCAATCTGTCTCCCCACATTCAGACATTCCAATCGGTCTCCCCACATTCAGACATTCCAATCTGTCTCCCCACATTCAGACATTCCAATCGGTCTCCCCACATTCAGACAGTCCAATCTGTCTCCCCACATTCAGACATTCCAATCTGTCTCCCCACATTCAGACATTCCAATCGGTCTCCCCACATTCAGACAGTCCAATCTGTCTCCCCACATTCAGACATTCCAATCTGTCTCCCCACATTCAGACATTCCAATCGGTCTCCCCACATTCAAACAGTCCAATCGGTCTCCCCACATTCAGACAGTCCAATCTGTCTCCCCACATTCAGACATTCCAATCTGTCACCCACATTCAGACAGTCCAATCTGTCTCCCCACATTCAGACAGTCCAATCTGTCTCCCCACATTCAGACAGTCCAATCGGTCACCCCACATTCAGACAGTCCAATCGGTCACCCCACATTCAGACATTCCAATCTGTCTCCCCACATTCAGACATTCCAATCTGTCTCCCCACATTCAGACATTCCAATCTGTCTCCCCACATTCAGACAGTCCAATCTGTCTCCCCACATTCAGACAGTCCAATCGGTCTCCCCACATTCAGACAGTCCAATCTGTCTCCCCACATTCAGACATTCCAATCTGTCTCCCCACATTCAGACATTCCAATCTGTCTCCCCACATTCAGACATTCCAATCTGTCTCCCCACATTCAGACATTCCAATCGGTCTCCCCACATTCAGACAGTCCAATCTGTCTCCCCACATTCAGACAGTCCAATCTGTCTCCCCACATTCAGACATTCCAATCTGTCTCCCCACATTCAGACATTCCAATCTGTCTCCCCACATTCAGACATTCCAATCGGTCTCCCCACATTCAGACAGTCCAATCGGTCTCCCCACATTCAGACAGTCCAATCTGTCTCCACCACATTCAGACATTCCAATCTGTCTCCCCTCATTCAGACAGTCCAATCTGTCTCCCCACATTCAGACAGTCCAATCGGTCTCCCCACATTCAGACATTCCAATCTGTCTCCCCACATTCAGACAGTCCAAACTGTCTCCCCACATTCAGACATTCCAATCTGTCTCCCCACATTCAGACAGTCCAATCTGTCTCCCCACATTCAGACAGGCCAATCTGTCTCCCCACATTCAGACATTCCAATCTGTCTCCCCACATTCAGACAGTCCAAACTGTCTCCCCACATTCAGACAGTCCAATCTGTCTCCCCACATTCAGACATTCCAATCTGTCTCCCCACATTCAGACAGTCCAATCGGTCTCCCCACATTCAGACAGTCCAATCTGTCTCCCCACATTCAGACATTCCAATCTGTCTCCCCACATTCAGACAGTCCAATCGGTCTCCCCACATTCAGACATTCCAATCTGTCTCCACACATTCAGACAGTCCAATCGGTCTCCCCACATTCGGACATTCCAATCTGTCTCCCCACATTCAGACAGTCCAATCGGTCTCCCCACATTCAGACAGTCCAATCTGTCTCCCCACATTCAGACATTCCAATCTGTCTCCCCACATTCAGACAGTCCAATCGGTCTCCCCACATTCAGACATTCCAATCTGTCTCCCCACATTCAGACAGTCCAATCTGTCTCCCCACATTCAGACAGTCCAATCGATCTCCCCACATTCAGACATTCCAATCTGTCTCCCCACATTCAGACAGTCCAATCTGTCTCCCCACATTCAGACAGTCCAATCGATCTCCCCACATTCAGACAGTCCAATCTGACTCCCCACATTCAGACATTCCAATCTGTCTCCCCACATTCAGACAGTCCAATCGGTCACCCCACATTCAGACAGTTCAATCGGTCACCCCACATTCAGACATTCCAATCTGTCTCCCCACATTCAGACATTCCAATCTGTCTCCCCACATTCAGACAGGCCAATCTGTCACCCCACATTCAGACAGTCCAATCTGTCTCCACACATTCAGACAGTCCAATCTGTCTCCACACATTCAGACAGTCCAATCTGTCTCCCCACATTCAGACAGTCCAATCGGTCTCCCCACATTCAGACAGTCCAATCTGTCTCCCCACATTCAGACATTCCAATCGGTCTCCCCACATTCAGACAGTCCAATCTGTCTCCCCACATTCAGACAGTCCAATCTGTCTCCCCACATTCAGACAGTCCAATCTGTCTCCCCACATTCAGACAGTCCAATCTGTCTCCCCACATTCAGACATTCCAATCTGTCTCCCCACATTCAGACAGTCCAATCTGTCTCCCCACATTCAGACAGTCCAATCGGTCTCCCCACATTCAGACATTCCAAACTGTCTCCCCACATTCAGACAGTCCAATCTGTCTCCCCACATTCAGACAGTCCAATCTGTCTCCCCACATTCAGACATTCCAATCGGTCTCCCCACATTCAGACAGTCCAATCGGTCTCCCCACATTCAGACAGTCCAATCTGTCTCCCCACATTCAGACAGTCCAATCTCTCTCCCCACATTCAGACAGTCCAATCTGTCTCCCCACATTCAGACATTCCAATCTGTCTCCCCACATTCAGACAGTCCAATCGGTCTCCCCACATTCAGACATTCCAATCGGTCTCCCCACATTCAGACATTCCAATCTGTCTCCCCACATTCAGACATTCCAATCTGTCTCCCCACATTCAGACAGTCCTATCGGTCTCCCCACATTCAGACAGTCCAATCGGTCTCCCCACATTCAGACATTCCAATCGGTCTCCCCACATTCAGACAGTCCAAACTGTCTCCCCACATTCAGACAGTCCAATCTGTCTCCCCACATTCAGACATTCCAATCTGTCTCCCCACATTCAGACAGTCCAATCGGTCTCCCCACATTCAGACAGTCCAATCGGTCTCCCCACATTCAGACATTCCAATCTGTCTCCCCACATTCAGACATTCCAATCTGTCTCCCCACATTCAGACAGTCCAATCGGTCTCCCCACATTCAGACATTCCAATCGGTCTCCCCACATTCAGACAGTCCAATCGGTCTCCCCACATTCAGACATTCCAATCTGTCTCCCCACATTCAGACAGTCCAATCGGTCTCCCCACATTCAGACAGTCCAATCGGTCTCCCCACATTCAGACATTCCAATCTGTCTCCCCACATTCAGACATTCCAATCTGTCTCCCCACATTCAGACAGTCCAATCGGTCTCCCCACATTCAGACATTCCAATCTGTCTCCCCACATTCAGACAGTCCAATCTGTCTCCCCACATTCAGACAGTCCAATCTGTCTCCCCACATTCAGACATTCCAATCTGTCTCCCCACATTCAGACAGTCCAATCGGTCTCCCCACATTCAGACATTCCAATCTGTCTCCCCACATTCAGACAGTCCAATCGGTCTACCCACATTCAGACAGTCCAATCTGTCTCCCCACATTCAGACATTCCAATCGGTCTCCCCACATTCAGACATTCCAATCGGTCTCCCCACATTCAGACAGTCCAATCTGTCTCCCCACATTCAGACATTCCAATCGGTCTCCCCACATTCAGACATTCCAATCTGTCTCCCCACATTCAGACAGTCCAAACTGTCTCCCCACATTCAGACAGTCCAATCGGTCTCCCCACATTCAGACAGTCCAACCTGTCTCCCCACATTCAGACAGTCCAATCGGTCTCCCCACATTCAGACAGTCCAATCGGTCTCCCCACATTCAGACATTCCAATCGGTCTCCCCACATTCAGACAGTACAATCTGTCTCCCCACATTCAGACAGTCCAATCTGTCTCCCCACATTCAGACAGTCCAATCTGTCTCCCCACATTCAGACAGGCCAATCTGTCTCCCCACATTCAGACATTCCAATCTGTCTCCCCACATTCAGACAGGCCAATCTGTCTCCCCACATTCAGACAGTCCACTCGGTCTCCCCACATTCAGACAGTCCAATCTGTCTCCCCACATTCAGACATTCCAATCTGTCTCCCCACATTCAGACAGTCCAATCGGTCTCCCCACATTCAGACAGTCCAATCTGTCTCCCCACATTCAGACATTCCAATCTGTCTCCCCACATTCAGACATTCCAATCTGTCTCCACACATTCAGACAGTCCAATCGGTCTCCCCACATTCAGACAGTCCAATCTGTCTCCCCACATTCAGACATTCCAATCTGTCTCCCCACATTCAGACAGTCCAATCGGTCTCCCCACATTCAGACATTCCAATCGGTCTCCCCACATTCAGACAGTCCAATCTGTCTCCCCACATTCCGACATTCCAATCGGTCTCCCCACATTCAGACATTCCAATCTGTCTCCCCACATTCAGACAGTCCAAACTGTCTCCCCACATTCAGACAGTCCAATCGGTCTCCCCACATTCAGACAGTCCAACCTGTCTCCCCACATTCAGACAGTCCAATCTGTCTCCCCACATTCAGACAGTCCAATCTGACTCCCCACATTCAGACATTCCAATCTGTCTCCCCACATTCAGACATTCCAATCTGTCTCCACACATTCAGACAGTCCAATCTGTCTCCCCACATTCAGACATTCCAATCTGTCTCCCCACATTCAGACATTCCAATCGGTCTCCCCACATTCAGACATTCCAATCTGTCTCCCCACATTCAGACAGTCCAAACTGTCTCCCCACATTCAGACAGTCCAATCGGTCTCCCCACATTCAGACAGTCCAATCTGTCTCCCCACATTCAGACATTCCAATCGGTCTCCCCACATTCAGACATTCCAATCTGTCTCCCCACATTCAGACAGTCCAAACTGTCTCCCCACATTCAGACAGTCCAACCTGTCTCCCCACATTCAGACATTCCAATCTGACTCCCCACATTCAGACAGTCCAATCTGTCTCCCCACATTCAGACATTCCAATCTGTCTCCCCACATTCAGACAGTCCAATCGGTCTCCCCACATTCAGACAGTCCAATCTGTCTCCCCACATTCAGACAGTCCAATCGGTCTCCCCACATTCAGACAGTCCAAACTGTCTCCCCACATTCAGACAGTCCAATCTGTCTCCCCACATTCAGACAGTCCAAACTGTCTCCCCACATTCAGACAGTCCAATCGGTCTCCCCACATTCAGACAGTCCAACCTGTCTCCCCACATTCAGACAGTCCAATCTGTCTCCCCACATTCAGACAGTCCAATCTGACTCCCCACATTCAGACATTCCAATCTGTCTCCCCACATTCAGACAGTCCAATCGGTCTCCCCTCATTCAGACAGTCCAAACTGTCTCCCCACATTCAGACAGTCCAATCGGTCTCCCCACATTCAGACAGTCCAACCTGTCTCCCCACATTCAGACAGTCCAATCGGTCTCCCCACATTCAGACAGTCCAACCTGTCTCCCCACATTCAGACATTCCAATCTGTCTCCCCACATTCAGACATTCCAATCGGTCTCCCCACATTCAGACATTCCAATCGGTCTCCCCACATTCAGACAGTCCAATCTGTCTCCCCACATTCAGACAGTCCAATCTGTCTCCCCACATTCAGACAGTCCAATCTGTCTCCCCACATTCAGACAGTCCAATCTGTCTCCCCACATTCAGACAGTCCAATCTGTCTCCCCACATTCAGACAGTCCAAACTGTCTCCCCACATTCAGACAGTCCAATCGGTCTTCACCACATTCAGACAGTCCAATCGGTCTCCCCACATTCAGACAATCCATCCGAGACGCATTTGTGTCTGGCATCCGTTCGACCTATATCAGGCAGCGTATCCTCGAAAATGGAGCTAAAGACCTTCAGGACACGGTAACGCTCGCCACCTCACTGGAAGTGGCCCGCCACAACCTCGGCACGTACCCCGCGGACCCTGCGAGCCCCCCTCGGACTTCGCCAGACTCGGCTATGCTACGGGTCTGCGCCGCGCCGCGACCTACCCAGACCGGGGGCACACCATGCTATTTCTATTTCTGTAGGCAGGACCAGCATCCATGACAATGCTGCCCAGCCCGCTCCGCCATCTGCAGCGACTGCGGAAAGAAGGGGCATTTCACGAGTGTCTGCCTGGCCAGGCCCAAGGCCCAGAAACATCAAGCTCACCAGGCCCAAAAATCGAGGTCACAGGCTGCGCACCGGCCGGACACGCCCCTTTCTGACGCGTCATCGGCCTCGTGCGAGTCATCTTGGTGGCGACCGACGGCGGTGGCCATTTTGTGAATCCGTATCGGCTGAGGACTCGGACTACCCGCAACTGGGAGCGATCACCCTTGACCAATCGCGGCCATCCACCTGCAGAATTCCATGATGCAGGTCCAGATCAACGGGCGCGACACTCCGTGCCTCTTCGGCTCCGGCAGCACGGAGAGCTTTATCCACCCAGAAACAGTAAGGCGCTGCTCCTCGCTTCTCAAACCATAGCCCTCACCTCCATCTCACTCGGTCCAAATCATGGGGTATTGTATTGCGGATCTCGCGATTCAGGGCGCTGAATACGCTCGTTTCAACTCTATATCCTCCCTCACCTCTGCTCCCCCCTGCTGCTCGGTCTGGATTTCCAATGCAGCCACCGACGCCTGATCCTGATGTTCGGTGGACCCTTGCCCCCCCCTCACGGTATGCAGCCTTGCAACACTGCAAGTTGCACCCCACTCACTGTGGTGATATACATCACTGTAAGTACACAAAGGGTTAATGTACATACACTACACCTAGCTAGACACTAGAGGGAACACCAGAGACATGACACACAGACAGTCAACCAATATGTCAGTAAGATAGGACACGACCAATGGGCAGTCGCGATACACACAGAGGTGACACTACCACAGGAGGGCATTACACCAACCCATATAAAACGACACATCGCACATGCTCAGTCTCTTTCCAGTGGAGACACTCAGTGAGTACAGACACAGGGTTGATTGAACATCACACCCACCACGTGGATTGTAGCAGACTGGTTAGTCAGTCTGAGTAGCTATAGAAGGATTAACAGTAGCGTTAAATCCAAGTAGGAGAATTGGTAATAGTTTAATAAACGTGTTAAAGCTATCTCCAAGTCTGACCCTTCCTTTGTCAGAGTGCACATCAAGGAAGCAGCTTATGCTACGTCAAGAGCATAACAAAACATGATTCCAGGAGTGGACTGTTAAATCCATATAGTTTCAACTCAGCGAACAGTGACAACCAGCAACAAAAGCCAGGCAAGATGATGTTCGGGATTCCGATTCCACAGCAGCTCCAGTACCAAGGCAATCTCAGTGAAAACTGCCGTTGGTTCCAGCAGAGATTCGAGATCTACCTGGTAGTGTGCGACCTAGATGGCGTGGCGGATGCAGAGAAAATAAAGCTTCTACTTACCATCGCTGGTCCAGAAGCAGCTGAAATCTTCCAGAACTTCAAATACTCAAAGGGGCAAAACAAGAGCGATTTCCTGGCAGTCCTGGACAAATTCCAAGAATTCTGCGAGGAACATACAAGAAGAAAAGGTAAAAGAAGCGCCAAAACTCACCGCGAGGTAGGCTTGCAGCAACGAACGGCAATTTTGAATTGCAGCCATCTTGGAAAAGGTGTTGCACATGTGCAATTGCGCGAAGAGTGCACAGAACACGAAGAGTGCACAGAACGGGAAGGTCCATTTGCGCATGCGGCAGAAGCTGCACATGCGCAATTGCGGAAAAGGCCCCAAGTAAAGGACCAGCGATCTGCGCATGCGCAATCGCTTCCTACGCTCTACGTCACAAGCATCATGACGTCAGAGGCCCGGACCATGCCCACTTAAAGGGGAAATGTCCCAAAACACGAAAAAAAAATTTAAAGCCTCAAAACCAGATTCTTTCACCTGGAACAGCACAATGCCTGAACTTCGACCAGTAGCTGAAAGTAACCTCCGCAGAACCCTGCAACAAGCAGTTAGCAGCGCCCAAAGAGATGATACAGTCCTTGAAGACTATGACTCAGACCTTGAATTCTTCTTTGGCGAGCCCAATGCAAGCTCCGACACAAAACACGGGGGCAGCACGGTAGCCTTGTGGATAGCACAATTGCTTCACAGCTCCAGGGTCCCAGGTTCGATTCCGGCTTGGGTCACTGTCTGTGCGGAGTCTGCACATCCTCCCCGTGTGTGCGTGGGTTTCCTCCGGGTGCTCCGGTTTCCTCCCACAGTCCAAAGATGTGCAAGTTAGGTGGATTGGCCATGATAAATTGCCCTTAGTGTCCAAAATTGCCCTTAGTGTTGGGTGGGGTTACTGGGTTATGGGGATAGGGTGGAGGTGTTGACCTTGGGTAGGGTGCTCTTTCCAAGAGCCGGTGCAGACTCGATGGGCCGAATGGCTTCCTTCTGCACTGTAAATTCTATGAAAACGTGATGATATGGTCTTGGAAGACAACGACTCAGACAAAGCTTTCACCTTGGGAGGCTACCCCAGTACCAAATCCGACCCGCAACGAGATGTGTTCTACAGTGAAGAATCTGACACAGACGCAGATGTGTTCTTCAGATTTGAGGATCTTCAGCCCAGCAGATATGACATCCCGACTCGTGAGTGCAGGATTATGCTGCGGCCTGACACCAAGAGACAGAGAGCTGTACAAGCTCACAGAGAGCGGCCTGCTGCCACACAGAGAGTGGTCCACGCACCACAAAGGGTCCCAGCCTCCACACACAAAGCGATGAAAGACTCCACAGCGAGCTCGTGGACAGACTCCACGGTAGAAGCAACGCAAGACTCCACAGCGCAGTCCTTGCATGAACAAGAAGTGACTCGAGTGACACAAGCCTCAACAGAGACCTCATAGACAGACTCCACGATAGAAGCAACGCAAGACTCCAGAGCGCAGTCCTTGCATGAACAAGAAGTGATGACAGTTTCCACAGAGAGACCAATGCACGATTCCACACAAGGAACGCTGCAAGACTCCACAGAGGGAGTGACACAAGCCTCCACAGCGAGCTCGTGGACAGCCTCCACGATAGAAGCAACGCAAGACTCCAAAGCACAGTCCTTGCATGAACAAGACCATGAGGGTCCAGCAACCTCCTCTGAGCAACCAGCAGCAGACGATGCAAGGCTGCCATGCTCAAGTGAACAACAGAAAGACTATGACAGTCTACCACGCTCCAGTGAACAAGAAGAAGACTCTGACAGTCTACCACGCTCAAGTGTACAGCAAGCAGACTATGACAGTCTACCATGCTCCAGTGAACAAGAAGAAGACTCTGACGGTCTACCCAGCTCAACCCAGTCCACCAGCTCATGGTGGACCAGTATGGCCTGCGGGCTACTTACCCATACTTGGACAATGTCACCATCTGCGGCCATGATCAGCAGGACCATGACACGAACCTTGAAAAGTTCCTCCAGACCGCCCAGGCCCTCAACCTGACCTACAGCAAGGAAAAATGCGTTTTCCACACAAACCGACTAGACATCCTCGGCTACGTCGTGGAAAACGGGGTCCTAGGTCCCGACCCCGACCGCATGTGCCCCTTCAAGGAACCTCCCCTCCCCCGTAGCCTGAAGGCCCTCAAACGGTGCTTGGGGCTTTTCTCCTATTACGCCCAGTGGGTCCCCAGATATGCGGACAAAGCCCGCCCACTCATAAAGACCACGACATTTCCCCTGACAGCTGAGGCCCGATCGGCCTTCAGTCACATCAAGGCCGACATCATCAAGGCTGCTATGCATGCGGTGGACAAAACTATCCCTTTCCAGGTAGAGAGCGATGCGTCAGACATCGCCCTGGCTGCTACCCTCAACCAGGCAGGCAGGCCAGTAGCATTCTTCTCCCGGACCCTCACCGCCTCCGAGATTCGGCACTCCACAGTCGAAAAGGAGGCACAAGCCATTGTGGAGGCTGTGCGGCACTGGAGGCAGTACCTAGACAGTAGGAGGTTCACTCTTGTTACCGACCAATGGTCGGCAGCCTTCATGTTTGATAACGCACAATGGGGCAAAATTAAAAATGATAAAATCTTGAGGTGGAGGATCGAACTCTCCACCTACACATACAATATTAAGTATTGTCCTGGGGAGCTCAACGAGCCCCCAGATGCCCTGTCCCGCGGCACGTGTGCCAACGCGCAGGAGGATCGCCTGCAGGCTATCCACAATGACCTCTACCACCCGGGGGTTACCCGGCTCGCCCACTTTATCAAGTCCCGCAACCTACCTCACTCCACCAAGGAGGTCAAGGCAATAACCAGGGCTTGCCAGATCTGCACGGAGTGCAAACCGCCCTTCTACCGGCCAGACAAGGCTCGTCTTGTAAAGGCTTCGGGGCCCTTTGAGAGACTAAGTGTGGACTTCAAAGGTCCCCTCCCATCCACCAACCGCAATATCTACTTCCTAAACATCCGACGGGTTCTCCCGCTTCCCATTCGGCGTTCCCTGTCCCGACATGATCTCAGCCACCGTGATAAAGGCACTGCACAGCATCTTCACTAAGTTAGGTTTCCCCGCTTATATCCACAGCGACCGGGGTACATCGTTCATGAGCGATGAGCTGCATCAGTATCTGCTCAGCAAAGGCATCGCCTCGAGCAGAACAACCAGTTATAACCCGCGGGGAAACGGGCAGGTGGAGAGGGAGAACGCGACAGTTTGGAAGCTGTCCTTCTGGCCCTACGGTCGAGAAGTCTCCCAACCACCTGCTGGCAGGAGGTCCTACCCAATGCCCTCCAATCCATTAGGTCGCTCCTCTGCACGGCCACGAATGAGACCCCTCACAACTGCTTGTTTGTCTTCCCCAGGAAGTCCACCTCCGGGGTCTCGCTTCCACCTTGGCTGACAACTCCGGGACCTGTTCTTCACACACATAATGACACCCACCCACATAAAGACACACACCCACATAAAGAAATACACACACATAATGACACTGACACACACATAAAGACACTCACACACAAGGACACACACACACACACAAAGACACTCACACACACATAATGACACCCACCTACATAAAGACACCCCCCACATAAAGACACACACGCACACATAATGACACCCACCCACATAAAGACACCCCCCACATAAAGACACACAGACACACATAACGACACCCACCCACACAAAGACACACCCACACATAATGACACCCACCCACACATAAAGACACACCCACATAAACACACTCACACACCCACATAAAGACACTCACACACAAATAATGACACCCACCCACATAAAGACACACACACATAAAGACACTCACACACACAAAGACACACACACAAAGACACTCACACACACATAATGACACCCACCCACATAAAGACACCCCCCCACATAAAGACACCCACCCACATAAAGACACACAGACACACATAATGACACCCACCCACACAAAGACACCTACCCACATAAAGACACACACACACACATAAAAACACCCACCCACATAAAGACATACACACATAAAGACACCCACCCACTGAGTGCTGAATTTGGTGCTTTTTGAGTGCTATAGTAAGAGTTTGGTGACCGAGGGAGTATAAGGCTTCATTTTTATCTAAAGTTTAGGCTTTCTTTTATTTAGTTAATTAACTTAAAAGTTGCTGTTTGGTTGAGGAGAAGGTGAATTTTCAATCAGCTTTAAACAGGCTTCTACTTGTAGGCACTTGCAGCTGGAGCTTGTTAATTAGTTAATTGGATTAGGCCAGTTTTCAGAGGCTAGATTCACAGTATAAAAGTGATCCCCTACAGTGCAGACTTTGTTTGCACTGAGTGATGAATTTGGTGCTTTTTGAGAGCTATAGTAAGAGTTTGGTGACCGAGGGAGTTAGGTGAGGAGGGAGTAAGGTGCTCCTTTCATTTTGTTTCCGACATTTCTGCGAAGAGAGCCAGGAGTTTACAGAAAGTGTAGCTGACTGGGAGCAGAGTCGGAGGGCGGAGATCTAGTTAGTCCACAGGGCAGCTATATTCTGTCAGGTAAGAAGGGATGGAGGCTAGGCCAGTTGCATGCTCCTCCTGTAGAATGTGGGTGGTGAGGGATACCACCGGTGTCCCCGCTGACTATACCTGCGGGAAGTGCACCCAACTTCAGCTCCTCAAAGACCGTGTTAGGGAACTGGAGCTGAAGCTGGATGAACTTCGGATCATCCGGGAGGCAGAGGGGGTGATTGAGAAGAGTTACAAGGAGGTAACCACACCCAAGGTCCAGGACAAGAATAGCTGGGTTACAATCAGGGGGAAAAAAACAAACAGGCAGACAATGCAGGGATCCCTCGTGGCCGTTCCCCTTCAAAACAAGTATACCGTTTTGGATGCTGTTGGGGAGGCTGACCTACTGGGGGAAGGCCCTAGCGGCCAGGTCTCTGGCACTGAGTCTGGCTCTGGGGCTCAGAAGGGAAGGGGGGAGAATAGAAAAGTAATAGTTGTAGGAGATTCAATGGTTAGGGGAATAGATAGGAGATTCTGTGGTCGCGAGCGAGACTCCAGGAAGGTATGTTGCCTCCCGGGTGCCAGGGCCAGGGATGTCTCGGATCGTGTCTTCAGGATCCTTAAGGGGGAGGGGGAGCAGCCAGAAGTCGTGGTGCACATTGGTACCAACGACATAGGTAGGAAAAGGGGTGTGGAGGTAATAAACAAGTTTAGGGAGTTAGGCTGGAAGTTAAAAGCCAGGACAGACCGAGTTGTCATCTCTGGTTTGTTGCCGGTGCCACGTGATAGCGAGGCTAGGAATAGGGAGAGAGTGCAGTTGAACACGTGGCTGCAGGAATGGTGTAGGAGGGAGGGCTTCAGGTATTTGGATAATTGGAGCGCATTCTGGGGAAGGTGGGACCTGTACAAGCAGGACGGGTTCCATCTGAACCAGAGGGGCACCAATATCCTGGGAGGGAGGTTTTCTAGTACTCTTCGGGAGGGTTTAAACTAATTTGGCAGGGGAATGGGAACCGGATTTGTAGTCCAGCAACTAAGGTAGCCGATATTCAGGACGCCAAAGCATGTAGTGAGGCAGTGGGGAAGGGAACACTGACAAAGGAGAGTTCTTGCAGGCACGGAGATGGGTTGAAGTGTGTATACTTCAACGCAAGAAGCATCAGGAATAAGGTGGGTGAACTTAAGGCATGGATCTGTACTTGGGACGGAAACTTGGATAGAAGAGGGGCAGAAATGGTTGTTGGAGGTCCCTGGTTATAGATGTTTCAATAAGATTAGGGAGGGTGTTAAAAGAGGTGGGGGGTGGCATTATTAATTAGAGATAGTATAACAGCTGCAGAAAGGCAGTTCGAGGAGTATCACCCTATTGAGGTAGTATGGGTTGAAGTCAGAAATAGGAAAGGAGCAGTCACCTTGTTAGGAGTTTTTTAGGTGGTGTTTGTGCAGTGTGTCCAGGAAGCTTTTCTAACACAGTATGTAGATTGTCCGACCAGAGGAGGGGCAATATTGGATTTAGTACTGGGTAATGAACCAGGGCAAGTGATAGATTTGTTAGTGGGGGAGTATTTTGGAGATAGTGACCACAATTCTGTGACTTTCACTTTAGTAATGGAGAGGGATAGGTACGTGCAACAGGGCAAGGTTTACAATTCGGGGAAGGGTAAATACGATGTTGTCAGACAAGAACTGAAGTGCATAAGTTGGGAACATAGGCTGTCAGGGAAGGACACAAGTGAAATGTGGAACTTGTTCAAGGAACAGGTGCTACGTGTCCTTGATATGTATGTCCCTGTCAGGCAGGGAAGAGATGGTCGAGTGAGGGAACCATGGTTGACAAGAGAGGTTGAATGTCTTGTTAAGAGGAAAAAGGAGACTTATGTAAGGCTGAGGAAACAAGGTTCAGACAGGGCATTGGAGGGATACAAGATAGCCAGGAGGGAACTGAAGAAAGGGATTAGGAGAGCTAAGAGAGGGCATGAACAATCTTTGGCGGGTAGGATCAAGGAAAACCCCAAGGCCTTTTACACATATGTGAGAAATATGAGAATGACTAGAGCGAGGGTAGGTCCGATCAAGGACAGTGGCGGGAGATTGTGTATTGAGCCTGAAGAGATAGGAGCGGTCTTGAATGAGTACTTTTCTTCTGTATTTACAAATGAGAGGGGCGATATTGTTGGAGAGGACAGTGTGAAACAGATTGGTAAGCTTGAGGAAATACTTGTTAGGAAGGAAGATGTGTTGGGCATTTTGAAAAACTTGAGGATAGACAAGTCCCCTGGGCCTGACGGGATATATCCAAGGATTCTATGGGAAGCAAGAGATGAAATTGCAGAGCCGTTGGCAATGATCTTTTCATCCTCACTGTCAACAGGGGTGGTACCAGGGGATTGGAGAGTGGCGAATGTCGTGCCCCTGTTCAAAAAAGGGACTAGGAATTACAGGCCAGTTAGTCTTACTTCGGTGGTAGGCAAAGTAATGGAAAGGGTACTGAAGGATAGGATTTCTGAGCATCTGGAAAGACACTGCTTGATTAGGGATAGTCAGCACGGATTTGTGAGGGGTAGGTCTTGCCTTACAAATCTTATTGAATTCTTTGAGGAGGTGACCAAGCATGTGGATGAAGGTAAAGCAGTGGATGTAGTGTACATGGATTTTAGTAAGGCATTTGATAAGGTTCCCCATGGTAGGCTTCTGCAGAAAGTAAGGAGGCATGGGATAGTGGGAAATTTGGCCAGTTGGATAACGAACTGGCTAACCGATAGAAGTCAGAGAGTGGTGGTGGATGGTAAATATTCAGTCTGGATCCCAGTTACCAGTGGCGTACCGCAGGGATCAGTTCTGGGTCCTCTGCTGTTTGTGATTTTCATTAATGACTTGGATGAGGGAGTTGAAGGGTGGGTCAGTAAATTTGCATACGATACGAAGATTGGTGGAGTTGTGGATAGTGAGGAGGGCTGTTGTCGGCTGCAAAGAGACATAGATAGGATGCAGAGCTGGGCTGAGAAGTGGAAGATGGAGTTTAACCCTGAAAAGTGTGAGGTTGTCCATTTTGGAAGGACAAATATGAATGCGGAATACAGGGTTAACGGTAGAGTTCTTGGCAATGTGGAGGAGCAGAGAGATCTTGGGGTCTATGTTCATACATCTTTGAAAGTTGCCACTCAAGTGGATAGAGCTGTGAAGAAGGCCTATGGTGTGCTCGCGTTCATTAACAGAGGGATTGAATTAAGAGCCGTGAGGTGATGATGCAGCTGTACAAAACTTTGGTAAGGCCACATTTGGAGTACTGTGTACAGTTCTGGTCGCCTCATTTTAGGAAGGATGTGGAAGCTTTGGAAAAGGTGCAAAGAAGATTTACCAGGATGTTGCCTGGAATGGAGAGTCGGTCTTACGAGGAAAGGTTGAGGGTGCTAGGCCTTTTCTCATTAGAACGGAGAAGGATGAGGGGCGACTTGATAGAGGTTTATAAGATGATCAGGGGAATAGATAGAGTAGACAGTCAGAGACTTTTTCCCCGGGTGGAACAAACCATCACAAGGGGACATAAATTTAAGGTGAAAGGTGGAAGATATAGGAGGGATATCAGAGGTAGGTTCTTTACCCAGAGAGTAGTGGGGGCATGGAATGCACTGCCTGTGGAAGTAGTTGAGTCGGAAACATTAGGGACCTTCAAGCAGCTATTGGATAGGTACATGGATTACGGTAAAATGATATAGTGTAGATTTATTTGTTCTTAAGGGCAGCACGGTAGCATTGTGGATAGCACAATGCTTCACAGCTCCAGGGTCCCAGGTTCGATTCCGGCTTGGGTCGCTGTCTGTGCGGAGTCTGCACGTCCTCCCCGTGTCTGCGTGGGTTTCCTCCGGGTGCTCCGGTTTCCTCCCACGGTCCAAAGATGTGCAGGTTAGGTGAATTGGCCAATGATAAATTGCCCTTAATGTCCAAAATTGCCCTTGGTGTTGGGTGGAGGTGTTGAGTTTGGGTAGGGTGCTCTTTCCAGGAGCCGGTGCAGACTCAAAGGGCCGAATGGCCTCCTTCTGCACTGTAAATTCAATGATAATCTATGATTAATCTAGGACAAAGGTTCGGCACAACATCGTGGGCCGAAGGGCCTGTTCTGTGCTGTATTTTCTATGTTCTATGTTCACCCACATAAAGACACCCACCCACATAAAGACACCCACCCACATAAAGACACCCACCCACATAAAGACACCCACCCACATAAAGACACCCACCCACATAAAGACACCCACCCACATAAAGACACACACCCACATAATGACACCCACCCACATAAAGACACTCACACCCACACAAAGACATAAACAACCGCGTAAAGACACACACCCACGTAACGACACTCACACACACATAATGACACCCACCCACATAAAGAGAGCTAAATTCAGGGAGCTAGGATCGAAGCTCAGAACTAGAACAAACAGAGTTGTTATCTCTGGGTTGTTGCCCGTGCCATGTGATAGTGAGATGAGGAATAGGGAGAGAGAGCAATTAAACACGTGGCTACAGGGATGGTGCAGGCGGGAGGGATTCAGATTTCTGGATAACTGGGGCTTTTTCTGGGGAAGGTGGGACCTCTACAGACAGGATGGTCTACATCTGAACCTGCGGGGCACAAATATCCTGGGGGGGAGATTTGTTAGTGCTCTTTGGGCGGGTTTAAACTAATGCAGCAGGGGCATGGGAACCTGGATTGTAGTTTTAGGGTAAGGGAGAATGAGAGTATAGAGGTCAGGAGCTCAGATTTGACATCGCAGGAGGGGGCCAGTGTTCAGGTAGGTGGTTTGAAGTGTGTCTACTTCAATGCCAGGAGTATACGAAATAAGGTAGGGGAACTGGCAGCATGGGTTGGTACCTGGGACTTCGATGTTGTGGCCATTTCGGAGACATGGATAGAGCAGGGACAGGAATGGATGTTGCAGGTTCCGGGGTTTAGGTGTTTTAGTAAGCTCAGAGAAGGAGGCAAAAGAGGGGGAGGTGTGGCGCTGCTAGTCAAGAGCAGTATTACGGTGGCGGAGAGGATGCTAGATGGGGACTCATCTTCCGAGGTAGTATGGGCTGAGGTTAGAAACATGAAAGGAGAGGTCACACTGTTGGGAGTCTTCTATAGGCCTCCAAATAGTTCTAGGGATGTAGAGGAAAGGATGGCGAGGATGATCCTGGATAAGAGCGAAAGTAACAGGGTAGTTATTATGGGAGACTTTAACTTTCCAAATATTGACTGGAAAAGATATAGTTCGAGTACATTAGATGGGTCGTTTTTTGTACAGTGTGTGCAGGAGGGTTTCCTAACACAGTTTGTTGACAGGCCAACAAGAGGCGAGGCCACATTGGATTTGGTTTTGGGTAATGAACCAGGCCAGGTGTTGGATTTGGAGGTAGGTGAGCACTTTGGGGACAGTGACCACAATTCGGTGACGTTTACGTTAAGGATGGAAAGGGATAAGTATACACCACAGGGCAAGAGTTATAGCTGGGGGAAGGGAAATTATGATGCCATTAGACGTGACTTGGGGGGGATAAGGTGGAGAAGTAGGCTGCAAGTGTTGGACACACTGGATAAGTGGAGCTTGTTCAAGGATCAGCTGCTGCGTGTTCTTGATAAGTATGTACCGGTCAGGCAGGGAGGAAGGTGCCGAGCGAGGGAACCGTGGTTTACCAAAGAAGTGGAATCTCTTGTTAAGAGGAAGAAGGAGGCCTATGTGAAGATGAGGTGTGAAGTTTCAGTTGGGGCGATGGATAGTTACAAGGTAGCGAGGAAGGATCTAAAGAGAGAGCTAAGACGAGCAAGGAGGGGACATGAGAAGTATTTGGCAGGAAGGATCAAGGAAAACCCAAAAGCTTTCTATAGGTATGTCAGGAATAAGCGAATGACTAGGGAAAGAGTAGGACCAGTCAAGGACAGGGATGGGAAGTTGTGTGTAGAGTCTGAAGAGATAGGCGAGATACTAAATGAATAATTTTCGTCAGTATTCACTCAGGAAAAAGATAATGTTGTGGAGGAGAATGCTGAGCTCCAGGTAAATAGATTAGATGGCATTGAGGTACGTAGGGAAGAGGTGTTGGCAATTCTGGACAGGCTGAAAATAGATAAGTCCCCGGGACCTGATGGGATTTATCCTAGGATTCTCTGGGAGGCCAGGGAAGAGATTGCTGGACCATTGGCTTTGATTTTTATGTCATCATTGGCTACAGGAATAGTGCCAGAGGACTGGAGGAGAGCAAATGTGGTCCCTTTGTTCAAAAAGGGGAGCAGAGACAACCCCGGCAACTATAGACCGGTGAGCCTCACGTCTGTAGTGGGTAAAGTCTTGTGAGGGGATTATAAGAGACAAGATTTATAATCATCTAGATAGGAAAAATATGATCAGGGATAGTCAGCATGGCTTTGTGAAGGGTAGGTCATGCCTCACAAACCTTATCGAGTTCTTTGAGAAGGTGACTGAACAGGTAGACGAGGGTAGAGCAGTTGATGTGGTGTATATGGATTTCAGCAAAGCGTTTGATAAGGTTCCCCACGGTAGGCTATTGCAGAAAATACGGAGGCTGGGGATTGAGGGTGATTTAGAGATGTGGATCAGAAATTGGCTGGCTGAAAGAAGACAGAGGGTGGTGGTTGATGGGAAATGTTCAGAATGGAGTTCAGTCACAAGTGGAGTACCACAAGGATCTGTTCTGGGGCCGTTGCTGTTTGTCATTTTTATCAATGACCTAGAGGAAGGCGCAGAAGGGTGGGTGAGTAAATTTGCAGACGATACTAAAGTCGGTGGTGTTGTCGATAGTGTGGAAGGAAGTAGCAGGTTACAGAGGGATATAGATAAGCTGCAGAGCTGGGCTGAGAGGTGGCAAATGGAGTTTAATGTAGGGAAGTGTGAGGTGATTCACTTTGGAAGGAATAACAGGAATGTGGAATATTTGGCTAATGGAAAAGTTCTTGAAAGTGTGGATGAGCAGAGGGATCTAGGTGTCCATGTACATAGATCCCTGAAAGTTGCCACCCAGGCTGATAGGGTGGTGAAGAAGGCCTATGGAGTGTTGGCCTTTATTGGTAGAGGGATTGAGTTCCGGAGTCAGGAGGTCATGTTGCAGCTGTACAGAACTCTGGTACGGCCGCATTTGGAGTATTGCGTACAGTTCTGGTCACCGCATTATAGGAAGGACGTGGAGGCTTTGGAGCGGGTGCAGAGGAGATTTACCAGGATGTTGTCTGGTATGGAGGGAAAATCTTATGAGGAAAGGCTGATGGACTTGAGGTTGTTTTCGTTGGAGAGAAGAAGGTTAAGAGGAGACTTAATAGAGGCATACAAAATGATTAGGGGGTTGGATAGGGTGGACAGTGAGAGCCTTCTCCCGCGGATGGAAATGGCTGGCACGAGGGGACATAACTTTAAACTGAGGGGTAATAGATATAGGACAGGGGTCAGAGGTAGGTTCTTTACGCAAAGAGTAGTGAGGCCGTGGAATGCCCTACCTGCTACAGTAGTGAACTCGCCAACATTGAGGGCATTTAAAAGTTTATTGGATAAACATATGGATGATAATGGTATAGTGTAGGTTAGATGGCTTTTGTTTCGGTGCAACATCGTGGGCCGAAGGGCCTGTACTGCGCTGTATTGTTCTATGTTCTATGTTCTATGTTCTAAAGACACCCCCCACATAAAGACACACACACACACACATAAAGACACCCCCCACATAAAGACACTCACACCCACATAAAGACACCCACCCACATAAAGACACCCACCCACACATAAAGACACCCACCCACACATAAAGACACCCACCCACACAAAGACACTCACACCCACACAAGGACACAAACACCCGCATAAAGACACACACCCGCGTAAAGACACCCACACCCACATAAAGACACCCACACCCACATAAAGACACCCACACCCACATAAAGACACCCACACCCACATAAAGACACACACCCACATAAAGACACACACCCACATAAAGACACACACCCACATAATGACACCCACCCACATAAAGACACACACCCACATAAAGACACACACCCACATAAAGACACACACCCACGTAAAGACACCCACCCACATAAAGACACACACACACACACATAAAGACACACACACACACACATAAAGACACACACACACATAAAGACACACACACACATAATGACACCCACCCACATAAAGACACCCACCCACATAAAGACACCCACCCACAAAGACACTCACACATGACACACACACACATAAAGACACACACCCACATAAAGACACACACACATACATAATGACACCCACCGACATAAAGACACCCACCCACATAAAGACACACACACACATGACACACACCCGCGTAAAGACACACACCCACATAAAGACACACACACACACATAAAGACACACACACACATAATGACACCCGCCCACATAAAGACACCCACCCACATAAAGACACTCACACACACATAATGACACACACCCACATAAAGACACACACACATACATAAAGACACACACCCACATAAAGACACACACACATAATGACACACACACACGTAATAACACCCACCCACATCAAGACACTCACACACACATAATGACACACACACACATATAATGACACACCCACATAAAGACACACACCCACATAAAGACACACACACAAAGACACCCACCCACATAAAGACACACACCCACATAAAGACACACACACATAATGACACCTACCCACATAAAGACACACCCACATAAAGACACACACCCACATAAAGACACACACCCACATAAAGACACACACCCACATAAAGACACACCCACACGTAATGACACCCACCCACATCAAGACACTCACACACATAATGACACACACACACATATAATGACACACCCACATAAAGACACCCACCCACATAAAGACACCCACCCACATAAAGACACCCACCCACATAAAGACACCCACCCACATAACGACACACACACACATAATGACACTTACACACACATAAAGACACCCACCCACATAAAGACACACACCCACATAAAGACACACACATAATGACACCTACCCACATAAAGACACACACCCACATAAAGACACACCCACATAAAGACACACCCACATAAAGACACACCCACACGTAATGACACCCACCCACATCAAGACACTCACACACACATAATGACACACACACACACATAATGACACACACACACATATAATGACACACCCACATAAAGACACCCACACACATAAAGACACCCACCCACATAATGACACCTACCCACATAATGACACCTACCCATATAAAGACACACACACACATAAAGACACACACACATAAAGACACACACACATAATGACACACACACATAATGACACTTACACACACATAATGACACACACCCACATAAAGACACACACCCACATAAAGACACCCACCCACAAAAAGACACACACCCACATAGACACACACACACATAGACACACACACACATAATGACACACACACACACACATAATGACACACCCACATAAAGACACACACACATAAAGACACACACACATAATGACACACACACATAATGACACACACACACACACACATAATGACACAGCCACATAAAGATACACACACACATAAAGACACACACACACACATAAAGACACACACACACATAAAGACACACACACACACATAAAGACACACACACACACATAAAGACACACACACATAATGACACACACACCCACATAAAGAGACACACACATAATGACACCCACCCACATAAAGACACACACCCACAAAGTCACCCACCCACATAATGACACACACACACACACATAATGACACACACATAATGACACACCCACATAAAGACACACACACATAAAGACACACACACATAATGACACACACACACACACATAATGACACATCCACATAAAGATACACACACACACATAAAGACACACACACACACACACACATAAAGACACACACACATAATGACACACACACCCACATAAAGAGACACACACATAATGACACACACACATAATGACACCCACCCACATAAAGACACAAACCCACATAAAGACACCCCCCCACATAAAGACACCCCCCCACATAAAGACACCCCCCCACATAAAGACACCCCCCCACATAAAGACACACACACATAAAGACACACACACATAATGACACACACACACAATGACACCCACCCACATAATGACACCCACCCACATAATGACACCCACCACCATAAAGACACACACACATAAAGACACACACACACACAAATGACCCTCACACACATAAAGACACACACCCACACAAAGACACACACACATGAAGACACTCACACCCACATAAAGACACACACACACATAAAGACACTCACACACTCAAAGACATCGACCCACATAAAGACACACAAACTCATAAAGACACTCACACACACATGAAGACATACCCACACAAAGACACTCACACCCACACAAAGACACTCACACCCACACAAAGACACTCACACCCACACAAAGACACTCACACCCGCGTAAAGACACCCACCCACATAAAGACACCCACCCACACGTAAAGACACACACACACCCACATAAAGACACCCACCCACACGTAAAGACACACACACACACGCGTAAAGACACCCACACACATAAAGACACACACACACACATAAAGACACACACACATAATGACACCCACCCACATAAAGACACTCACACACACATGACACACACACACAAAGACACACACCCACATAAAGACACACACACATACATAAAGACACCCACCGACATAAAGACACCCACCCACATAAAGACACTCACACACACATAATTACACCCACCCACATAAAGACACTCACACACACATGACACACACACACACAAAGACACACACACATACATAAAGACACCCACCGACATAAAGACACCCACCCACATAAAGACACTCACACACACATAATTACACACACCCACATAAAGACACACACACATACATAAAGACACACCCACATCAAGACACTCACACCCACATCAAGACACTCACACCCACATCAAGACACACACCCACATAAAGACACACCCACATAAAGACACACCCACATAAAGACACACACACATAAAGACACACACACATAATGACACCTACCCACATCAAGACACTCACACACACATAATGACACCCACCCACATAGACACCCACCCACATAGACACACACCCACATAGACACACACCCACATAGACACACACCCACATAGACACACCCCCACATAGACACCCCCCCACATAGACACACACACACATAAAGACACACACACATAAAGACACACACATATAATGACACACCCACATAAAGACACACACCCACATAAAGACACACACCCACATAAAGACACACACCCACATAGACACACACACACATAATGACACACACATATAATGACACACCCATAAAGACACACACATAGACACACACCCACATAAAGACACACACACATAATGACACACACACTTAATGACACCTACCCACATCAAGACACTCACACACACATAATGACACACACCCACATAAAGACACCCACCCACATAGACACCCACCCACATAGACACCCCCCCCACATAGACACACACCCACATAGACACACACACACATAAAGACACACACACATAATGACACCTACCCACATCAAGACACTCACACACACATAATGACACACACCCACATAGACACACACCCACATAGACACACACCCACATAGACACACACCCACATAAAGACACCCCCCCACATAGACACACACCCACATAGACACACACACACATAAAGACACACACACATAATGGCACCTCTCCACATCAAGACACTCACACACACATAATGACACACACCCACATAGACACACACCCACATAGACACACACCCACATAATGACACACACCCATAATGACACACACCCATAATGACACACACCCATAATGACACACACCCATAATGACACACCCACATAAAGACACACACCCACAAAGTCACCCACCCACATAAAGACACTGACACACACACATAATGACACACACACACATAATGACACACACACACATAATGACACACCCACATAAAGACGCACACACATAAAGACGCACACACATAAAGACACACACACACACACACATAATGACACATCCACATAAAGACACACACACACATAAAGACACACACCCACATAAAGACACACAAACTCATAAAGACATTTACACACACATAAAGACACTCACACACACACATAAAGACACACACACACTCAAAGACACCCACCCACATAAAGACACACACACTCATAAAGACACACACCCACACAAAGACACTCACACCCACACAAAGACACTCACACCCACACAAAGACACTCACACCCGCGTAAAGACACACACACCCGCGTAAAGACACACACACCCGCGTAAAGACACACACACCAACAGAAAGAGACACACCACCAGAAAGACATGCACACCAAAAAAAAGACGCACACCAACAGAAAGACATGCACACACAAGACACGTGCTTACAAACACACCCTTATAAAGACACACACGCCCTCTTAAAGACTTACAAGCACGTCTGCATAAAGGCACACACGCTAATTGAAAATATGGAAAGATATGTCATTTGAAGCATGGAAGTCTGGCAATACCTGATCTAAGAGTGAATGAGAGAATGTAGGGAAAAATCCCACAAAAGGTTAATAGCAGCTGCAGGAGAGGGCTGTGAAATGCAGCTAGCCTTTGTCAAAGAGGCTTAGCAAACAAAACAAGCAGGTCTTTCAAGTCACAATTGAGTGAATTTTAGTATACAGCTAAAAACAATGTTTAGCATCTTCTTGAAGTTAGCTAAGTAAGCAGCTAGAAAAGAATGGATAAGGTTTTCAGTTGAATTAGGTGACAAATGTATAGGTGTGAAGTTCTGCTGACATCAGGTAAATTAAAGAAAGCTGGAGACAACGTGTCTATGAGAACACAAATTAGACCCAAATCAAAGTCAAAATTATGAGCTGGGGACAGAATTTGATAATAATAAAACGATAGAAAGGACAGGAATCAAAAGTCACACCACTTTCAAATCAAAGCATTTTTGAACATCACAAAGGATACAATGTAATCAGAGATGTATGAGATGAGGTAATGCTCAAAATGAATACTTAGTCGTGTTAGGAAAATTTACATTAAAGGTACCTTTTACAAACCAAGTGAAATAAAAGTTACTATACAATAAAGTCATAAAAACTTAATAACTGTTAGAAAGATATATCAGCCCTAAGAAAGGGGACAGCCCAGAGTCAGCCCAGAGTCAGACACACACACACATAATGACACCCACCCACATAAAGACACACACACACACACATAAAGACACACACCCGCGGAAAGACACACACCCACATAAAGACACACACACACATAAAGACACACACACACATAATGACACCCACCCACATAAAGACACACACACACATATAAAGACACCCACACACCCACATAAAGACACACACCCACATAAAGACACACACCCACATAAAGACACACACCCACATAAAGACACACACCCACATAAAGACACACACCCACATAATGACACCCACCCACATAAAGACACCCACCCACATAAAGACACTCACACACACGCACATAAAGACACACACCCACATAAAGACACACACACATACATAATGATACCCACCGACATAAAGAAACACACCCACATAAAGACACTCACACACACATAATGACACACACACACATAAAGACACCCACCCACATAATGAGAGCCACCCACAGGTGGCTTGTCTATATATCCCCTGGTGACGGCGGAACCAGAGGTGGAGCCCACCAGGGTTCCAGTACAGCACCTGGAAGTAGATCGTATTATCATTTCCAGGTCATAGATCACAGCACTATACAGATAGTTCATACTTAGGTGAATACATTCACCACATTCACCCCCTGTTAAAAAAAAATCAAGTCCAGCGGAGGTGACGTGGGGTCATCAAATGTTCAGTCTGTCTGGAGGCAGGATCGTTCTTTTAGACCTCCTCAGCTCTGGCGATGCGACGGGCATGGTTGTTGCAGCTGGTGACTCCAGGGGCGTGTTGTCTGGAGCTTGAGCTTCAGTCCGGAGTGTTGAAGACGATTGAGGGGTTGGGGTAGGCAGGGGGGTGGTGGCAGTGGAGGCACAGGGCAATACAGGAGACCACTGGGGGTGGCGGTAGGCAGCGGGGGGGGGGCGTTGGCAGGGGAACCAGCTGGCGCCAGGTCCCGTAGGGAGACCGTATCTTGCCGTCCATCCTGGTGCGCGACGTAGGCATGCAGCAGCTGGAGCCTCTCGACCAGGGGGTGGGTTTTATGGCTCCTCGCATGCTTCCGGAGAAGGACAGGTCCCGGAGCTGTCAACCAGTATGGAAGCGAGACCCCGGAGATGGACTTCCTCGGGAAGGCAAACAAGCGGTCGTGAGGGGTCTCGATCGTGGCTGTGCAGAGGAGTGATCTAATGGAGTGGAGGGCGTCAGGGAGAACCTCCTGCCAGCAGGGGATCGGGAGACTTCTAGACCGGAGGGCCAGAATGACGGCCTTCGATACCGTCGCGTTCTCCCTCTCCACCTGCCCGTTTCCCTACCGGTTATAGCTCGTAGTCCTGCTCGAGGCGATGCCTTTACTTAGCAGGTACTGACGCAGCTCATCGCTCATGAACAATGTGCCCCGGTCGCTGTGGACATACGCAGGGAAACCGAACAGTGTGAAGGTGTTGTGCAGTGCCTTTATAACCGTGGCCGAGGACATGTTGGGGCAGGGGACAGCGAAGAGGAAGTGGGAGTACTCGTCAATGACGGCAGGAAGTATATATTACGGTTGATGGAGGGGAGGGGCCCTTTGAAGTCAATACTGAGGCGCTCAAAGGGCCAGGAGGCCTTTACCAGGTGGGCCTTGTCTGGCCGGTAGAAGTGCGGTTTGCACTCTGCGCAGACTTGGCAGTCCCTGGTCATGGCCTTGACCTCCGCAGTGGAGTAGGGCAGGTTGCGGGCCTTATTAAAATGGGCGTGGTAGTCTGTATTAGGGGTATTACGGTACCTAGGTTGAGGCTGTAAGATCATTGGTGTGGGAGGTACCTGAGACAGGAAGATCATTGGTGATGCCTGCCTGCTGGTTCCGCCCAGTAAGGCGGAGTATAAGAGTCTGTGTCTCCCTAGCAGCTGCATTCTGTACCCGCGCTGCTGGGGGAAACATCTAGTCCAATAAAGCCTTCAATTGTCATCCAATCTCGCTTCTGGAGTTATTGATCGAGCAGCAATGGGTAAGCCAGCTGAACCCCGGGTGACAGAGGTCATCATGGATAGCCCAAAGTCGGCTATCTTGCGCGCTGGCGCATGTGCCGCGGGACAGGGCAACTGGGGGCTCAATGAGCTTCGCAGGACGATACTTGACATCATAATTGTAGGTGGAGAGTTCGATCCTCCACCTCAAGATTTTGTCATTCTTAATCTTGCCCCGTTGTGCGTTGTCAAACATAAAGGCAACCGACCGCTGGTCGGTGACGAGGGTGAACCTCCTACCGGCTAGGTAGTGCCTGCAGTGCCACACGGCTTCCACTATGGCTTGTGCTTCGTTCTCGACCGAGGAGTGTCGGATTTCGGGAGTGTGGAGGGTTCTAGAGAAGAAGGCAAGTGTGGCGGCCAGGGCGATGTCTGACGCATCACTCTCTACCTGGAAGTGGACGGACCTCCGCATGCATTGCGGCTTTAGAGATGCCGTCCTTGATGTGGCTGAAGGCCGAGCGGGCCTCAGCCGTCAGGGGAAATGTGGTGGTTTTAATAAGTGGGCGGGCTTTGTCCGCATAGTTGGGACCCACTGGGCATAGTAGGAGAACAGCACCAGGCATCGTTTGGGGGCCTTGAGGCTGTGGGGAGGGGGAAGTTCCGTGAGAAGGCACATGCAGTCGGGGTCGGGCCCCAGGACTCCGTTCTCTACGACGTAACCGAGGATGGCTAGTCGGGTAGATGCGGAAAACGCACTTCTCCTTGTTATATGTGAGGTTGAGGGATTTGGCGGCCTGGAGGAACCTCTGAAGGTTGGACTCATGGTCCTGCTGATCGTGGCCGCAGATGGTAACATTGCCAAAGCACGGCTATGAAGCCCGCAACCCGTACTGGTCCACCATTCGGTCCATCATTCTCTGAAAAACCGAGACCCTGTTAGTGACGCCGAAAGGGACCCTGAGGAAGTGGAAGAGTCGGCCGGCTGCTTCGAAGGCAGTGTAGTGGTGATCTTCCGGGCGGATTGGGAGCTGGTGGTAGGCAGACTTCAGATCGACCGTTGAGAATACACGGTACTGTGCGATCTGGTTGACCATCTCCACTACGCAGGGTAGGGGCTACGCATCCAGTTGCGTGAACTGGTTAAAGGTCTGGCTGTAGTCCACAACCACCCGATTCTTTTCCCCGGTTCTGACGACCACCACTTGTGCTCTCCAGGGGCTGTTGCTGGCCCCGATCATCCCTTCCCTCAACAGTCGCTGGACCTCCGACTTGATAAAAATCATGTCTTGGGAACTGTACCGCCTGCTCCTGGTGGCAACGGGCTTACAGTCGGGAGTGAGGTTCGCAATGAGGGAAGGGGGGGGGTCCTTGAGGGACGCGAGGCTGCATACCGTGAGGGGGGTAAGGGTCCGCCGAACTGTAGGGTCAGGCTTCGGTGACTGCATTGGGAGTCTAATCCAAGCAGTAGGGGGGCGCAGAGGTGAGGGAGGATGTACAGCTTAAAATGAGCAGTACGGCACCCTGCATCGCGAGGTTAGCGATACAGTACCCCCGGATCTGAACCGAATGGGATCCGGAGGCAAGGGAGATTGTTTGGGATGCGGGGTAGATGTGAAAGGAGCAGCGCCTTACCGTGTCAGGGTGAACAAAGCTCTCCGTGCTCCCGGAGTCAAAAAGACAGGGGGCCTTGTGCCCGTTGACCCGGACTACCATCATGGAGTTTTTCAGGTGCTTTGGCTGAGACTGGTCGAGGGTGACTGCGCCAAGCTGCGGGTAGCCTAGCCTGTGTGGTCGGCGGTATCAGAAACTGGCAGCCCCCACGAGTCGCACGAGGCTGATGACGTGTCTGCAGGGGGCATTCCCGGCAGGCACGCAGCCACATTGCAGGGTCTGCGGGCCTGTGAGTCCATGGGTTGGGCCTGGTGAGTTTACGACTTCTAGGCTTTAGTTCGGCCCAGACAGACTCTGGTGAAGTGTCCCTTTTTGCCACAGTCGCTGCACGTCGCTGTGCGGGCTGGGCAACGCTGCCGGGGGTGTTGACCCTGACCGCAGAAGTAGCACTGCGGTTCCCCGGTCTGGACGGGCAGCCGCGCGGCACAGGCCTGTGACGTAGCCGGGTCCGATGGGGGCCGCGCCGATGGTGTCCACGAGGGGTTTGCCGAGTCCACAGGGAACGCACTGAGGCTCTGGTAGGCCACCGCTAACGAGGTAGGTAGCTTTACCGTGTCCCGCAGGTAAGTTGTCCCATTTTCCAGCAGGAGCTGCCTGATGTAGTTTGTTCGAACCCCAGCCACGTAGGTGTCCTGGATCTGTAGGTTCATGTGCTCCTCCGCCATCACATCCCGATAGCTGCAATTCCTTGCGAGTAGGGTCAGGTTTTCCAGGTACTCGTCCAGCGATTCCCGGGTGCGTTGACGGCGAGTAGTGAGGTGGTGTCGGGCGAACACCTCATTTACGGGCTTCACGAAATGCGCCTTGAGGGCTGCGACCGCCGTCTCGTACGTGGCAGCTTTCTCTATCATCACGGAGATTCGATGGCTCACCCAAGTGTGGAGGAGTCGCAGTTTGAGGGTTTCAGAGGGAGGCGTTGTGGAGGAGTCGAGGTAGGCCTCGAAACAGCGAAGCCAGTGTTCGAATATCTCCTTGGCCTCTGTCGCTTGCGCGTTGAGTTCGAGCTTATCTGGCTTTAGAGCGGCTTCCATGGTGCTGTCGATGGATAATAAATTGTTATATCGTCATTTCACTGTGAGACCGTGAGAACGAGTGAATACTAGGCTTTATTATCCATGAACTCGCCTGCCAGTATCTGTTGTACAAATGAGAGCCACCCACAGGTGGCTGGTCTATATATCCCCCGGTGAGGGCGGAGCCAGAGGCGGAGCCCACCGGGGTTCCAGTACAGTACCTGGAAGTAGACCGTATTATCATTTCCAGGTCATAGGTCACAGCACTATACAGACAGTTCATACTTAGGTGAATACATTCACCATAGGAGGGTCTCAAATTTTGTTAAGAGGACCTAAAACCCTACATAATAGAGGTCCAAGATCTCAGTGGATAAATGTGTGTGTGTTTAATGAGGATTTGTGAAACCCAACAAAGTAGAGATCCAAGATCTGAGTGGATGAATGAGTGTGTGTATGTTTAATAAGGATTTGTGAATTTCCTTTGGTGTTTGTATTTTTAAAAATGTTGTATTTTGCAAAACCGAGTTTCACATCAATTAGAAGTTATAAACGGCAGGTAGAAATGTGATCAGTATTATGAGGTAGTAAATCAGTATGTTCAGAACTACATTGGTCTCAGAATAAACAGATAAAGAAGTTTTTACTTGCAGCAGTCAGCTGTGTGCAGGTAATTACTTTGAAACTAATGTGTTGAAATTGACACGGCATAGCTCCGCAGGGTCCTAGTGCCCGACGGTCACTAGAATGTCACGAGCAAAAATAATAATGTTTGGTACGTTAAATACATTGTAGAAGGAGCTTTAGGAATAAAGATAAGCAAGTAAGAGAATTACTTGCAGTATCAGGAAATGAGAATCTGATGGCAGGAAAAGATTTGATAAAAATAGATGCAGGTAAAATGAAGATATTAAAACCAATGGATAATACAGAGGATGTTTGGGTGAAGCTATCAACTAAAACTGCAGGAAAAATAATCAGTGAAGCTGTAAAATGTAAAGACAAGATCATTCAGAATCTGGGTAAACATACAGTTGAGTTAGAGAAGTATGGTGTCTGGAGCAAAATAAATTGTATCACAATTAAAACACATGACCCAATTGGTGGGAAGACAGTGAATTGAAACCCATTAGCAGCATTGATAGGATAGATGATAAAATTAAAATGTCAAAATCGGAATTTATCTTCATAAAAATCCGGTCGTAATCGAAATAAAGCAATTAAAGTAAATGAAGTGGCAATATCCGGAATGTATCGGGGTAAGGTTTCGGCCAGATTGGGTCACTGAGTGAGCAAAAGAGGAGGAGTTTGAAATTCTTCAAATCTCACTCAGGGGTGCAATGACAGACGGAGGAGGCTTAACAGGCTTTAATTGTATGATGTACATCAATGATAAGGAAAATAAACCAGTTAAAAAAGAAAAAGGAAAGAAGTGGTGGCAAAAGAAATCCAGAAGTCTTGGAGTGAGCACTTCTGGAGTATCCAAACAAATATAGAAAGTACAAATTAAAGAATAGGGCCCTCTCCACCCTTGTCCTGTTCATTTGATTTTTCAGATGGAAAAAAATAATCCAGACATACTTGTTCGGACGAAGAAAGAGAACTACACTCCAGAGAAGAATATTTTAGACAGTATTGGGGGAAAAATAATGATACAATTGGCTACATATTTGAGGGAATTAAATGACAGAGCCCAGAGGAAAACTTTACGGGTTAGAAACAAATCAAAATATCAAATTATTACTGAGCAATGACACCTCCGGTCAGACATCTCTAACTAGCCATCAGCTGATGGATGATCTGCGGTCTCCACGGGGTACAGACATGGAGTTATTAAGGGTCTCGGCAGACAGCAGTGACTGACGAGGAACCCCAACATGATAAATGACAATAGTTTAAGAATTTTTATAGCTTGATACCACAGTGGGAAATTTGTTACCAATGCAGCAAACAATATTGCATTGAAGAGCTGTAATAATTATTATGGACGAAATGTCATATAAATTGTTAGGGACTGTTATGTATGGATAATAATGGGGGTATGTGTGCCGTTCAAGAACTTGATCAGCATTTCTAAACAGTGTGAATGTTTTAAAAGAGGGGGAATAGTGGTAGTTTAGTGTGGCTTTTTAAAATTTAACTGCACGCAACATCACAAATAATATTGATGTTGTTAACATGCCATATTTTGTATGTAATGACTATTGGTCCCAAAACCACGAGGGATGTGTCGATATTGTACTTTATTTTTAGTGTTGAAATTGTGATAACATTTGCAAATATGTAAAGTTGTAACACACAAGTCTATTTGTGTGGTTAGGTAATGAGTAATGTGTTAAGATAAGACTTAATTTTTACTGTGTATTTAACAATAGGGAGAATTTATTTGGAAAAAGAAAAAGTGATAGTTCGATGTGGTTTTGCAAATACTGTTGGCTTATTATGTTGCAAATGTTGTAATGGAAAATATACACTTCATGTTGTAAGGGAAATGATGACAGACGAAAGGGATTTGAAGGAAATTTGTCAGGAAGATATTCTCTCATGTACACCAGGGGCTGGCATACATACATGGTTCAGGAAAATGTTAGACATTAATGTGAGGAAGTCAAGGATAGAAGCAGGATCAATTGAACCTTTTAAATTAATGAAGCAAGGGAATCAATGGATGGTACATGATATCATAATTTACCATTCCAATGAGAAACGGAAAGCAATTTGGATGATGGAAAAATGGGACATGAGACAGCCAGTGATGGACAAAATACTGTTTTGGTCACTGATGGACTGAGTTGTGTGCTGTTTCTAAGGGACATGAGGAAGCTTCTACGGTGCTGCTACCCCAAGGAAGTAAAATGCTTTGAAGGTAGTTGAACACACAGATATAGCCATTGGGTTACCTTCCTGAGCAGCTACAGCTATGGTTCACGGTAATTGGACTTGAGAAAAGAATGAAAAAAGAGTATATCGACACTGGTCTGTGATATGGATACATTTAAGAATTGATTTCGGTGCACAATTTAAAATCACAACACATACATACAAATGACAAAGATCGGGGATATATGTTAGTCAGTACAATTGGATGGGGGGATAATTGACCAAAAGATATAGTTAGGTTTCAAATGTCATGATGGGGTGTAATGGAAAATATGGAAAGATATGTAATTTGAAACATGGAAGTCTGGCAATACCTGATCTAAGAGTGCATGAGAGAGTGTAGGGAAAAATCCCACGAAGGGTTAACAGCAGCTGCAGGAGAGGGCTGTGAAATGCAGATAGCCTTTGTCAAACAGGCTTAGCAAACAAAACAAGCAGGTCTTTCAAGTCACAATCAAATGAATTTTGGTATACAGCTAAAAGCAATGTTTTGCACCTTAGTTATCTAAGTAAGCAGCTAGAAAAGAATGGATGAGGTTTTCAGTTGAATTAGGTGACAAATGTATAGGTGTGAAGTTCTGCTGACATCAGGTAAATTAAAGAAAGCTGGAGACAACGTGTCTACGAGAACACAAATCAGACACAAATCAAAGTCAAAATTCTGAGCTGGGGACAGAATTTGATAATAAAAAATCTATAGAAAGGACAGGAATCAAAAGTCACACCACTTTGAAATCAAAACATTTTTGAACATCACAAAGGATACAATGTAATCAGAGATCTATGAGATGAGGTCTTGCTCAAAATGAATAATTAGTCGTGTTAGAAAAATTTAGATTAAAAGGTACCTTTTACAATCCAAAGTTACTTTACAATAAAGTCATAAAAACTTAATAACTGTTAGAAAGATATATAAACCCTAAGAAAGGGGACAGCTCAGAGTCAGATCAGAGTCAGCTCAGAGTCAGGTCTCATAGCTCGGTCATGGAAAAGGGACAGAGCAAAGCAGCCGAGCTAAAACAGCTAATACATCTAAGGAAGACCAGAATTTAAAGTGGAGGCAGAGTCAGCTCAGAGTCAGCTCTCATGGCTCGGTACATGGGAAAGATAGAGCATAGCAACAGAGCAGAACAGTGAATCCATCTGAGGAAGACCAAAAGCTAAAGGAAAGTGATTGTCAAGGTAGACCTCGAGGTCTCTTCAACCAACCAGGAGAATCCAGAGGCAAGATCTTTTTACTTTTCTGTAAAGACAGTGATTGCATCTTTTAAAAGGAAAAATATAATAATAAAATAACTTTAAAGTTTTAACCTGAAACAGTGGTTATTACAAAGTCTACTTTACTTATTTAGCAATGCTACTAAGTGGTAAGTAGATGAAATCTTCTGTGAAGGTATGGGTTATACCGGGGGATAACTTGAAAATATAGTTTGACCTGAATAGCACCCACCTAAGCCTGCATAGGAGTCAGGGAGTGAATATCCCTGTTCACCATTTAGAATGTCGACCCTTTTTGGTATAGGGGGAATTCTAAGAATAGTGGTGAGTTTTTAACTTCAACACATACCCACGTAACGCACACAGGCACATCCACATAAGGCCACACACACACATGCCCTCCAAGACACACACACCAACCCACATAAAGACACACACACACCAACCCACATAAGACACATACACACACATAAAGACACACCCACATAAAGACACTCACCCACTAAGACATGCACACAAAGACACCCACATAAAGACGCACACACCCACATAAAGTCACATCCACCCATATGAACACACATCCACATAAAGAAACAAACTCCCACATAAAGGCACACCCACATAAAGGCACACCCACACCCACATAAAGGCACACCCACACCCACATAAAGTCACACCCACCCATATGAACACACATCCACATAAAGACACCCACACACCCACATAAAGACACACCCACCCACATAAAGACACACCCACCCACATAAAGACACACACCCACCCACATTACAGGACTCCCTCATCCTCCACTCCTCACATTACAGGACTCCCTCACTCTTCACAGTACAGCTGCCGGTGACACTTTGATTACCTTTCCTCTTTAGCTCACTATGGCACTGGTCACACACTCTGACCATCTTGTCTTTCAGATATTTGAGTGGATATTTGTTCCTGGAACAAGCCCGACATACAACCTGCAAGATAAAGACAAAAGACAAAAGAAAGTGAGTGCAACTGTACCAAACTCATACCCCACAGTCTCATCTCTAACCTCCCTGAACGTGTTATCGCATCCCAAATCCATGTCTATATTTTCCCAAACATGCGTATTAGAATCCCTCAAATCCGGCTTCTGCCTGCCCCAATACTGAAACAGCTCTTATCAAAGTCACAAATGACAACCCACATTGACTGTGAGAAAGGGGAATGAAGTCAATGGCAGGAGCCAAAGATAATGGGCGGGATGCTCCTGTTATGGGAGAGGCATTTTCAGAACCCCAAAATGTATCATGGAGTTCAACCAACCTCCCCCTTTAATGTATTGTTGCTTTTCCGAGCACACGGCTTGTTCTCCAGGTGTGGGATTACAATTATGGACACGTGGGTTTTTAAACACAAAACAATGTTCATTCCACGAACTCAACTTAACCTTTTAACATAAACATTGGATCACTTAACACCCCTTACTTCAAAGATAACCCCGAAAATAATACAACGCGAAATAGTCCTTCAGTTATTCCTTTAAACATCCAAGAGACTTAACACCTTTAAACAGAAACACATCAGGTTAAAGGCTTTACTATTATGAGTTTAAATCACCCAAATGATCCAGAGATAGTCTTTCATGGCAGAGATCACAGCAGATCCAGCCCACTGCAAACACAGACACACACCCAAGCTCTTTTCAAACTGAAACTAAACTGTAAAATGGCTGAACTAAAACCAAGCTCCACCCACACTCTGACATCACTGCATTTCTCAAAGGTACATTGCTTAAACATCCATTTCTTAAAGGTACCCTCACATGACACCTCCCCTCAAGAACAAAAATTAACCATCAACTTCAAGATGGTTTCATTTTTCACTTTTGCACCATCCACTAAGAAATGCACACAGTAAATATACATTTTCATTTAAAGAAAACAACACACTCAAACAGGTATAATAATATAGTCCATTTTTCATTGTTCTTCTTCCTCCAACCAAAAACCTTCACAATTGACAGTCTCTTTGAACAAAGTCTCTGCACGATCCATCCATTCCTCTACTCCTCGGCATTTCTCTTTAAAGTCAGATACTTTAGTTCAATCTGACCACAGAGTCCCTTGCAATTCTCCAATACAGGAGCATTGGTGATCACAGCTTTCAGGCAGTCAAATGCCTGTTGAAAGTCCCCTGTCCATTGAAATTTTTGACGTTTCTTTAGCAAGTCCATCAGTGGAGTAATCACGCTACAAATCTTGTGCACAAAGGTTCGATCAAATTAATTCATGCAAGGAGATTGCATTATTTCCCTTTGTCTGGAGGGTATCGGAAACTCCGCAAGGAAAGTGATTCAGGCTGCTCTTTAGTACTTCCCAATTTATCTCTACAAACTTGCCCATGTGATATCAATAACTCTTCCAGGTCAGTTCATTTTTCCTCTGTAATGTAACTTAACAATTCATCCCAATTTTTAAGAACATCCTCATTTTCTAATTTAATTTGAGGTATGTCAAATTCACAGTCATCTGGATTTGGTTGGTCACTTTGAGTTAGAATCAGTAAAACCTCCTTTTTCTCTCCTTCCCTTTCAAAGTACCTTTTAAGCATATTCACAGGACACGCTCGGTGAGTCTTCCTTCGATCTGGTGTTTTTACCACATAATTCACCTCACTTAAGTTCCTTTCAATCTGATACGGTCCACAAAACCTGGCTTTTAAAGGCTCACCTACCACTGGTAACAACACTAAAACTTTATTCCCACTGGCAAAACTACGAACTTTGGATTTCCTGTCCGCTATCCGTTTTATCACATTTTGTGCAACTTTCAAATGTTGTCTAGCCAATTCACCTGCTCTATTTAATCGTTCCCTAAAATTTGGCACGTAATCCAATAGTGTAATTTCCGATTTCTCACCCACCAATTTTTCCTTAATCAATTTAAGTGGTCCTCTTATGTCATGACCAAAAATTAGTTCAAAAGGACTAAATTTAGTAGACTCATTAGGTGCATCCCTAATTGCAAACAATACGAATGGAATTCCTTTATCCCAATCCTCTGGATAATCTTGACAATACGCCCTCAACATAGTCTTTAATGTCTGATGCCACCTTTCTAACGCTCCCTGCGATTCTGGATGGTACGCAGTTGATTTAAATTGTTTTATTCCTAAACTATCCATAACTTCTTTGAATAACTTTGAAGTAAAATTTGATCCTTGATCCGATTGAATTTCTGTGGGTAGTCCATGTCTAGTAAAGAATTTAAGTAACTCTTCCACAATCCTTTTAGCTGTACTATTACGTACTGGAATCGCCTCTGGAAACCTAGTAGACACATCCATTATAGTCAAAAGATATTGATTCCCACTTTTTGTTTTAGGAAGCGGTCCTACACAATCAATTATGACCCTTGTAAAAGGTTCCTCAAATGCTGGAATGGGTATTAAGGACGCTGGTTTTATCACTGCTTGAGGTTTCCCTATCACTTGACATGTGTGACATGATTGACAAAATTTAACTACATCTTTATGTAGTCCAGGCTAATAAAAATGTTTCTGGATTTTAGCTTGAGTTTTCCTCATTCCCAAATGACCTCCCACTGGTACCTCATGTGCAACTCGCAACACCTCCTTCCTATACCTTACCGGTAATACTACTTAATGAACTTCTGCCCACTTTTTATCTGCCTGCATGTGTACAGGTCTCCATTTTCTCATCAAGATATCACTTTTATGGTAATAACACTCTGGTATACTCTCAGATTCCTCGTCCGTATATGCTTTCTGATATATCCGTTTTATCTCTACATCTTTCTGTTGTAACTCCGCCAATTTTCCGGAACTAAAAATATCCGCCTCATCCTCCACCTGTTCTTGTTCTTTTTCAACCATCTGATCAAAATCGTTTCTGATAATTGCACTTCAACTTCATCTTCACTCTTTGATTTCTCCTCTTGCCTTAACCTGTGACTTTGCGACTTGTTACTACACAATCTGGACAAATCCCATCGATATCCGTCCTTCAACACTTCAGATGTCTGATTTTCCACTGGCTTATCAACCACAGTAGGCATCACTCCCACCTGCGATCCAGCTATATCATTACCCAAGATAAACTGTATTCCTGAACAAGATAGTTTATCTATTACTCCTACTACCACTTCACCACTCTTCACTGGACTTTCCAACCATACCTTACATAATGGAATGCTACTCCTCTCACCCTGAATTCCACATATCACCACCTTTTCCGGCAACATTCTTCCCAAACTACATAATTCCTCATCTCTTACCATTAAAGATTGACTAGCCCCTGTATCTCTTAAAATTGTGACTTCTTTACCTGCACCTCCTGATACACAGGAGTAAACTTTACCCACACAAGTAAATTCTTTAAAGACATCTGGCACTTTCTTTTACACAGAGGGTAGGGGTGCCTGGAACTCACTGCCGGAGGAGGTGGTGGAAGCAGGGACAATAGTGACGTTTAAGGTGCATCTTGACAAATACATGAATAGGATGGGAATAGAGGGATACGGACCCAGGAAGTGTAGAAGATTTTGGTTTAGACGGGCAGCATGGACGGCACAGGCTTGGAGGGCCGAAGGGCCTATTCCTGTGCTGCACCTGTCTTTGCTCTTGATTCTTTTTTTAAAAAAAATATTTTATTGAAAATTTTTGGTCAACCATCACAGTACATTGTGTATCCTTTACACAATAATATAACAGTATAAATAACAATGACCTGTTTTATAAACAAAGAGTAAATAATATATAACAAAAACGAAAACTAAAACTAAATGGCAACTGCCTTGTCTCAGATAAACACTCTCCAAAAATATGATTTAACAGTCCAATATACAATTATTTATAGCAACGACCTATACATATTATACATATATATTAACAACCCTGAGAGTCCTTCTGGTTCCTCCCCCCCCCCCCCTCCCCCCCTCCCCCCCTGGGCTGCTGCTGCTACCTTCTTCTTTTCCATTCCCTCTATCTTTCTGTGAGGTATTCGACGAATGGTTGCCACCGCCTGGTGAACCCTTGAGCCGATCTCCTTAGGACGAACTTAATCCGTTCCAGCTTTATAAACCCTGCCATGTCATTTATCCAGGTCTCCACACCCGGGGGCTTGGCTTCCTTCCACATCAACAGTATCCTGCGCCGGGCTACTCGGGACGCAAAGGCCAAAACATCGGCCTCTCTCGCCTCCTGTACTCCCAGCTCTTGTGCAACCCCAAATATAGCCAACCCCCAGCTTGGTTCGACCTGGACCCCCACTACTTTCGAAAGCACCTTTGCCACCCCCACCCAGAACCCCTGTAGTGCCGGACATGACCAGAACATGTGGGTGTGATTCGCTGGACTTCTCGAGCATCTCGCACACCTATCCTCTACCCCAAAAGATTTACTGAGCCGTGCTCCAGTCATATGCGCCCTGTGTAACACCTTAAATTGAATCAGGCTTAGCCTGGCACACGAGGACGATGAGTTTACCCTACTTAGGGCATCCGCCCACAGCCCCTCCTCAATCTCCTCCCCCAGCTCTTCTTCCCATTTCCCTTTCAGCTCATCTACCATAATCTCCCCCTCATCCCTCATTTCCCTATATATATCTGACACCTTACCGTTCCCCACCCATGTCTTTGAGATCACTCTGTCCTGCACCTCATTCGTCGGGAGTTGCGGGAATTCCCTCACCTGTTGCCTCGCAAAAGCCCTCAGTTGCATATACCGGAATGCATTCCCTTGGGGCAACCCATATTTCTCGGTCAGCGCTCCCAGACTTGCGAACTTCCCATCCACAAACAGATCTTTCAGTTGCGTTACTCCTGCTCTTTGCCATATTCCAAATCCCCCATCCATTCTTCCCGGGGCAAACCTATGGTTATTTCTTATCGGGGACCTCACCAAGGCTCCCGTCTTTCCCCTATGCCGTCTCCACTGTCCCCAAATTTTCAAAGTCGCCACCACCACCAGGCTTGTGGTGTATTTCTTCGGTGAGAACGGCAATGGGGCCGTCACCATAGCTTGTAGGCTAGTCCCCCTACAGGACGCTCTCTCCAATCTCTTCCACGCCGCTCCCTCCTCTTCTCCCATCCACTTACTCACCATTGAGATATTGGCGGCCCAGTAGTACTCACTTAGGCTCGGTAGTGCCAGCCCCCCCCTATCCCTACTACGCTGTAAGAATCCCTTCCTCACTCTCGGGGTCTTCCCGGCCCACACAAAACTCATGATACTCTTTTCGATCCTTTTGAAAAAAGCCTTCGTGATCACCACCGGGAGGCACTGAAACACAAAGAGGAATCTCGGGAGGACTACCATTTTAACCGCCTGCACCCTCCCTGCCAGTGACAGGGATACCATGTCCCATCTCTTGAAGTCCTCCTCCATTTGTTCCACCAATCGCGTTAAATTTAACCTATGCAATGTACCCCAATTCTTGGCTATCTGGATCCCCAAGTAACGAAAGTCCCTTGTTACCTTCCTCAGCGGAAAGTCCTCTATTTCTCTGCTCTGTTCCCCTGGATGCACCACAAACAACTCACTTTTCCCCATGTTCAGTTTATATCCTGAGAATTCTCCAAACTCCCGAAGCGTCCGCATTATCTCTGGCATCCCCTCCGCCGGGTCCGCTACATATAACAACAAATCATCCGCATACAGAGATACCCGGTGTTCTTCTCCTCCTCTAAGTACTCCCCTCCACTTCTTGGAACCCCTCAATGCTATTGCCAGGGGCTCAATCGCCAGTGCAAACAATAATGGGGACAGAGGGCATCCCTGCCTTGTCCCTCTATGGAGCCGAAAGTATGCAGATCCCCGTCCATTCGTGACCACACTCGCCACTGGGGCCCTATACAACAGCTGCACCCATCCAACATATTCATCTCCAAAACCAAATCTCCTCAGCACCTCCCACAGATAATCCCACTCCACTCTATCAAATGCTTTCTCGGCATCCATCGCCACCACTATCTCTGCTTCCCCCTCTGGTGGGGGCATCATCATTACCCCTAGCAGCCTCCGTATATTCGTATTCAGCTGTCTCCCCTTCACAAACCCAGTTTGGACCCTCGGGACACAATCCTCTATCCTCATTGCCATTACCTTGGCCAGAATCTTAGCGTCTACATTTAGGAGGGAAATAGGTCTATAGGACCTGCACTGCAGCGGGTCCTTTTCCTTCTTTAGGAGAAGCGATATTGTTGCCTCAGACATAGTCGGGGGCAGCTGTCCCCTTTCCTTTGACTCATTAAAGGTCCTCATCAGTAGCGGGGCGAGCAAGTCCACATATTTCCTGTAAAATTCAACTGGGAATCCATCCGGTCCCGGAGCCTTCCCCGCCTGCATGCTCCTAATTCCTTTCACTACTTCCTCTATTTCAATCTGTGCTCCCAGTCCCACCCTTTCCTGCTCCTCCACCTTGGGAAATTCCAGCCGGTCCAGAAAGCCCATCATTCTCTCCCTGCCATCCGGGGGTTGAGCTTCGTATAATTTTTTATAAAATGCCTTGAAAACTCCATTCACTTTCTCCGCTCCCCGCTCCAGCTCTCCTTCCTCATCCCTCACTCCCCCTATTTCCCTCGCTGCTCCCCTTTTCCTCAATTGGTGGGCCAACAACCTGCTCGCCTTCTCCCCATATTCGTACTGTACACCCTGTGCCTTCCTCCACTGTGCCTCTGCAGTACCCGTTGTCAGCAGGTCAAATTCTACGTGTAGCCTTTGCCTTTCCCTGTACAGTCCCTCCTCCGGTGCCTCCGCATATTGCCTGTCCACCCTCAGAGGTTCTTGCAGCAACCGCTCCCGTTCCCTACTCTCCTGCTTTCCTTTATGTGCCCTTATTGATATCAGCTCCCCACTAACCACTGCCTTCAGCGCCTCCCAGACCACTCCCACCTGGACCTCCCCATTATCATTGAGTTCCAAGTTTCAATGCACCCCCTCACCCTTAGACACACCCCTCATCTGCCATTAGTCCCATGTCCATTCTCCAGGGTGGGCGCCCTTCTGTTTCCTCCCCTATCTCCAAGTCCACCCAATGTGGAGCGTGATCCGAAATGGCTATAGCCGTATACTCCGTTCCCCTCACCTTCGGGATCAACGCCCTTCCCAAAACAAAAAAGTCTATTCGCGAATAGACTTTGTGGACATAGGAGAAAAATTAAAACTCCTTACTCCTAGGTCTGCTAAATCTCCACGGGTCTACTCCTCCCATCTGCTCCATAAAATCTTTAAGCACCTTGGCTGCTGCCGGCCTCCTTCCAGTCCTGGACCTCGACCTGTCCAGCCCTGGTTCCAACACCGTATTGAAATCTCCCCCCATTACCAACTTTACCGGGTCCGCTACATATAACAACCCCATTACTCTAGGTCCGGGATGCGTCCTAGCATACGGCTCATAAAATTGGCATCACCCAGTTCGGGGCATATACGTTTACCAAAACCACCGTCTCCCCCTGTAATTTGCCACTCACCATCACTTATCTGCCCCCGCTATCCGCCACTATAGTCTTTGCCTCAAACATTACTCGCTTCCCCCCTAATATAGCCACCCCCCTGTTTTTCGCATCTAGCCCCGAATGAAACACCTGCCCCACCCATCCTTTGCGTAGTCTCACCTGGTCTATCAGTTTCAAGTGCGTTTCCTGTAACATAACCACGTCTGCCTTAAGCTTCTTAAGGTGTGCGAGTACCCGTGCCCTCATTATCGGCCCGTTCAGCCCTCTCACATTCCACGTGATCAGCTGGGTTGGGGGGCTTTTTACCCCCCCCCCTTGTCGATTAGCCATCCCCTTTTTCCAGCTCCTCACCTGGTTCCCACGCAGCTGTGTCCCCCCCAGGCGGTGCCCCCCCGCCCATCCCACCCCATACCAGCTCCCCCCTCTCCCCAGCAGCAGCAGCCCAATAGTTCCCCCCCTCCCACCCCCCCCTCTAGATCCCCCACTAGCGTAGTTAAACCCCCCATGTTGCTCCCAGAAGTCAGCAAACTCTGGCCGACCTCGGCTTCCCCCCGTGACCTCGGCTCGCACCGTGCAACGCCCCCTCCTTCCTGCTTCCCTATTCCCGCCATGATTATCATAGCGCGGGAACCGAGCCCGCGCTTCCCCCTTGGCCCCGCCCCAATGGTCAACGCCCCATCTCCTCCACCTCCTTTCCTCCCCCCACCACCTCCTGTGGAAGAGAGAAAGGTTACCACATCGCAGGATTAATAACATAAAACTCCTCTTTCCCCACTTTTTACCCCCCTCTTCGCCCCCCCATACTCGCCCCACCACTTTGTTTCAAACGTTCTTTTTTTTAATAACCCGCTCATTCCAATTTTTCTTCCACGATAAAAGTCCACGCCTCATCCGCCGTCTCAAAGTAGTGGTGCCTCCCTTGATATGTGACCCACAGTCTTGCCGGTTGCAGCATTCCGAAATTTATCTTCTTTTTGTGAAGCACCGCCTTGGCCCGATTAAAGCTCGCCCTCCTTCTCGCCACCTCCGCACTCCAGTCTTGGTATACGCGGATCACCGCATTCTCCCACTTACTGCTCCGAGTTTTCTTTGCCCATCTAAGGACCATCTCTTTGTCCTTAAAACGGAGGAATCTCACCACTATGGCTCTAGGAATTTCTCCTGCTCTCGGTCCTCGCGCCATCACTCGGTATGCTCCCTCCACCTCCAGCGGACCCGCCGGGGCCTCCGCTCCCATTAACGAGTGCAGCATCGTGCTCACATATGCCCCGACGTCCGCTCCCTCCGCACCTTCAGGAAGACCAAGAATCCTTAGGTTGTTCCTCCTCGCGTTGTTCTCCAGCGCCTCCAGCCTTTCCACACATCGTTTATGGTGTGCCTCGTGCATCTCCGTCTTCACCACCAGGCCCTGTATGTCGTCCTCATTCTCGGCAGCCTTTGCCTTCACGACCCGAAGCTCTCGCTCCTGGGTCTTTTGCTCCTCCTTTAGCTCTTCGATCGCCTGTAATATCGGGGCCAACAGCTCCTTCTTCATTTCCTTTTTGAGTTCTTCCACGCAGCGTTTCAAAAACTCGTGTTGTTCAGGGCCCCATATTAAACTGCCACCTTCCGACGCCATCTTGGTTTTTGCTTGCCTTCCTTGCCGCTGCTCTAAAGGATCCACCGCAATCCGGCCACCTTCCTCTCCTTTTTTCATCCGTATCCAGGGGGGATTCCCTTCTGGTTCACCGCACAGTACTTTTAGCCGTTAAAATTGCCGTTGGGGCTCTTATTAAGAGCCCAAAAGTCCGTTCCACCGGGAGCTGCCGAAACATGCGACTCAGCTGGTCATCGTCGCACCCGGAAGTCTTTGCTCTTGATTCTTAACAATTACTTCTTGAACAGGCTGTACAATTGTTTGGACCTCCTTCGCTTCCCTTGGGCTTTCCTTTACCACTCTAACAAAACCCACTGTCTTATCCTGTTTTACCACATCAGCCTTTCCAGTGCTTTTCTTCAACCACCAACACTGTGACTTTACATGGCCGAGTTTATTACAGTGAAAACATTTGAAACTTTTCATCTCTTTTCCACCCTCCTGGATTTCTTTTTTAATCTGAGGTACACTCTCTTTCTTGTCTCCCATCAGATCACCTTTACCTTTACCAGTTGAGTATTTCTCATGTCCCCAGTTTCTATCCCTCACCAGCTGAAACTGATGTCGGAAACCAATCTTTGATTTATGAACTAATTCATAATCACCTGCCATTTCTGCTGCTAATCTCAGTTTTAACCCTCTGTTCTTCCACATGAATTCTCACTACATCAGGAATTGAATTTTTCAACTCCTCCAAAAGTATAATTTATCTGAGAGCTTCATACGTTTGATCTATTTTCAAAGCCCTTATTCACCTATCGAAATTACTCTGTTTGAGCCTTTCAAACTCCATGTATGTTTGACCAAATTCTTTCCTTAAATTTCTAATCCTTTGTCTGTAGGCTTCAGGCACTAGCTCATATGCACTTAAGATGGATTTCTTCACCTCCTCATACGTTCCAGATACCTCCTCCGGTAATGATGCAAACACTTCACTAGCTCTACCTACCAGCTTTGTTTGAATCAGTACTACCCACATGTCTTGTGGCCATTTCATTTGTTTAGCTACCTTCTCAAATGAAATGAAAAAGGCTTCCACTTCCTTCTCCTCAAACCTTGGCAATGCTTGGACATATTTAAATAGATTCCCCCAAGCCTTCGACTATGACGCTCTTTCTCACTATCCTCATCACTATCATCCAACTGTACGTTTCTCTTTATGCCTGCCAATTTTAACTGATTGTCATGTTCTATGGCCATTTCCTGAAGTTCAAACTCCCTCTCTATCTTTTTCCCTGATCTGTATCCCCCTTTCTTTTACTTTTTGTTCTGCTAGGGCTATTCTTTCTTTTCTCCTTTCTTCTCTCTCCTTTTCTTTTTCCTCTCTCTCTCTTTCAGCTCTCTCTCTTTCGTATTCAAGCCACTTTAATTCTTTCTCATGTTCCATTTGTTCAATTTGCAACTGAATTTTTGCCATTTCTAATGAGTCAAACGGTATCTCAGGCAACTTTAAATGCTTAACCACTGCCATAATTACTGCAAAATGGCTGAACTAAAACCAAGCTCCACCCACACTCTAACATCACTGCATTTCTTAAAGGTACATGGCTTAAACATCCATTTCTTAAAGGTACCCTCACATGACACTCCGTCCCGCCGTATCCATTTTCTGGTGCAGCTCGCTCCCGCTGGCAGGGGGATGCTCTGTACTGGCAGCCGGCCAATGGGGTTTCCCATTGTGGGCACCCTTACACTGTTGGGAAATCCACGGGCGTGAGTGCGCTGCCGGTGAAACGGAGGATCCCGCCGACAGAGAATCCAGCCCAATAGTTTCAATCTTCCCAACATTTAAGGTTGTCGGGCAGGAGGGAATTACACAGATAGGCCTTGGTGAGAGGTTACTCATAGGCCTGTGACCAGTGGTGTGCCTCAGGGATCGGTGCTGGGTCCACTGTTATTTGTAATTTATATTAATGATTTGGATGAGAATTTAGGAGGCATGGTTAGTAAGTTTGCAGATGACACCAAGATTGGTGGCATAGTGGATAGTGAAGAAGGTTATCTAGGATTGCAACGGGATCTTGATCAATTAGGCCAGTGGGCCGACGAATGGCAGATGGAGTTTAATTTAGATAAATGTGAGGTGATGCATTTTGGCAGATCGAATCAGGCCAGGACCTACTCAGTTAATGGTATGGCGTTGGGGAGAGTTATAGAACAAAGAGATCTAGGAGTACAGGTTCATAGCTCCTTGAAGGTGGAGTCGCAGGTGGACAGGGTGGTGAAGAAGGCATTCGGCATGCTTGGTTTCATTGGTCAGAACATTGAATACAGGCGTTGGGACGTCTTGTTGAAGTTCGACAAGACATTGGTACGGCCACACTTGGAATATTGTGTGCAGTTCTGGTCACCCTATTATAGAAAGGATATTATTAAACTAGAAAGAGTGCAGAAAAGATTTACTAGGATGTTGCCGGGACTTGATGGTTTGAGTTATAAGGACAGGCTGGATAGACTGGGACTTTTTTCCCTGGAGCGTAGGAGGCTTAGGGGTGATCTTATAGAGGTCTATAAAATAATGAGGGGCATAGATAAGGTAGATAGTCAACATCTTTTCCCAAAGGTAGGGGAGTCTAAAACTAGAGGGCATAGGTTTAAGGTGAGAGGGGAGAGATTCAGAAGGGCCCAGAGGGGCAATTTCTTCACTCAGAGGGTAGTGAGTGTCTGGAATGGGCTGCCAGAGGTAGTAGTAGAAGCGGGTACAATTGTGTCTTTCAAAAAGCATTTAGATGGTTACATGGGTAAGATGGGTATAGAGGGTTATGGGCCAAGTGCGGGCAACTGGGACTAGCTTAATGGTAAAAAAACTGGGCGGCATGGACTGGTTGGGCCGAAGGGCCTGTTTCCATGCTGTAAACTTCTATGATTCTATTCTATGACTGACATGGTGAGAGGTCTGAAGCTGGATACATTCCTGGATCAGTATTGTGTTCAGTTTTGGTCTCCTTACTTGAGAAAGGATGTACTGGCACTGGAGGGTGTGCAGAGGAGGTTCACTAGGTTAATCCCAGAGCTGAAGGGGTTGGATTACGAGGAGAGGTTGAGTAGACTGGGACTGTACTCGTTGGAATTTAGAAGGATGAGGGGGGATCTTATAGAAACATATAAGATTATGAAGGGAATAGATAGGATAGATGCGGGCAGGTTGTTTCCACTGGCGGGTGAAAGCAGAACTAGGGGGCATAGCCTCAAAATAAGGGGAAGTAGATTTAGGACTGAGTTTAGGAGGAACATCTTCACCCAAAGGGTTGTGAATCTATGGAATTTCTTGCCCAGTGAAGCAGTAGAGGCTCCTTCATTAAATGTTTTTAAGATAAAGATAGATAGTTTTTTGAAGAATAAAGGGATTAAGGATTATGGTGTTCGGGCCGGAAAGTGGAGCTGAGTCCACAAAAGATCAGCCATGATCTCATTGAATGGTGGAGCAGGCTCGAGGGGCCAGATGGCCTACTCCTGCTCCTAGTTCCTATGTTCTTATGATCTAGATGGACCACACCCCAGGTTCTAAAAGAGATAGCTGAGGAAATTGTGAAGGCATTGGTGGTGATCTTTCAGGAATCACTAAAGGCAGGGAGGATCCCAGAGGACTGGAAAACGGTTAATGTAACACCACTGCTTAAGGTGGGAGGGAGGCAGAAGACAGGAAATTATAGGCTGGTTAGCCTGACTTCGGTCATTGGTAAGATTTTAGAGTCCATTATTAAAGATGAGATTGCGGAGTACTTGGAAGTGCAATGTAAAATAGGACTGAGTCAGCACAGCTTCATCAAGGGGAGGTCATGTCTCACAAATCTGTTAAGAGTTCCTTGAGGAGGTAACAAGGAAATTAGACAATGGAGAACCAGTGGACGTGATCTATTTAGATTTCCAAAAGGCTTTGACAAGGTGCCGTATAGGAGGCTGTGAAATAACTTATGAGCCCATGGTGTTAAGGGTAAGATACTGGCATGGATAGAGGATTGGCTGACTAGCAGAAAGCAGAGTGGGGATAAAGGGGACTTTTTCAGGATGCCAGCCGGTGACTAATGGTGTGCCTCATGGGACTATGCTGGGACCACAACTTTTCACAATAGACATTAATGTATATTGATTAATGAAGAAGGAACTGAGGGCACTGTTGCTAAGTTTTCTAAGATATGCAGAGGGACAAGTAGTATTGAGGAAGCAGGAGGACTGCAGAAGGACTTGGACAGGTTAGGAGAGTGGGCAAAAAAGTGGCAGGTGGAAAAGTGTGAGGCTATGCACTTCAGTAGGAAGAATAGAGGCATAGACTGCTTTCTAAATGGGGAAAAAGCTTTGGAAATCAGAAGCACAAAGGGACTTGGGATCCTTGTTCACGATTCTCTTAAGGTTAACATGCACGTTCACTCGGCAGTTTGGAAGGCAGATGCAATGTTGCCATTCGTGTCGAGAGGGCGAGAATACAAGACCAAGGATGTACTTCTGAAGCTGTACAAAGGTCTGGTCAGACCCCATTTGGAGTACTGTGAGCAATTTTGGGCCCCGTATCAAAGAAAGGATGTGCTGGCCTTGGAAAACGTCCAGAGGAGGTTCACAACAGTGATCCCTGGAATGAAGAGATTGTCATATGAGGAGCAGCTGAGGACTCTGGGTCTATACTCGTTGAGAGTTTAGCAGGATGAGGGGGGATCTTATTGAAACTTACAGGATACTGCAAGGCCTGGATAGAGTGGATGTGGAGAGAATGTTTCCACTTGTAGGAAAAACTAGAAGAGGACACAATCTCAGTGGTTATGGGGAGAAAGCAGGAGAATGGGGATGAGAAAAATATCAGCCATGATTGAATGGCGGAGCTGACTCGATGGGTTGAGTCGTCTAATTCTGCTCCTGTGTCTTATGGTCTTGCCTATTCCCACCCACTCCTGGCTTCTCTCCCACATTCTATCTTCCGTAAGCATTAGATCATCCAAAACTCTGTTTTCCGGGTCCTTACTCACACCAAGTCCCATTCCCCCATCACCCCTGTGATCAGAACAAAGAACAAAGAAAATTACAGCACAGGAACAGGCCCTTCGGCCCTCCCAGCCTGCGCCGATCTAGATCCTTCATCTAAACCTGTCTTCTACTTTCCAAGGATCTACTTCCCTCTGTTCCCCGCCCTTTATATATCTGTCTAGATGCATCTTAAATTATGTTATCGTGCCCGCCTCTACCACCTCCGCTGGCAAAGCGTTCCAGGCATCCGCCACCCTCTGCGTAAAAAACTTTCCACGCACATCTCCCTTAAACTTTCCCCCTCTCACCTTGAAATCGTGACCCCTTGCAATTGACACCCCCACTCTTGGAAAATGCTTGTTGCTATCCACCCTGTCCATATCTCTCATAATTTTGTAGACCTCGTGTTCGCTGACCTACTTTGTCTCCTGGCCAAAACACACCTCAATTTTCAAAATCTCATCCTTGTTTTCTAATCCCTTCACAGCCTTGCCCTCCCTATCTTCCTCCAACCCCACAACCCTCCAAAATATCTGCACTAATATCTCCCCTAATTCAGGCCTCTCACCTATTGTGTTGGGAGCTCTGGATCCGTGGAACACATACAGGCCACCAACACTTAAAATAGTGCAACATAGAACATAGAACATAGAACGACACAGCGCAGTACAGGCCCTTCGGCCCACGATGTTGCACCGAAACAAAAGCCATCTAACCTACACTATGCCATTATCATCCATATGCTTATCCAATAAACTTTTAAATGCCCTCAATGTTGGTGAGTTCACTACTGTTGCAGGTAGGGCATTCCACGGCCTCACCACTCTTTGCGTAAAGAACCTACCTCTGACCTCTGTCCTATATCTATTACCCCTCAGTTTAAAGCTATGTCCCCTCGTGCCAGCCATTTCCATCCGCGGGAGAAGGCTCTCACTGTCCACCCTATCTAACCCCCTGATCATTTTGTATGCCTCTATTAAGTCTCCTCTTAACCTTCTTCTCTCCAACGAAAACAGCCTCAAGTCCATCAGCCTTTCCTCATAAGATTTTCCCTCCATACCAGGCAACATCCTGGTAAATCTCCTCTGCACCCGCTCCAAAGCCTCCACGTCCTTCCTATAATGCGGTGACCAGAACTGCACGCAATACTCCAAATGCGGCCGTACCAGAGTTTTGTACAGCTGCAACATGACCTCCTGACTCCGGAACTCAATCCCTCTACCAATAAAGGCCAACATTCCATAGACCTTCTTCACAACCCTATCAACCTGGGTGGCAACTTTCAGGGATCTATGTACATGGACACCTAGATCCCTCTGCTCATCCACACTTCCAAGAACTTTACCATTAGCCAAATATTCCGCATTCCTGTTATTCCTTCCAAAGTGAATCACCTCACACTTCTCTACATTAAACTCCATTTGCCACCTCTCAGCCCAGCTCTGCAGCTTATCTATGTCCCTCTGTAACCTGCTACATCCTTCCACACTGTCGACAACACCACCGACTTTAGTGTCGTCTGCAAATTTACTCACCCACCCTTCTGCGCCTTCCTCTAGGTCATTGATAAAAATAACAAACAGCAACGGCCCCAGAACAGATCCTTGTGGTACGCCACTTGTAACTGAACTCCATTCTGAACATTTCCCATCAACCACCACCCTCTGTCTTCTTTCAGCTAGCCAATTTCTGATCTACATCTCTAAATCACCCTCAATCCCCAGCCTCCGTATTTTCTGCAATAGCCTACCGTGGGGAACCTTATCAAATGCTTTACTGAAATCGATATACACCACATCAACTGCTCTACCCTCGTCTACCTGTTCAGTCACCTTCTGAAAGAACTCGATAAGGTTTGTGAGGCATGACCTACCCTTCACAAAGCCATGCTGACTATCCCTGATCATATTATTCCTATCTAGATGATTATAAATCTTGTCTCTTATAATCCCCTCCAAGACTTTACCCACTACAGACGTGAGGCTCACCGGTCTATAGTTGCCGGGGTTGTCTCTGCTCCCCTTTTTGAACAAAGGGACTACATTTGCTATCCTCCAGTCCTCTGGCACTATTCCTGTAGCCAATGATGACATAAAAATCAAAGCCAAAGGTCCAGCAATCTCTTCCCTGGCCTCCCAGAGAATCCTAGGATAAATCCCATCAGGCCCCAGGGACTTATCTATTTTCAGCCTGTCCAGAATTGCCAACACCTCTTCTCTACGTACCTCAATGCCATCTATTCTAATAGCCTGGGTCTCAGCATTCTCCTCCACAACATCATCTTTTTCCTGAGTGAATACTGACGAAAAATATTCATTTAGTATCTCGCCTAACTCTTCAGACTCCACACACAACTTCCCATCCCTGTCCTTGACTGGTCCTACTCTTACCCTAGTCATTCTTTTATTCTTGACATACCTATAGAAAGCTTTTGGGTTTTCCTTGATCCTTCCTGCCAAATACTTCTCATGTCCCCTCCTTGCTCGTCTTAGCTCTCTCTTTAGATCCTTCCTCGCTACCTTGTAACTATCCATCGCCCCAACTGAAACTTCACACCTCATCTTCACATAGGCCTCCTTCTTCCTCTTAACAAGAGATTCCACTTCTTTGGTAAACCACGGTTCCCTCGCTTGGCACCTTCCTCCCTGCCTGACCGGTACATACTTATCAAGAACACGCAGTAGCTGATCCTTGAACAAGCTCCACTTATCCAGTGTGTCCAACACTTGCAGCCTACTTCTCCACCTTATCCCCCCCAAGTCACGTCTAATGGCATCATAATTTCCCTTCCCCCAGCTATAACTCTTGCCCTGTGGTGTATACTTATCCCTTTCCATCCTTAACGTAAACGTCACCGAATTGTGGTCACTGTCCCCAAAGTGCTCACCTACCTCCAAATCCAACACCTGGCCTGGTTCATTACCCAAAACCAAATCCAATGTGGCCTCGCCTCTTGTTGGCCTGTCAACAAACTGTGTCAGGAAACCCTCCTGCACACACTGTACAAAAAACGACCCATCTAATGTACTCGAACTATATCTTTTCCAGTCAATATTTGGAAAGTTAAAGTCTCCCATAATAACTACCCTGTTACTTTCGCTCTTATCCAGGATCATCTTCGCCATCCTTTCCTCTACATCCCTAGAACTATTTGGAGGCCTATAGAAAACTCCCAATAGGGTGACCTCTCCTTTCCTGTTTCTAACCTCAGCCCATACTACCTCGGAAGATGAGTCCCCATCTAGCATCCTCTCCGCCACTGTAATACTGCTCTTGACTAGCAGCGCCACACCTCCCCCTCTTTTGCCTCCTTCTCTGAGCTTACTAAAACACCTAAACCCCGGAACCTGCAACATCCATTCCTGTCCCTGCTCTATCCATGTCTCCGAAATGGCCACAACATCGAAGTCCCAGGTACCAAACCATGCTGCCAGTTCCCCTACCTTATTTCGTATACTCCTGGCATTGAAGTAGACACACTTCAAACCACCTACCTGAACACTGGCCCCCTCCTGTGACATCAAATCTGTGCTCCTGACCTCTATACTCTCATTCTCCCATACCCTAAAACTACAATCCAGGATCCCATGCCCCTGCTGCATTAGTTTAAACCCGCCCAAAGAGCACTAACAAATCTCCCCCCCAGGATATTTGTGCCCCTCATGTTCAGATGTAGACCATCCTGTCTGTGGAGGTCCCACCTTCCCCAGAAAGAGCACCAGTTATCCAGAAATCTGAATCCCTCCCGCCTGCACCATCCCTGCAGCCACGTGTTTAAATGCTCTCTCTCCCTGTTCCTCATCTCATTATCACGTGGCACGGGCAACAACCCAGAGATAACAACTCTGTTTGTTCTCGTTCTGAGCTTCCATCCTAGCTCCCTGAAAGCCTGCCTGACATCCTTGTCCCCTTTCCTACCTATGTCGTTAGTGCCAATGTGGACCACGACTTGGGGCTGCTCCCCCTCCCCCTTAAGGACCCGGAAAACACGATCCGAGACATCACGTACCCTTGCACCTGGGAGGCAACATACCAAACGTGAGTCTCTCTCGCTCCCACAAAATCTCCTATCTGTGCCCCTGACTATCGAGTCCCCAATTACTAATGCTCTGCTCCTCTCCCCCTTCCCTTCTGAGCAACAGGGACAGACTCCGTGCCAGAGGCCCGTACCCCATGGCTTACCCCTGGTAAGTCGTCCCCACCCCACAAGTATCTAAAGCGGTATACTTGTTTCTCAGGGGAACGACCGCAGGGGATCCCTGCACTGACTGCCTCTTCCCAGTCCCTCTTACCGTTACCCATCTATCTCCAATCTTTGGTGTAACTAATTCCCTGAAGCTGCTATCTATGACCCCCTCTGCCTCCCGAATGATCCAAAGTTCTTCCAACTGCAACTCCAGTTCCCTAACTCGGTCTTGGAGGAGCTGGAGATGGCAGCACTTCCTGCAGGTAAAATCAGCAGGGACACTAACGGCATCCCTCACCTCAAACATTCTGCAGGAGGAACTTTGCACTCCCTTCCCTGCCATCCCTCTAACTTTCACTATTTTATTAAGTTAGAAACTGTTGAACATACTTTCACTGTGGGTTAATACAATGTTAGATTAAACTAAAGACCTATGCCTGTCCGAACCATTCCATGCACTCAGCACATGGTGAGGATCTGTGCTGTAAGCTCTGTCCTTGTTGGAGGCTGCACCCCAATGAACGGGAACTCTGATGCCCTCTGTCTATATTGTGAGTGTGCTCTAACTGGTGATTGGCTGCGGTGTTGTGTGTGTTGATTGGTCTTGCTGTGTGTCCATCAGTGTGTGTGTGTCTGCACCATGATATACTGGTGTATATTACGACATCACCTATCCAATCACTTCAACACTGGTGGCTGCGCCTTGAGTTGCTGAGGCCCTGAGCTCCCTCATTAACCAATCTTTAATTGTTTGTCCCAGGATCTCCTTGCATGATTCAAACAAAATTTGTTTGATTGCTCCTCTGAATCACTTCGCTATATTTCAGTGTGAAAGTCACAATATAAATGCATATAGCTGTTGTAAGTGGGCTGTGATGGAGCAGCGAGGTGCGTTGGCCTACCTTCCCACACGCGTTACAATACTGGCGCCTCCATGTCAAGGTGAAGTCACTTGCACAGATCATACACATCATCGTTCGGTGGCTTGGGATCAGCATTGACGGTTTGACACCCAGGCCACTCTCAGTTTTCACAGGGGTAAGCTGGAGGGAGAGTACACAGCAAAACTGTCATTAATTTACAAAGATCCTGAGACCCAAACTGACAGAAGGAGGTGCTGAGGACGAGAGGTTGCAGTTAGATAGGAGTACATGAGCAGAGAGGCCATGGCTTTGAACAGGCTTGGAGTTCAGAGGGCAATCCTTCTGCCCCAAACCAAGACTTGGTTTGTTACTCTTGTGGGGTGAGTCTCCATGATATTTCAGGCAGTTCAATAAAAAACATTCCAGCCATGTTGTTTTTAGCCTTGATTCTTTTCTTACTGGCTGCTGTATAAACACAATGGCCTTTAGGATTTCATGATCTAATCTGCAGTAGTTTGAATCTGTTTACTAAAGTTCTCAGCTTCTGCACCATCTTTAATGTTTTTCCTGACTCTCTGATTCTGCAGGGCCTCCTTTGAGAATGATTTAAAGCTTGAAAATCCTCCAGCGATTGGGGATCACCCATCACTTGTCAGACATATCTAGAGGTCTCTTCGACGAACGGTTGCCACCGCCTGGTGAACCCTTGAGCCAACCCCCTTAGAACGAACTTAATCCGCTCTAGCTTTATAAACCCTGCCATGTCATTTATCCAGGTCTCCACCCCCGGGGGCTTGGCTTCTTTCCACATTAACAATATCCTGCGCCGGGCTACTAGGGACGCAAAGGCCAAAACATCGGCCTCTCTCGCCTCCTGCACTTGTGCAACCCCAAATATAGCCAACCCCCAGCTTGGTTCGACCCGGACTCCTACTACTTTTGAAAGCACCTTTGTCACCACCATCCAAAACCCCTGTAGTGCCGGGCATGACCAAAACATATGGGTATGATTCACTGGGCTTCTCGAGCACCTCGCACACCTATCCTCCACCCCAAAAAACTTACTGAGCCGTGCTCCAGTCATATGCGCCCCGTGTAATACCTTAAACTGAATCAGGCTTAGCCTGGCACACGAGGACGACGAGTTTACCCTGCTTAGGGCATCTGCCCACAGCCCCTCCTCGATCTCCTCCCCCAGCTCTTCTTCCCATTTCCCTTTTAGTTCATCTACCATAGTCTCCCCTTCGTCCCTCATTTCCCTATATATATCTGACACCTTACCATCCCCCACCCATGTCTTTGAGATCACTCTGTCCTGCACCTCTTGTGTCGGGAGCTGCGGAAATTCCCTCACCTGTTGCCTCGCAAAAGCCCTCAGTTGCATATACCTGAATGCATTCCCTTGGGGCAACCCATATTTCTCAGTCAGCGCTCCCAGACTCGCGAACTTCCCATCCATAAACAGATCTTTCAGTTGCGTTATTCCTGCTCTTTGCCACATTCCATATCCCCCATCCATTCCTCCCGGGACAAACCTATGGTTGTTTCTTATCGGGGACCCCCCCAAGGCTCCAGTCTTTCCCGTATGCCGTCTCCATTGTCCCCAAATCTTCAGTGTAGCCACCACCACCGGGCTTGTGGTGTAGTTCCTCGGTGAGAACGGCAATGGGGCTGTCACCATAGCCTGTAGGCTAGTCCCCCTACAGGACGCCCTCTCTAATCTCTTCCACGCCGCTCCCTCCTCCTCTCCCATCCACTTACTCACCATTGAAATATTAGCGGCCCAATAATACTCACTTAGGCTCGGTAGTGCCAGCCCCCCCCTATCCCTGCTACGCTGTAAGAATCCCTTCCTCACTCTCGGGGTCTTCCCGGCCCACACAAAACCCATGATGCTCTTTTCAATCCTTTTAAAAAAAGCCTTCGTGATCACCACAGGGAGGCACTGAAACACAAAGAGGAATCTCGGGAGGACCACCATCTTAACCGCCTGCACCCTCCCTGCCAGTGACAGGGATACCATATCCCATCTCTTGAAATCCTCCTCCATTTGTTCCACCAACCGCGTTAAATTTATCCTATGCAATGTGCCCCAATTCTTGGCTATCTGGATCCCCAGGTAACGAAAGTCCCTTGTTACCTTCCTCAACGGTAGGTCCTCTATTTCTCTACTCTGCTCCCCTGGATGCACCACAAACAACTCACTTTTCCCCATGTTCAATTTATACCCTGAAAAATCCCCAAACTCCCCAAGTATCCACATTATTTCTGGCATCCCCTCCGCCGGGTCTGCCACGTATAGTAGCAAATCGTCCACATACAAAGATACCCGGTGTTCTTCTCCTCCTCTAAGTACTCCCCTCCACTTCTTGGAACCCCTCACCGCTATCGCCAGGGGCTCAATCGCCAGTGCAAACAATAATGGGGACAGAGGGCATCCCTGCCTTGTCCCTCTATGGAGCCGAAAATATGCAGATCCCCGTCCATTCGTGACCACGCTCGCCATCGGGGCCCTATACAACAGCTGCACCCATCTAACATACCCCTCTCCAAAACCAAATCTCCTCAACACCTCCCACAAATAATCCCACTCCACTCTATCAAATGCTTTCTCGGCATCCATCGCCACTACTATCTCCGTTTCCCCCTCTGGTGGGGCCATCATCATTACCACTAACAGCCTCCGTATATTCGTGTTCAGCTGTCTCCCCTTCACAAACCCAGTTTGGTCCTCGTGGACCACTCCCGGGACACATTCCTCTATTCTCATTGCCATTACCTTGGCCAGGATCTTGGCATCTACATTTAGGAGGGAAATAGGTCTATAGGACCCGCAGTGTAGCGGGTCCTTTTCCTTCTTTAAGAGAAGCGATATCGTTGCTTCAGACATAGTCGGGGGCAGTTGTCCCCTTTCCTTTGCCTCATTAAAGGTTCTCGTCAATACCGGGGCGAGCAAGTCCACATATTTTCTATAGAATTCGACTGGGAATCCATCCGGTCCCGGGGCCTTTCCCGCCTGCATGCTCCTAATTCCTTTCACCACTTCGTCTACCTCGATCTGTGCTCCCAGTCCCACCCTTTCCGGCTCTTCCACCTTGGGAAATTCCAGCCGACCCAAGAAGCCCATCATTCTCTCCCTCCCATCCGGGGGTTGAGCTTCATATAATTTTTTATAAAATGTCTTGAACACTCCATTCACTCTCTCCGCTTCCCGCTCCATCTCTCCTTCCTCATCCCTCACTCCCCCTATTTCCCTCGCTGCTCCCCTTTTCCTCAATTGGTGTGCCAGCAACCTGCTCGCCTTCTCCCCATATTCGTACTGTACACCCTGTGCCTTCCTCCATTGTGCCTCTGCAGTGCCCGTAGTCAGCAAGTCAAATTCTACATGTAGCCTTTGCCTTTCCCTGTACAGTCCCTCGTCCGGTGCTTCCGCATATTGTCTGTCCACCCTCAAAAGTTCTTGCAGCAACCGCTCCCGTTCCTTACTCTCCTGCTTCCCTTTATGTGCCCTTATTGATATCAGCTCCCCTCTAACCACCGCCTTCAACGCCTCCCAGACCACTCCCACCTGGACCTCCCCATTATCATTGAGTTCCAAGTACTTTTCAGTGCACCCCCTCACCCTTAGACACACCCCCTCATCTGCCATTAGTCCCATGTCCATTCTCCAGGGTGGGCGCCCTCCTGTTTCCTCCCCTATCTCCAAGTCTACCCAGTGTGGAGCGTGATCCGAAATGGCTATAGCTGTATACTCCGTTCCCCTCACCTTCGGGATCAACGCCCTTCCCAGCACAAAAAAGTCTATTCGCGAGTAGACTTTATGGACATAGGAGAAAAACGAGAACTCCTTACTCCTCGGTCTGCTAAATCTCCACGGGTCTACACCTCCCATCTGCTCCATAAAATCTTTAAGTACCTTGGCTTCTGCCGGCCTCCTTCCAGTCCTGGACTTCGACCTATCCAGCCCTGGTTCCAACACCGTATTAAAATCTCCCCCCATTATCAGCTTTCCCATCTCTAGGTCCGGAATGCGTCCTAGCATCCGCCTCATAAAATTGGCATCATCCCAGTTCGGGGCATATACGTTTACCAAAACCATCGTCTCCCTCTGTAGTTTGCCACTCACCATCACGTATCTGCCCCTGTTATCCGCCACTATAGTCTTTGCCTCGAACATTACCCGCTTCGCCACTAATATAGCCAACCCCCTGTTTTTCGCATCTAGCCCCGAATGGAACACCTGCCCCACCCATCCTTTGCGTAGCCTAACCTGGTCTATCAGTTTCAGGTGCGTTTCCTGTAACATAACCACATCTGCCTTAAGTTTCTTAAGGTGTGCGAGTACCCGTGCCCTCTTTATCGGCCCGTTCAGCCCTCTCACGTTCCACGTGATCAGCCGGGTTGGGGGGCTTCCTACCCCCTCCCCTTGTCGATTAGCCATCCCCTTTTTCCAGCTCCTCACCCGGTTCCCACGCAGCTGTATCTCCCCCAGGCGGTGCCCCCCCCACCCATCCCCTCCCATACCAGCTCCCCCCTCTCCCCAGCAGCAGCAACCCAGTAATTCCCCCCCGCTAGATCCCCCGCTAGCGTAATTACTCCCCCCATGTTGCTCCCAGAAGTCAGCAAACTCTGGGCGACCTCGGCTTCCCCCCGTGACCTCGGCTCGCACTGTGCGACGCCCCCTCCTTCCTGCTTCTCTATTCCCGCCATGATTATCATAGCGTGGGAACCAAGCCCGCGCTTCTCCCTTGGCCCCGCCCCCAATGGCCAACGCCCCATCTCCTCCACCTCCCCTCCTCCCCCCATCACCACCTGTGGAAGAGAGAAAAGTTACCACATCACAGGATTAGTACATAAAACTCCTCTTTCCCCCCTTTTTAACCCCCCTCTTCGCCCCCCACATTCGCCCCACCACTTTGTTCAAACGTTCTTTTTAATAACCCGCTCATTCCAGTTTTTCTTCCACAATAAAAGTCCACGCTTCATCCGCCGCCTCAAAGTAGTGGTGCCTCCCTTGATATGTGACCCACAGTCTTGCCGGTTGCAGCATTCCCAATTTTATCTTCTTTTTATGAAGCACAGCCTTGGCCCGATTAAAGCTCGCCCTCCTTCTCGCCACCTCCGCACTCCAGTCTTGATATACGCGGATCACCGCGTTCTCCCATTTACTGCTCCGAGTTTTCTTTGCCCATCTAAGGACCATTTCTCTATCCTTAAAACGGAGGAATCTCACCACTATGGCTCTGGGAATTTCTCCTGCTCTCGGTCCTCGCGCCATCACTCGGTATGCTCCCTCCACCTCCAACGGACCCGCCGGGGCCTCCGCTCCCATTAACGAGTGCAGCATCGTGCTCACATATGCCCCGACGTCCGCTCCCTCCGCACCTTCAGGAAGACCAAGAATCCTCAGGTTGTTCCTCCTTGCGTTGTTCTCCAGTGCCTCCAACCTTTCCACACATCGTTTCTGATGTGCCTCATGCATCTCCGTCTTCATCACCAGGCCCTGTATGTCGTCCTCCTTCTCGGCTGCCTTTGCCTTCACGACCCGAAGCTCCCGCTCCTGGGTCTTTTGTTCCTCCATTAGCCCTTTGATCGCCTGTAGTATCGGGGCCAACAGCTCTTTCTTCATTTCCTTTTTGATCTCTTCCACACAGCATTTCAAGAACTCTTGTTGTTCAGGGCCCCATGTTAAACTGCCACCTTCCGACGCCATCTTGGTTTTTGCTTGCCTTCCTTGCCGCTGTTCTAAAGGATCCACTGCAATCCGGCAACTTTCTCCTCCTTTTTTCATCCGTATCCAGGGGGGATTCCCTTCTGGTTTACCGCACAGTGTTTTTAGCCGTCAAAATTGCCGTTGGGGCTCCTACCAAGAGCCCAAAAGTCCGTTTCACCGGGAGCTCAGCTGGTCATCGCCGCACCCGGAAGTCCCTGCACCTAGGTGATCCCTGCATGCGAGCTGGCCATTCCATCACATGGTTCCACCGAGCCCTTGGGGTGGCGGGGATGGAGATACTGGAGCAGTGAGCGCCGGCTGTATTGGAGTCTGTGGCCACATCCTCTCTCCCGACCCTCTGATCAGCACACCCACCCCTGCAGCGCCCCCTCTGCAGCCAGCCTTTTGACAGAGCTTCCTTCACACCCTTCTGACAGAGCACCGAGGAAGGGTGTCTACCTTTCTGGCCTTATGGGCCCTACCGCTACATCTAAGTCGATCCCCAGGCGGTACATCAGGAGTGGAGACAGCCTGCTTGCGATTCTTGCCCTGTGACCCTTTTGGAGGCCGTCTTCTGGGGCGACTGGGCCTGGATGTGGGTACCAGCTGCCGTGGAGCCGCCCTATTTTGCCCGCTGGCCATGTGGTGTGCCAAGGACGAGGGGTGGGGGAAGGAGTCCGAGGTGCTGTGGTGTTTCGGCACCTCCCCATCGCCTCCTCCTCCCTCGGGGTGCCTTATGGCCCCCTGGCTACTGTACGGGACGGGGATGCGAGCGGAGCTAACCCCTAACGCTCCCCGCCATCTGCCACGGCCAGTCTTGGTGGCCCTCTCCCATCTCAACGAGATGGCCATGCTCGCGGCCATGGAGCACAGAGTGGACCATCTCCCTCTGCGACTGGGCCACCTCCCTCGATGTCTGCGCCAGGACGGCCAGTGCCTGGGCAATGCTGCCCACGATCTCAGTGATGACCCGTTGTGACTGGTACATGGCTGCCTTTGGCAGGGCAGCCTGTCAACAAAGAACAAACAAAGAACAAAGAAATGTACAGCACAGGAACAGGCCCTTCGGCCCTCCAAGCCGACCATGCTGCCCGACTAAACTACAATCTTCTACACTTCCTGGGTCTGTATCCCTCTATTCCCATCCTATTCATGTATTTGTCAAGATGCCCCTTAAATGTCACTATCGTCCCTGCTTCCACCACCTCCTCCGGTAGCGAGTGCCAGGCACCCACTACCCTCTGCGTAAAAAACTTGCCTCCTACATCTACTCTAAACCTTGCCCCTCTCACCTTAAACCTATGCCCCCTAGTAATTGACCCCTCTACCCCGGGGAAAAGCCTCTGACTCTCCACTCTGTCTATGCCCCTCATAATTTTGTAGACCTCTATCAGGTCGCCCCTCAACCTCCTTCGTTCCAGTGAGAACAAACCGAGTTTATTCAACCGCTCCTCATAGCTAATGGCTTCCATACCAGGCAACATTCTGGTAAATCTCTTCTGCACCCTCTCTAAAGCCTCCACATCCTTCTGGTAGTGTGGCGACCAGAATTGAACACTATACTCCAAGTGTGGCCAAACTAAGGTTCTATACAGCTGCAACATGACTTGCCAATTCTTATACTCAATGCCCCGGCCAATGAAGGCAAACATGCCTTATGCCTTCTTGACTACCTTCTCCACCTGTGTTGCCCCTTTCAGTGACCTGTGGACCTGTACTCCTAGATCTCTTTGACTTTCAATACTCTTGAGGGTTCTACCATTCACTGTATATTCCCTACCTGCATTAGACCTTCCAAAATGCATTACCTCACATTTGTCCGGATTAAACTCCATCTGCCATCTCTCCGCCCAAGTCTCCAAACAATCTAAATCCTGCTGTATCCTCTGACAGTCCTCATCGCTATCTGCAATTCCACCAACCTTTGTGTCGTCTGCAAACTTACTAATCAGACCAGTTACATTTTCCTCCAAATCATTTATATATACTACAAAGAGCAAAGGTCCCAGCACTGATCCCTGTGGAACACCACTGGTCACAGCCCTCCAATTAGAAAAGCATCCTTCCATTGCTACTCTCTGCCTTCTATGACCTAGCCAGTTCTGTATCCACCTTGCCAGCTCACCCTTGATCCCGTGTGACTTCACCTTTTGTACTAGTCTACCATGAGGGACCTTGCCAAAGGCCTTACTGAAGTCCATATAGACAACATCCACTGCCCTACCTGCATCAATCATCTTAATGACCTCCTCGAAAAACTCTATCAAGTTAGTGAGACACGACCTCCCCTTCACAAAACCATGCTGCCTCTCACTAATACGTCCATTTGCTTCCAAATGGGAGTAGATCCGGTCTCGAAGAATTCTCTCCAGTAATTTCCCTACCACTGAAGTAAGGCTCACCGGCCTGTAGTTCCCTGGATTATCCTTGCTACCCTTCTTAAACAGAGGAACAACATTGGCTATTCTCCAATCCTCCGGGACATCACCTGAAGACAGTGAGGATCCAAAGATTTCTGTCAAGGCCTCAGCAATTTCCTCTCCAGCCTCCTTCAGTATTTTGGGTGGATCCCATCAGGCCCTGGGGACTTATCTACCTTAATATTTTTTAAGACACCCAACACCTCGTCTTTTTGGATCTCAATGTGACCCAGGCTATCTACACACCCTTCTCCAGACTCAACATCTACCAATCTCTTCTCTTTGGTGAATACTGATGCAAAGTATTCATTTAGTACCTTGCCCATTTCCTCTGGCTCCACATATAGATTCCCTTGCCTATCCTTCAGTGGGCCAACCCTTTCCCTGGCTACCCTCTTGCTTTTTATGTACGTGTAAAAAGCCTTGGGATTTTCCTTAACCCTATTTGCCAATGACTTTTCGTGACCCCTTCTAGCCCTCCTGACTCCTTGCTGAAGTTCCTTCCTACTTTCCTTATATTCCACACAGGCTTCGTCTGTTCCCAGCCTTTTAGCCCTGACAAATGCCTCCTTTTTCTTTTTGACGAGGCCTACAATATCTCTCGTTATCCAAGGTTCCCGGAAATTGCCGTATTTATCCTTCTTCCTCACAGGAACATGCCGGTCCTGAATTCCTTTCAACTGACACTTGAAAGCCTCCCACATGTCAGATGTTGATTTGCCCTCAAACATCCGCCCCCAATCTATGTTCTTCAGTTCCCGTCTAATATTGTTATAATTAGCCTTCCCCCAATTTAGCACATTCATCCTAGGACCACTCTTATCCTTGTCCACCAGCACTTTAAAACTTACGGAACTGTGATCACTGTTCCCGAAATGCTCCCCTACTGAAACATCTACCACCTGGCCGGGCTCATTCCCCAATACCAGGTCCAGTACCGCCCCTTCCCTAGCTGGACTGTCCACATATTGTTTTAAGAAGCCCTCCTGGATGCTCCTTACAAACTCCGCCCCATCTAAGCCCCTGGCACTAAGTGAGTCCCAGTCAATATTGGGCAAGTTGAAGTCTCCCATCACCACAACCCTGTTGTTTTTACTCTTTTCCAAAATCTGTCTACCTATCTGCTCCTCTATCTCCCGCTGGCTGTTGGGAGGCCTGTAGTAAACCCCCAACATTGTGACTGCACCCTTCTTATTCCTGATCTCTACCCATATAGCCTCACTGCCCTCTGAGGTGTCCTCCCGCAGTACAGCTGTGATATTCTTCCTAACCAGTAGCACAACTCGGCCACCTCTTTTACAGGTGTTGGGGACAGAGCATGCGGGGATATTAATTTCGGCCCATGCGCCCCAATGGCTGGAGATTCAGCTTAGATCAGGACAGGAGCAGAGGCCGGGGTGGGGGCTTGATTCGGGGTTGTTGGCAGATGGAGGTTTTTGTGAAAAGGTGCGGGTAGCGATTGAAGATTATGTGGAATTGAACCAGAATGGGAGGTGTCGACGGCCACCTTTTGGGAAGCACTGTCCGAGGGGAGATTATCTCGTTCAGGCTCATGTAGATAAGGCTCTGGTCAGACCCCATTTGGAGTATTGTGAGCAGTTTTGGGCCCTGTAGCTAAGGAATGATGTGCTGGCCTTGGAAAGGATCCAGAGGAGATTCACAAGAATAATCCCTCGAATGAACAGTTTGTCATATGAGGAACAGTTGAGGACTCTGGGTCTGTACTTGTTGGAGTTTAGAAGGATGAGGGGGGGATCTTATTGAAACACAGGATACTGCGAGGCCTGGATAGGGTGGACATGGAGAGGATGTTTCCACTTGTAGGAAGAACTAGAACCAGAGGACACCATCACAGACTGAAGGGACGATCCTTTAAAAATTTCTTCAGCCAGTGGGTGGTGAATTTGTGGAACTCTTTGCCGCAGAAGGCTGTGGAGGCCAAATCACTGAGTGTCTTTAAGACAGAGATAGATAGGTTCTTGATTAATAAGGGGATATGGGGTTATGGGGAGAAGGCAGGAGAATGGGGATGAGAAAAATATCAGCCATGATTGAATGGCGGAGCTGACTCGATGGGCTGAGTGGCCTAATTAGAACATAGAACATAGAACGATACAGCGCAGTACAGGCCCTTCAGCCCACGATGTTGCACCGACATGGGAAGTCAAAAAACAAAAGCCATCTAACCTACACTATGCCATTATCATCCATATGCTTATCCAATAAACTTTTAAATGCCCTCAATGTTGGCGAGTTCACTACTGTTGCAGGTAGGGCATTCCACGGCCTCACCACTCTTTGCGTAAAGAACCTACCTCTGTCCTATATCTATTACCTCTCAGTTTAAGGCTATGTCCCCTCGTGCTAGCCATTTCCATCCACGGGAGAAGGCTCTCACTATCCACCCTATCTAACCCTCTGATCATTTTGTATGCCTCTATTAAGTCTCCTCGTAACCTTCTTCTCTCTAACGAAAACAACCTCAAGTCCATCAGCCTTTCCTCATAAGATTTTCCCTCCATACCAGGCAACACCTGGTAAATCTCCTCTGCACCCGCTCCAAAGCCTCCACGTCCTTCCTATAATGCGGTGACCAGAACTGTACGCAATACTCCAAATGCGGCCGTACCAGAGCTGCACCATGACCTCATGACTCCGGAACTCAATCCCTCTACCAATAAAGGCCAACACTCCATAGGCCTTCTTGACAACCCTATCAACCTGGGTGGCAACTTTCAGGGATCTATGTAAATGGATCTCTGCTCATCCAGACTTCCAAGAATTTTACCATTAGCCAAATATTCCGCATTCCTGTTATTCCTTCCAAAGTGAATCACATTATATTATCTTCTCTACATTAAACTCCATTTTCCACCTCTCAGCTCAGCTCTGCAGCTTATCGATGTCCCTCTGTAACCTGCTACATCCTTCCGCACTGTCGACAACACCACCGACTTTAGTGTCGTCTGCAAATTTACTCACCCACCCTTCTGCGCCCTCCTCTAGGTCATTTATAAAAATGACAAACAGCAACGGCCCCAGAACAGATCCTTGTGGTACGCCACTTGTAACTGAACTCCATTCTGAACATTTCCCATCAACCACCACCCTCTGTCTTCTTTCAGCTAGCCAATTTCTGATCCACATCTCTAAATCACCCTCAATCCCCAGCCTCCGTATTTTCTGCAATAGCCTACCGTGGGGAACCTTATCAAACGCTTTAATGAAATCCATATACACCACATCAACTGCTCTACCCTCGTCTACCTGTTCAGTCACCTTCTAAAAGAACTCGATAAGGTTTGTGAGGCATGACCTCCCCTTCACAAAGCCATGCTGACTATCCCTAATCATATTATTCCTATCTAGATGATTATAAATCTTGTCTCTTATAATCCCCTTCAAGACTTTACCCACAACAGGCGTGAGGCTCACCGGTCTAGAGTTGCCGGGGTTGTCTCTACTCCCCTTCTTGAACAAAGGGACCACATTTACTATCCTCCAGTCCTCTGGCACTATTCCTGTAGCCAATGATGACATAAAAATCAAAGCCAAAGGCTCAGCAATCTCTTCCCTGGCTTCCCAGAGAATCCTAGGATAAATCCCATCAGGCCCCGGGGACTTATCTATTTTCAGCCTGTCCAGAATTGCCAACACCTCTTCCCTACGTACCTCAATGCCATCTATTCTAATAGCCTGGAGCTCAGCATTCTCCTCCACAACATTATCTTTTTCCTGAGTGAATACTGACGAAAAATATTAATTTAGTATCTCGCCTATCTCTTCAGACTCCACACACAACTTCCCACCCCTGTCCTTGACTGGCCCTACTCTTACCCTAGTCATTCTTTTATTCCTGACATACCTATAGAAAGCTTTTGGGTTTTCCTTGTTCCTACCTGCCAAATGCTTCTCATGTCCCCTCCTTGCTCGTCTTAGCTCTCTCTTTAGGTCCTTCCTCGCTACCTTGTAACTATCCATCGCCCCAACTGAAACTTCACACAGGCCTCCTTCTTCCTCTTAACAAGAGATTCCACTTCTTTGGTAAACCACGGTTCCCTCGCTCGACGCCTTCCTCCCTGCCTGTCCGGTACGTACTTATCAAGAACACGCAGTAGCTGTTCCTTGAACAAGCTCCATATATCCAATGTGCCCAACACTTGCAGCCTACTTCTCCAACCTACCCCTCCCAAGTCATGTCTAATGGCATCAAAATTGCCCTTCCCCCAGCTATAACTCTTGCCCTGCGGGGTATACTTATCCCTTTCCATCACTAACGTAAACGTCACCGAATTGTGGTCACTGTCCCCAAAGTGCTAACCTACCTCCAAATCTAACACCTGGCCTGGTTCATTACCCAAAACCAAATCCAATGTGGCCTCGCCTCTTGTTGGCCTGTCAACCCTCCTGCACACATTGTACAAAACACGACCCATCTAATGTACTCGAACTATATCTTTTCCAGTCAATATTTGGAAAGTTAAAGTCTCCCATAATAAGTACCCTGTTACTTTCGCTCTTATCCAGAATCATCTTCGCCATCCTTTCCTCTACATCCCTAGAACTATTAGGAGGCCTATAGAAAACTCCCAACAGGGTGACCTCTCCTTTCCTGTTTCTAACCTCAGCCCATACTACCTCGGAAGAAGAGTCCCCATCTAGCATCCTCTCCGCCACCGTAATACTGTTCTTGACTAGCAGCGCCACACCTCCCCCTCTTTTGCCTCCTTCTCTGAGCTTACTAAAACACCTAAACCCCGGAACCTGCAACAACCATTCCTGTCCCTGCTCTATCCATGTCTCGGAAATGGCCACAACATCGAAGTCCCAGGTACCAACGCATGCTGCCAGTTCCCCAACCTTATTTCGCATACTCCTGGCATTGAAGTAGACACACTTCAAACCACCTACCTGAACACTGGCCCCCTCCTGCGAAGTCAAATCTGTGCTCCTGACCTCTATACTCTCAATCTCCCGTACCCTAAAACTACAATCCAGGTTCCCATGCCCCTGCTGCATTAGTTTAAACCCCCCCAAAGAGCACTAACAAATCTCCCCCCCAGGATATTTGTGCCCCTCAGGTTCAGATGTAGACCATCCTGTCTGTAGAGGTCCCACCTTCCCCAGAAAGAGCCCCAGTTATCCAGAAATCTGAATCTCTCCCGCCTGCACCATCCCTGTAGCCACGTGTTTAATTGCTCTCTCTCCCTATTCCTCATCTCATTATCACGTGGCACGGGCAACAACCCAGAGATAACAACTCTGTTTGTTCTAGTTCTGAGCTTCCATCTTAGCTCCCTGAAAGCCTGCCTGACATCCTTGTCCCCTTTCCTACCTATGTCGTTAGTGCCAATGTGGACCACAACTTGGGGCTGCTCCCCCTCCCCCTTAAGGACCCGGAAAACACGATCTGAGACATTACGTACCCTTGTACCTGGGAGGCAACATAGCAAACGTGAGTCTCTCTCGCTACCACAAAATCTCCTATCTGTGCCCCTGACTATCGAGTCCCCAATTACTATTGCTCTGCTCCTCTCTCCCCTTCCCTTCTGAGCAACAGGGACAGACTCCGTGCCAGAGGCCCGTACCCCATGGCTTACCCCTGGTAAGTCATCCCCCCCACAAGTATCCAAAGCAGTATACTTGTTACTCAGGGGAACGTCCGCAGGGGATCCCTGCACTGACTGCTTCTTCCCAATCCCTCTTACAGTTACCCATCTATCTCCAATCTTTGGTGTAACTAATTCCCTGAAGCTGCTATCTATGACCCCCTCTGCCTCCCGAATGATCCGAAGTTCTTCCAACTCCAGCTCCAGTTCCCTAACTCGGTCTTGGAGGAGCTGGAGATGGCTGCACTTCCTGCAGGTAAAATCAGCAGGGACACTAACGGCATCCCTCACCTCAAACATCCTGCAGGAGGAACATTGCACTCCCTTCCCTGCCATTCCTCTAACTTTCTACCAAGATCTCGCTAACAACTAAATTAAATTTTTATAAGAAATAATAATAATATAATAAAATATGGTACTTACCTCAGCGCAAGGTTTCTCTGAATGTGAATGACACTTGCTCGCAGTATTTTGGGCTGTCCAATATTTTGCCTGCAATACCGGACGCATTCCCGTCACTATTCTCATGGAACACACCCCGACCCAACTCTTGTTAGACGGTTGACTCAAAGATTGTTCAGTATGTCAGGTCCGCGCTGCACGCTGGACACTACTACTGCAGGGTAGGGACATTATAGTATCCCACTCCTGACATTGACTTGTGGGCGGCACGGTAGCACAGTGCAAACCGGAGAACCCGGAGGAAACCCACGCAGACACGGGGAGAACGTGCAGACTCCGCACAGACAGTGACCGAAGCCGGGAATCGAACCTGGGATCCTGCAAGCAGTCCCGGGTGCACACCAGATAGTGCCCCAGGAGCCTCTTCACTAAAGTGCCAAACCGAGCTGAGTGCCTCTGGGATGGTTGGAGACAGCCGTGACCGAAAGCTGGCGTCTTCCCCGGATTCGAGGTCTGGGGTGTCATTGGATGCAGGTCAAGTGCTCCTGTCCGTATTTGTGTCCTCGTCATCACTGCTCACCACCTGTGGTTATGGTTGGGGGTGGGGAAACACCAGAAGGGCCCACTCCATCGCCAGCAGCTCCTCGAAGACACAAGACAAGTCACATGATTGCACCCAGGCTTGGGGTGTGTGTGTGTGTGGGGGGGGTTGAGGGGGAGTGGTGGTGTAGGTAGGAGACACATCTGCCATGGTTAACTGCAACTCAGCCGGGTCTCACTCCCTTGTCCGATGCAGACCTCCGCCTTGGCGACTGCCCTTTCTCCAGGCCCACCGACCATGTCTAGTGCCCCCATTTCTGCTGCGGTGAGGGGCTGCAGGTCCGGCGGTCCCCCTCCAGTCTTCTCCCTCTCACGGCAGTTATGAGCGAATTTCTCCTGGGCGTGGGGGAGCGGTGGGGAACAGAAAAGGCACAGAATTAGACAGTCATTTTGCATGCAGCCCAGGGGGTGGGAGGCTGGTAGCTTTAGTGGCCACGGTAATCAGCCATGGCGGCTGATATGGGTGCCGGCATGTGATGCTGGGTGGGGGCTCGGTCATCCTGCTGGTTGGTGAAGGGTTACGGATATGTGAGATGGTGGTTCGGCTAGGGGACAGTGCTGCCTACTCACCATGGCCATCCTGAGGGGGTCGTACAGTTTTTTCTGGCATTGCTGGCCAGTCCTAATGGTGTTGCCCATGACGCTCACGACCTCTGCCACTTGCTTCCAGGCACGGCAAACGGCGACAGCTGGCAGCCTCCTTCCCACCCCGGGGTACAGGGTCACCCACCTCTCCTCCACGGTGTCCAGCAGGTCTTGAGTTCAGCGGCGTGAAACAGGATGCCGCTCTCCTCACTGCCATCTTGTTTGCTGGGATGAGTGCGCGTGGAGAGTGGTGCGAATATGCGGCTGCAGCTTGTCAGCCTCCTGAGTGTCAATCCTGAACCCGGCACCGTTTCGCATCAGTCAAGTTCCACATGGCACCACTGCTAGCCTCTTTTCGGTCAGTGAATTGGTCCAGGTGTGGCGCCAATTTTGCTCTGGAGAAGTCCACTAATCCTGTCCCCAGTCTTTATATTTCTTTTGCAGCCTCTTTGTATTCTCCTCACTTAATTTCCTATGATGGCCAAACTTAGACACATTCCTCTCTGTCTCCTTGTCTAAGTCAGAGCATCGTAGCTTGAAGTAAGAGTGAGATGTTTAATGTGATCAGCATCAATATTGGGAAGATAAAAATGAAGGAAATCTCTGCTGCAGCACTCACCTCAGTATTCCCTCTCAACCCAGGGAATGTTGGCATCCTCTGGTAATCCTCCACTGCTTTGCTAATAGCAGCCAACCACTCATCACGCTCTGTGGAGGAACTGACAAGGAATAGAGAAAGGATAACATTAGAAAAGTCACTTGTCAAATAATGAGTTACTGCCATCTAATTCATTGTGACAAGTCATAGAACATGTAGAACATAGAACATACAGTGCAGAAGGAGGCCATTCGGCCCATCAAGTCTACACCGACCCACTTAAGCCCTCACCCTATCCCCGTAACCCGTCCTAACCTTTTTGGTCACTAAAGACAATTTATCATGGCCAGTCCACCTAACCTGCACATCTTTGGACTGTGGGAGGAAACCGGAGCACCCGGAGGAAACCCACGCAGACACGGGGAGAATGTGCAGACTCCGCACAGACAGTGACCCAAGCCGGAATCGAACCTGGGACCCTGGAGCTGTGAAGCCACAGTGCTATCCACTTGTGCTACCGTGCTGCCCCTGATATTTCCACATAATGATCATAAAATCCCTACAGTGCAGAAGGAGGCCATTTGGCCAAACGGGTCTGCACCGACTGTCATGATATCCACATTAACATATCATGGTGCAATCACACACACACACTGATGGACAGGTCGTTGGACCAACCAACACACACACAACATCGCAGCCAATCACCAGTGAGAGCACACGCACTATAAAACAGGGAACACCACAGTTCCCGCTCATTCTACAAGGAGATAGCTCAGAGCACAGAGCTCACAGCGTGCCACTCAGACATACACCATGTGCTGAGTGCCTCACCAAGATAGTGATAGGGCCGGGTCCACAGGTTAGCCGGTGAAGTACGAACCACAGCCAGAAGTTAATAGTTATTATTGTGCAGAACAATAAAGCAGAGTTGTACCATCTACAACCGTGTTGGTTTGTTTGTGTATCGGAACACCCAACACAACATGATACCAGGACTGGAAACTCGCCAGCGACTGTGAGACCTACCTGCATCTCTTCAGAAACCCGCCATCCTGTGCCATGGAAACCATCAGCCCGCCGCAGCCACTCCGGATTGCTGGAAATCTTGGCGTCAACTGGAAGCTGTTTAAACAGCGCTTCCAGCTCTTCCTAGAAGCCACAGACAGGGAGAATGCATCGGACACCAGGAAGATCGCCCTCCTCCTCTGCACGGCGGGTCAACATGCCATCCACATCTACAACTCCCTGGCATTCGCGGAAGACGAGGACAAGACGAAATACAAGACGGTCCTTCTAAAATTTGAGGAACACTTCAGCGTGGAAGTCAATGAGAGCTTCGAGAGGTACCTCTTCCAGCAGCGCCTGCAGGGTAAGGATGAGCCTTTTCAATCTTTTTTGACACACCTCCGTATCCTCGCGCAGTCCTGCGGCTATGAGGCCACCTCCGACTCCATGATTTGGGATCAGATAGCTTTTGGGGTCACCTCGGACACCCTACGCCAGCAGCTCCTCAAAATAATGTGCCTCACCCTAGCCACCGCCATCGAGACCTGCGTCCTCCACGAAAACGCGACCAGCCGGTACTTCCAAATCAAGGCGGCCGAATCGGCACGGCAGGGGTCCTACGAGACCGGGCGGGTCCAGTCGATCGAGTTCCTCCCGGCCCGCGGTCCGGACGAGGGCGGCCATTTTGCGCACTTTCAGACGCCTCCCGCGCTTGTATGCGCCAAAAGAGGGGACATCGACGCAGAGGGACGGGATGTGCAGGCGCGCTCTACGCACCGTGGATGCGCGGTGGCGCAATGAATGCCATGATGTCACGACGTGCAGCAACTGTGGATCCGCACACTTAAAGCGGCAATGTCCGGCCAAAGCGCGACAATGCCTCCGCTGTGGCAGGATGGGCCACGACGCTGCCTGCTGTCGAGCAGCTCAACCTGCCAACTCTCCGCAATTCCGCCAGCCTCACAGGGACGTGCGGGCCAGTCAGCCCCCATACACTGAGTCATACCCTGACGACATGCAGACCGGGGATACCGACGACCGGGAACCCTTCCACATTGCGGTAATAAACAAGAACTGGATGTCCCCAAGTCGGACCCACCAGCCAATGCCAGTGCACAGCATTAATCCGGGCGATGAATGGTGTGCCACCCTAACGGTCAACCGATCACCAATCACATTCCGCTTGGACATTGGTGCCTCCACCAATCTCCTTGCATGGTCAGCCTTCCACACCTTGAAGTTTAAACCACCGATTCTGTCATCCCACTGTCAGCTGGTTGATTATAACGGAAACGTTATCCCGGCCATGGGGTCCTGCCAGCTCGAGGTTTCACACAATTCACATACAGCCACACTGTCTTTGGAGATAGTTGGATCCTCGAAGGATTCTCTGTTAGGCGTGCAAGATCCTCCACCTCGTCCAGCGGGTACACACTGTCTCCAGAAGGCACGTCCGATTTCCCGGATGCAGACTTTAGGGCGCAGCTCCACTCGCTCCTCGCCCACAACCAGGAGGTTTTCGAGGGCATGGGCACACTGCCCTACACATACAGAATACGGCTCAAACCGGACGCCACCCCGGTCATTCACGCACCTCGTAGAGTCCCAGCACCACCCAAGGACCGCCTCAAGCAGCAGCTGCAGGACCAAGGAGTGCTTTCCCGGGTCATGGAGTCAACGCCATGGGTCAGCTCCATGAAATCACGAGCGAAATGGCCCGGGCAAAAATATTCACCAAGCTTGATGCCTAAAAGGGTTTTTAGCAGATTCAGCTGGATCAGTCCAGCAGGAAGCTGTGCACTTTCGTCTCGCCATCCGAGGTGTTCCATTGTATCATGGAACAGATGATGGAGCGTGTCTTTGCACGGATACAAGATCAGGGCCTGCACCTCAACCGAGCCAAGTGCTCTTTTGGCCAGACTGAGCTAAAGTTTCTGGGGGACCACATATCCCGGTCAGGGGTGTGGCCGGATGCCGACAAAGTGGCAGCCATCGCAGCCATGCCGCAGCCGGCAGACAAGAAGGCAGTGTTACGCTTTCTCGGGATGGTCAACTTCCTGGGGAAGTTTATTCCCAACCTTGCCTCGCACATAACGACTCTTCGCCACCTGGTCAAGAAGACAACTGAATTCCAGTGGCTGCCCGCACACCAGAAGGAATGGGAGGAGCTCAAGATCAAGCTCACCACCTTTGGCGTATTGGCGTTCTTCGACACCACTCGGGACACAAAGATCTCGACTGATGCCAGCCAGTCCGGCATTGGGGCGGTACTCCTGCAACGGGACGACACTGCATCATGGGCCCCGGTCGCCTATGCTTCGCGGGCCATGACCCCCACAGAACAGCGCTATGCGCAGATTGAGAAGGAGTGCCTAGGTTTGTTGACCGGCATCAACAAATTCCACGATTATGTGTATGGTCTTCCGCAGTTCACTGTGGCGATCGACCATCACCCCCTGGTCGGCATCATTCAGAAGGACCTCAACGATATGACCCCTCGCCTCCAGCGCATTCTGCTCAAGCTCCGGAGGTACGACTTCCAACTTGTCTACACCCCGGGAAGGGACCTCATCATCGCGGATCCTCTGTCCAGGGCAGTGAACACACTGCCCAAATCGAGGGGCTCGTTTGTCAGGTCGACGCACAAGTAGCCTTCACATCGCCCTATCTGCCGGCTACTAATGCACGTCTGGCCCACATTCGCCATGAGACTGCGGCTGACCCCCTTCTACAGCGTGTAATGCGCCACATGACAGAAGGATGGCTCAAGTGGCAGTGCCCACAATTCTACAATGTCCGGGATGACTTGGCCGTCATTGATGGTGTCCTCCTAAAGTTGGACCGGATTGTGATCCCACACAGCATGCACCGGCTCGTCCTCGAACAACTGCGCGAAGGTCATCTTGGTGTTGAAAAGTGCAGGCGGAGGGCCCGAGAAGCAGTGTATTGGCCGGGCATCAGCGACGACATCGCTAACATGGTGCTCAACTGCCCCACCTGCCAAAGGTTTCAGCCGCCGCAACCCCCTGAGACACTTCAGCCCCATGAGTTGGTCACGTCCCCCTGGGCAAAGGTGGGTGTGGACCTCTTTCATGCGCTCGGCAGGGACTAAGTCATTATAATTGACTACTTTTCTAATTATCTGGAGGTCATACGCCTGCACGACATGACATCATCAGCTGTCATCCGAGCATGCAAAGGAACCTTCGCTCGCCATGGAATTCCGCTCACCGTCATGTCTGACAACTGGCCCTGTTTTGCGAGCCAAGAATGGTCTTCTTTTGCCGCTTCATACAACTTCACACACATGACGTCCAGCCCTCTGCATCCCCAGTCAAATGGCAAGGCGGAAAAGGGCGTCCATATCGTGAAGCGGCTCCTCTGCAAGGCAGCTGATCCCGGGATCTGACTTCTGTTTAGCCCTGCTGGCCTATCGCTCGGCCCCACTGTCTACAGGCCTCTTGCCAGCCCAGCTGTTGATGGGTCACACCCTCAGGACCACTGTGCCGTCCATTCATGATCCTGAACCCGACCATGCTCCAGTACTGAAAAGGATGCAACAGCAGCGCGTTCAGCAGAAGGTGGCACATGACGCTCGGGCATCTGATCTTCCTGCCCTGGCGCCTGGAGTCAACGTCCGCATCCACCTACCGGAGGGTGGCTGGTCGGCAACCGCCGAGGTTCTCTGCCGCGTGGCTCCCCGCTCGTTCCTGGTTCGCATGCCTGATGGCTCCATTCGCCGGCGTAATCGGCGAGCCCTTAGGCTGCTTCCGCGCTCGCTACGTGATCATGCACCGGTGCCACGCCCTCCTGTTGTCCCTGATGTCGACTTCGTTGGGCTTCCTGCCACTCTGCATTTTCCTCTCTCGCCCGTGGCCAGGCCCATTCCTCAGCCGGTGGATCCTGACCCACCCTTGAGGCGGTCAACCCAAATTCGTCACCCACCTGATAGACTGGACTTATGAGCCTGTTAGCACATTGGACTCACTGAATTGTTTTACAGTACTGTTAACGTGTTTCTTTCTTGTCGTTCCAGAAGTTCTCTTTTGATGTTTGCTTATTGCACTTCTTTTGTTAGTGGTACAACCTCGTTGCTCTGTTGCACCTGACACCTTCCTATGTATATAGTTTAGCCTCATGTACATGTTGTAAATATTGCACACACATACTCAGATGCACTCAGTACACACCAATATTTATTAGCATGTAGGCACATATCCTTGTGAAAAGGGGGGATGTCATGATATCCACATTAACATATCATGGTGCAATCACACACACACACTGATGGACAGGTAATTGGACCAACCAGCACACACACAACATCGCAACCAATCACCAGTGAGAGCACACGCACTATAAAACAGGGAACACCACAGTTCCCGCTCATTCTACCAGGAGATAGCTCAGAGCACAGAGCTCACAGCGTGCCACTCAGACATACACCATGTGCTGAGTGCCTCACTAAGATAGTGCAAAGGCTGGGTCCACAGGTTAGCTGGTGAAGTACGAACCACAGCCAGAAGTTAACAGTTATTATTGTACAGAATAATAAAACAGAGTTGTACTATCTACAACCGTGTTGGTTTGTTTGTGTATCGGAACACCCAACACGACACCGACCATCTGAAAGATCACCCTACCTAGGCCCACTCCCCTGGTCTACCCCTGTAACCCTACCTAACCTCCACATATTTGGACACTGGCAATTTAGGGCTAATCCATCTATTCTGCACATCTTTGGACTGTGAAGGAAACCAGAGCACCCGAAGGAAACCCACGCAGACATGGGGAGAATGTACAAACGCCACAGACAGTCACCCAAGGCTGGAATTGAAGCCGGGTCCCTGGCACTGTGAGGCAGCAGTGCTAACCATTGTGCCACCATGCCGTCCTGCATACATGTGGATTGTATTTTCAGCTCTTTAATTGTCAGGAGATGTCATTTTGCAGAAGGTATTAGAATGTACAGAAAAGCTTCCCCGATGTACAGCTGACTGAAGGTGACAGATATCATTTGGTGAATAATCTACATTCAGACTGCATTAGGCCAAATTAGAATGCAAAAAGAATCTTGGGCAATTGTTCAAAACTGGCAATTCATCAGCTGTTTTAAAGCTTTGGAGTTTAAATTTCCATTGAACTCTTCATTCTGGTATTTATGAAAAGGGTGAAAGCTTCAAATAAATCTAAAGAATGGATTTGATAAGGTAACAGAGTGGGTTGGTTGATGTGATGTATTTGATGTTGTAAAGACTGTTTTATAAAATAGCACAGAGCAGACTTGTCAGCAGAGTTGAAGCGCTTTAAATAAAAGGGACAGTGACATCATGTATGGACAGTTAGCTGAGTGACAGCAAACACAGAGAGAGAGAGAGAGAAACAGTGGCCAGTTGCTTTTCGGTCTCAGGAGGATATACAGTGGGATTCCTATGGGTCATGATTAGGATCGTGCTTTTCCTGAAATATATTAAAGACCTAGACTTGGGTGTTCTTGTTTTTCTTCAGTTCTCTGCCCGCAAACAGGTTCCAGCTATAGTGTCGTAATCTCTAACATGGTTAGGACAAGGAGGCAGATGCCTAATACACCCCAGCTGGAACAGGGATCGAACCCCATGCTGTTGGCACCATAACCCGGGAGCGGGAAAACACTGGAGGGGAACCGCCGGATGTGCGGCCCCTCACCATGGCAGAGCAGAGGGACCGAGGAAAGGGCAGTTGCCGGGGTGGAAATCAGCGGCGGTCGAGGAGGTGAGATCCCGCGGCCAGGTCTTTCTGGTGTCCCCCACCCACAGCCACATCCAGATCCCCAGGTGCTCAACCAGCGACAAGGACACCAACATGGACAAGAACCATTAACCCAAGGCCCAGGACACCCCGGAGCTCAAGTCCGATGATGACACTGATTTCCCGTCACAGCTGTCTCCAATACCCTACACCATCCCAGAGACACCACCTCAGTTGTTAGTGAAGAGGCTCCTCTGACACTATCTGGTGCGCAACACACACATACTCCGGTACAGCAGATGGAGGTAGGAACTCCCGAGGGGGCAGAAGGTCGGAGGGCACGCCCGCAGTCTACTCCTTGGGATGGATGTGCGTGCGCAACCATCCCCGAAGGCTTCCCCTGCCACCTACCGCTGCCAGTCCTTGAGGCACGCTCGCGTCTCGGCCAGGGTCTGCACGCTAGCGGTCATGGAACACAGAGTGGACCATCTCCGTCTGTGACTGCGCAACATCACCCATTGCCTGTGCCACATCAGCCAGTGACTGTGCCATCTCCCTCTGGGGCTGGGCCACCTCCCTCTGTGTCTGTGCCACATCAGCCAGTGACTGTGCCATCTCCCTCTGGGACTGGGTCACCTCCCTCTGTGTCTGTGCCACGTCGGTCAGCGCCTGGGCAATGCAGCTGATACTCTCAACCATGGCCCGCAGTGAATGGCTGGATGTCCTCTGCCACCCCAGGAGATTTGATGGGACAGTGTGATGGAATGGCCAGCTCCCATTGCAGGGATCACCCAGGTGGATGGTGGTAAGTGCTTCCATGGGCATTGCCGATGGATGTGGAGCACCTGAGCTCATCGCAGAGGGGGTCATCATCATCCTCCACTCCATGGACCAGACCCGCTGTTACTGCCAATGCAGGACCCACATGCTGTAGTACGGCAGGTATGTAGCATGGAGTGAACCTGGAAGTGATCAGAAGGTCCCATGCACGTTGGCTCTAGTGCACACGTTGTGCGGCCTCCTGTGCCTGCCCGGGCAGCTTCCTCCTCCTCGAGCAGCTCCAGCAGATGCAGCTGCAGTGCATCCCCCAGGGCTGCGGCGACTAGCAGGAAGGCCACCATTCCTGGTTGGATTCCAATATCCATTGTCGGCTGGGGGTGAAAGGCCGACATGTTAGCATGGTGTGTACCCCCCTTGCCCAACGGGCTACATGGTGGCCCCAATTGGCATTGGGAATCCTGGTCCCACATTTTCCCCCCTTCCCCCATCCCTGCACCCCTGACCCCGTGACCCCGTTGGTGCCCGGCACCGTGAGGCCCTCTGGACTGGCGCCCGTTCCTGCTGCCAGGGGTCCCTTGCCAGCGGTACACTCCACGTCCCCTGTTATCCTTTCTCCCTCTTCATGTTTAACATTACTTATTTACAACAGCAACTTGATTAATACATAAATGCCGCTTGATCACCCTGTAAATGCAGATATAGCCATGAAGGTGGAGCCACTCGACACATTCCTGATCCTGTGCAGCTTAATTACTTAGTACCTGGTGCAGAATGTGATGGAGCCTTGCACACTCTGGATCCTTAGCAACTTCTCAGTCTCTTCAACAGACACTCTGCTCACCTGACAACACAACAAACAATAATCAGAAAGATTAGCACCTGCCAACTAATTCATACTGAGCAATATCCGAACGTATACCAACACATCACTCCGTAAGGCTTCACACCACTCCCCTTCTACTCAACAACCATCTCTCCTCATCCCTCCAAACCTCCACATCCCCACCCATTCCCCCATTCCACACACTATCCCTCATCAGTCTCCCTTCCCCACACATACCAGTTCAATCCAACATACCATTTAATTCTCTCCAACCCAACATGTTATCCTTCGCCTCCAGTGTACACCCCATTTCCCCTCCACCCCCAGTGTATGCCCCATTTCCCCCTCCACCTCCAGTGTACACCCCATTTCCCCTCCACCCCCAGTGTATGCCCCATTTCCCCCTCCACCTCCAGTGTATACCCCATTTCCCCACCTCCAATGTGTACCCAATTTCCCCACCTCCCCGTACACCCCAATTCCCCTCTGCCTCCAATGTACACGCCATTGCCCCCTGGCTTCAGTGTACACCATATTTCCCCACCGCTTCCAGTGTGCATCCCATTTCCCCCTCTGCCTCCACTGTAAACCCAATTTTCCCTCTGCCTCCAGTGCAAACCCCATTTTACCTCTGCCTCCAGTGTAAACCCCATTTTACCATAAGACATAGATACAGAATTAGGTCACTCGGCCCATCGAGTCTGCTCCGCCATTCAATCATGGCTGATATTTTCTCATCCCCATTCTCCTGCCTTCTCCCCATAACCCCTGATCCCCTTATTAATCAAGAACCTATCTACCTCTGTCTTAAAGACACTCAGTGAATTAGCCTCCACAGCCTTCCGCGGCAGAGTTCCACAGATTCACCACCCTCTGGCTGGATAAATTCCTCCTCATCTCTGTTTTAAAGGATCGTCCCTTTAGTCTGAGATTGTGTCCTCTGGTTCTAGTTTTTTCTACAAGTGGAAACATCCTCTCCACATCCACTCTATTCAGGCCTGGCAGTATCTTGTACGTTTCAATAAGATCCTCCCTCATCCTTCTAAGCTCCGAGTACCGACCCAGAGTCCTCAACCATTCCTCATACGACAAGTTCTTCATTCCAGGGATCATTCTTGTGAACCTCCTCTGGACCCTTTCCAAGGCCAGCACATCCATCCTTAGATACGGGGCCCAAAACTGCTCACAATACTCCAAATGGAGTCTGACCAGAGCCTTATACAGCCTCAGAAGTACATCCCTGATCTTGTATTCTAGCCCTCTCGACATGATTGCTAACATTGCATTTGCCTTCTTAACTACCGACTGAACCTGCAGATTAACCTGAAGAGAATCTTGAACAAGGACTCCCAAGTCCCTCTGTGCTTCTGATTTCTGAAGCATTTCCCCAATTAGAAAATAGTCTATGCCCAAATTCCTCTTTCCAAAGTGCATAACCTCACACTTTTCGACATTGTATTTCATTTGCCACTTCTTTGCCCACTCTCCTAGGTGGTCAACGTCCTTCTGCAGCCCCCCATTTAGAAAATAGTCTATACTTCTATTTCTCCTTCCAAAGTGATAACCTCACACTTTTCCAGATCTTTGTATCATCTGCAAATGTAGCAACAGTGCCTTCAGTTCCTTCTTCCAGATGATTAATGTATATTGTGAAATGTTGTGGGTCCCAAAACCGACCCCTGAGGCACACCACTAGTCACCGGCTGCCATCCTGAAAAAGACCCGTTTATCCCCACTCTCTGCCTTCTGCCAGTCAGCCAATGCTCTATCCATGCCAGGATCTTACCCTTAACACCATGGGCTTTTAACTTACTAAACAATCTCCTATGTGGCACCTTGTCAAAGGCCTTCTGGAAATCCAAATAAATCACATCCACCGGTTCTCCTTTGTCTAACTTCCTTGTTACCACCTCAAAGAATTCTAACAGATTTGTCAGACACGACCTCCCTTTGACAAAGCCGTGCTGACTCAGTCCTATTCTACCGTGCACTTCCAAGTACTCCGCGATCTCATCTTTAATAACAGACTCTAAAATCTTACCAATGACTGAAGTCAGGCTAACCGGCCTATAATTTCCCGTCTTCTGCCTCCCTCCCTTCTTAAACAGGGGTGTTACATTAGCCATCTTCCAGTCCTCTGGGACCCTTCCTTCCTCCAGTGATTCCTGAAAGATCATCACTAATGCCGCAACAATTTCCTCAGCTCTCTCTTTTAGGACCCTGGGGTGCAGTCCATCTGGTCCAGGTGACTTATCCACCTTTCAGTTTCCCCAGAACCTTCTCCTTAGTAATGGTCACTGCATTCACCTCTTCCCCTGATTCTCCTGGAGCTCTATTATCCCACTGGTGTCTTCCACCATGAAGACTGATGTAAAGTAACTATTCAGTTCATCTGCCATTTCTTTGTTTCCTATTATTACTTCTCCAGCCACATTTTCCAGTGGTCCAATGTCTATTTTTGCCTCTCTCTTATCTTTTCTATATTGAAAAAATCTCTTCCTATCTTCCTTTATATTGCTAGCTAGCTTGCACTCATACTTCATCTTCTCCACTATGCATCCAGTGGAAACCCCATTTTCCCCTCTGCCTTCAGTGTACACCCCATTTCCCCATTGCCTCCAGTGTATACACATTTTCCCCTCTCCCCCAATGTATACCCCATTTCCCCATTGCCTCCAGTGTGTACACATTTTCCCCTCTCCCCCAATGTATATCCTATTTCCCCATTGCCTCCAGTGTATACACATTTTCTCCTCTCCCCCAATGTATACCCCATTTCCCCCCCTGCCTCCAGTGTACACCCCATTTTCCCCTTTGCCTTCAGTGTACACCCCGTTTCCCCTCTGTTTCTAGTGTACACCCAATTTACCCTCTGCCTCCAATATACACCCATTTCCCCTCTTTCTTCAGTGTACACCCCAATTCCCCTCTGCCTCCAGTGTACACCCCATTTCCTTCAGTGTACACCTCATTTTCCCCTCTGCCTCCAGTGTATACCCTGTTTCCCCCCGTATCCTTTGTCGTGTAGTTTGCTTATAGCAACCTTAACAGGAATTAGACAATCGCGCTGTGTATACAGGAAGACATAAGTGAGGTATGTAAGAAAGGTACCGCAATTATCACGGATGACTTTAATCTATGTGTAGATTGGACTAATCAGATTGGCAAGGGTAACCTGGAAAATTAGTTCATAAAGTGTATGCAGTGGTTCAAGAGGGCAGTTTCCTTTGAGCAGCGCGTTCTGCAGCCAACCAGTAAGCAAGCTATTCTAGACCTGGTAATGTGCAATGAGACAGGATTAATCAATAACCTCATGGGAAAGGAACCTCTGGGTGACAGCAATTAAAACATGATAGAATTTCACATTCAGCTTAAAGAGGAAAAACAGTGAGTAATTTTAAATCTAAATAAGGGTATGAAATCAAAGCTGGTTAAATTGATTTTTAAAATTTTTTCATGGGACGTAGAATGGACTGTCCAAACCAGCATTTTTGTTGCCCATTCCTAAGTGCCCTGGAGAATGGGGTGGTGAGCTGCTATCTTGAACCGCTGCAGTCCATGTGGTGTACATACTGTTAGGAATCCATATCTCCAAGAACTATATGCTTTTAAAAGAAAATTGAAAGGACATTGAATTATTTGGACATCCGCTACAAGTTCACTTTGGTCTGTGAGCAAGTTATTTTTTCCATGAATTCACATGACAAGAGCCAGATGATCAGCGGGACATCTGGTGAGATGAAAGTTATTTTTAAAAAAAAAATATTTTTATTTTGTTCACTCGAGTTAAAGTTAAAAAAAACTTGTTGCCAGGCTGTGGAGCTGATTGGCTGAAAATATCTGGTTTGGGAGAAGTGAATTTCAATTTGAATGTGAATCTCAATCGATTTGAATGAGAATCTGAATTAATCTGAATGTGAATCTGAATCAACCTGAATGGGAATCTGAATCAATCTGAACTTGAATCTCAATCGTTTTTGAACCAATTTGAACCTGAATCAATCTAAATGAGGATCTGAATCAATCTCAATTGAAATCTAATCAATCTGAATTTCAATCTGAATCAATCCGAATGTGAATCTGAATAAATCTGAATGTGCACCTGAATCAATCTGAACGTCAAACTGAATCAATCTGAACTTGAATCTCAATCGTTTTGAATGAGAATCTGAATCAATCTGAATGTGAATCTGAATCAATCTCAATTTCAACCTGAATCAATCTAAACGAGGATATGAATCATTCTAACTGGAAATCTAATCAATCTGAATATGAATCTGAATCAATCTGAACTTGAATCTGAAAGAAATTGAATGTGAATCTCAATTGATTTGAATGAGAATCTGAATCAACCTGATTGAGAATCTGAGTCAATCTGAATATAAATCCGAATCAATCTGAATGTGAAGCTGAATCAATTTGCATGTGAATCAATCGGAATTTCAATCTGAATCAATCAAAACAGGGATATGAATCAATCTAAATGGAAATCTAATCAATCTGAATGTGAATCTCAATCAATCTGAACTTGAATCTGAGAGAATTTGAATGTGAATCTGAATAAATCTGAATGTGCATCAGAATTAATCTGAACGTCAAACTGAATCAATATGAACTTGAATCTGAAAAAATTTGAATGTGAATCTCAAACGATTTGAATAAGAATTTGAATAAGAATCTGAATCAATCTGAATGAGAATCTGAATCAATCTGAACATTTTGTGAGGGGAGATTGCATCTCTCTCTCCCTCTCAATGTCCTGTATTGCCTGGAGTCCAGGGTGAGTGTTCACCTTCAGCCAGAAATTTATCACCTCGGTATAAGAGTATTTGAAAGCCGGTAAATCTGTGAAAGGCAAAAGCTTATATACTTTCAACAAGTAGTTTGGATCTAAATGAGAAAATTAGGGCAAACATAATAAGGTTACAAAAGTAGCGCAAGGGAAGTAAAGTTCAGACTTAACGCAAGTAGGATTCAACAATTCGAGTACATTAGGTGGGTCGTTTTTTGTACAGTGTGTGCAGGAGGGTTTCCTGACACAGTTTGTTGACAGGCCAACAAGAGGCGAGGCCACATTGGATTTGGTTTTGGGTAATGAACCAGGCCAGGTGTTGGATTTGGAGGTAGGTGAGCACTTTGGGGACAGTGACCACAATTCGGTGACGTTTACGTTAAGGGTGGAAAGGGATAAGTATACACCGCAGGGCAAGAGTTATAGCTGGGGAAGAGCTATAGAAGGGAAATTATGAAGCCATTAGACGTGACTTGGGGGGGATAAGGTGGAGAAGTAGGCTGCAAGTGTTGGACACTGGATAAGTGGAGCTTGTTCAAGGATCAGCTACTGCGTGTTCTTGATAAGTATGTACCGGTCAGGCAGGGAGGAAGGTGCCGAGCGAGGAAACCGTGGTTTACCAAAGAAGTGGAATCTCTTGTTAAGAGGAAGAAGGGGCATTTAAAAGTTTATTGGATAAACATATGGATGATAATGGTATAGTGTAGGTTAGATGGCTTTTGTTTCGGTGCAACATCGTGGGCCGAAGGGCCTGTACTGCGCTGTATTGTTCTATGTTCTATGTTCTAATTAAAAATACTAAAATAATAATATTTTAATAATAAAATATTAAAACATGCTGCTTGCAGAGGGACCCGGGTGTCCTCGTGCATGAGTCACAAAAAGTTGGCTTACAGGTGATTAGGAAGGCGAATGGAGTTTTGTCCTTCATAGCTAGAGGGATGGAGTTTAAGACTAGGGAGGTTATGCTGCAACTTTATAAGCTGATAATGAGGCCACACCTGGAGTATTGTGTTCAGTTTTGGTCTCCTTACCTGAGAAAGGATGTACTGGCGCTGGAGGGTGTGCAGAGGAGATTCACTAGGTTAATCCCAGAGTTGAGGGGATTGGGTTACGAGGAGAGTTTGAGTAGACTGGGACTGTACTCGTTGGAATTTAGAAGGATGCTGGGGGGATCTTATAGAAACATAAAATTATGAAGGGAATTGATAGGATAGATGTGGGGAAGTTATTTCCACTGGTGGGTGAAAGCAGAACTAGGGGGCATAACCCCAAAATAAGTGGAAGTAGTAAATCTACTTCCACTTATTTTGGGGTTATGCCCCCTCAGTTTAGGACTGAGTTTAGGAGGAACATCTTCACCCAAAGAGTTGTGAATCTATGGAATTCCCTGCCCAGTGAAGCAGTTGAGGCTCCTTCATTAAATGTTTTCAAGATAAAGATAGATAGTTTTTTGAAGAATAAAGGAACAAAGGATTATGGTGTTCAGGTGGGAAAGTGGAGCTGAGTCCACAAAAGATCAGCCATGATCTCATTGAATGATGGAGCAGGCTCGAAGGACCAGATGGCCTACTCCTGCTCCTAGTTCTTATGTTCTTAATTATAGAGGGGTCCTTTAAGAGAATTAGCTAAAATATACTATCAAATAAAATGATTCTTGAAAATGACTGAATTTGAAGATATATGATCAAGTTATAAAAATTGGCTAAACTTTTGAATCCTACGCATGACTGTGTATAGTTGCAAAAGATGTATAGTAGAGAAACGATATGAGGATACATTCAACGAATTTGCAACAGCCTCGTAACTGAGACTAGACATGACATACGGAGTTCGACCTTGGAACAGAATACATGAGAATCGTGCAATGTCAGAAGGATAATTAATTTGGAGTAATTGATTAATGTCTAATTAACCAATCACCGGTTAAGTAACTAACATTTTCCTGAACGAATCAAGGGGTGTCTCAGCTGAGAATTAGAACCAATGAAAGTAAATAATGAAATAACAGGCTAAACCATAGATAAAGATTCTCCTAAGAATGTGATGTATGACTGATTAGGAGTTTTCGCCTTACGAGATTCTTGAAACATTCGTGAAAATTACTTTTAAAGCTTTTGTTGAAGTGACTCTTATTTTGTAATTTTTTTTGAAATTACTATTATTTTGAAACCTGTTCTTTCACTCTGCAGTATCTCAAGGACTTTTCAATGTAATCACAAATGTTTTTGATTTAATTTTGTGCAAGTGTATTAAGTAAATTCTTGAAAAATAAAGAATGCTTTGAAGACCTCTTGAACCAGACTAAGTGCCTTATCCTGAGTAAGAGATAAGAGGATCTTTCAGTCTCCAAAGACTTAAGGCAAGGTCTTTGCATTGCAGGAGTGCTCAGAGTGAAATAAGATCTATAGCATAATTAATGTTCTTTAAGATGGGTAACTAACATTCGACTTCCGGCAGGGGAGGAGAGCGGCCACGGGCAACGGAGCTCCAGCAGTCACGTCCCGAACCCCAGGGGGGAAAGAAAAAACGTGAAAACCAGCTGGACTGCACCCCCCACCCCCCGGGCACGGCAGGAGAAAGCGGGATGCAACGAGCGACGGCCTGCACCAAAGCGGGGACTGAGCCAGCGGCAGGGACCGAGCCAGCAGCAGGGACCGACTCCCCCCCCGCCCCACCCCGCCACACAGCAGGAGAACGCGGGATGCAACGAGCGACGGCCTGCATCAAAGCAGGGACCGAGCCAGCGGCAGGGACCGAGTCAGTGGCAGGGACCGATCCCCCCCCACCCCTGCATGGCAGGAGAACGCGGGTAGGACGAGCGGCGGCCCGGACCAAAGCGGGGACCGAGCCAGCGGCAGGGACCGAGCCAGCGGCAGAAACAGACCACGCCCCTGACCCCCCCCCTTTTTGAAAACTTTTTGAAAAGAAGACTTTTAAAGAGAAAGAACTTTTAAAAAACGTTTTTAAAAGATTTTTTGAAAAAGGGGTTTAAGTGGGAAAAAAAAGAGTTAAAAGAGAGAAGGGAGGGGGGAAGAAAAGGGGGGTGGGAGAAAGAGGGAAAAAAATGCCAGAAGGGAGCCAAAGCAGAGGGAGACAGGGCACCACAAGCAGAAGGGGCCGTGGGCGAGCCAGCTCAGACGAGCCAACCAGCGCACTGAGTGGCGGAACGGAAAGTTCACCGCAACAAAAAGAACTGGGCAGACAGGAGCATTTTCCCCTTGTGCCAGGGGGAAACTGGAACTGGAAGGAAGCCTTTGCCGAGGCGCTGAGGGAACATCAGCAGGAAAACAAGGCAGAGGCCAGAGCGGACATGGAGGCCGCAGTGCAGGCAACAATGGCCAAGGATCTGGCGGAGGTGCAGCCTCCTGGGCAGAGCAGAGGAGAAACTGGAAGCCCAGGAAGCAACCATTAAGGAGCTGGAAAAAGCCGCGACTAACATGAGCAACCGGATCAAGGCCCTGGATGCAGGGGCCACAATGCAGGGGAGCCTGAAGGGCCGGCTGAACGATCTGGAAAACCGCTCGAGAAGGCAAAATGTAAGGATAGTGGGCCTACCAGAGGGGATTGAGGGTAGAAACCCCACGGCATTCGTGGCTGAGATGCTGGGCAACTTAATGGGGAGAAAAACTTTCCCCAACCCACCAGAAATGGACAGGGCACACCGGTCGCTGCGACCGAAGCCCAAGGCAGGGGTTCAACCGAGGGCAGTTATAGCTAAACTGCACCGGTACCAAGACAGGGAAACAATCCTGCGCTGGGCCAGGCAAAACAGAACCTGCAAATGGAAATGACACTTCATTAGAGTTTACAAGAACATTGGGGCAGACCTAGCCAGGAGACGGGCTGAATTCAATGGAGCGAAAGCAGCTCTTCACAAGAGTGACATGCGTTTCGGTATGCTGTACCCAGCGAAACTCTGGGTCACATACCACGAAAGAGAGTACTTCTTCACAGCCCCCGCCGAAGCAAACAAGTTTGGTGAGGAACACGGGCTGGAAAACCAACAGCAAGGGTAGAAATAAGGGGCCCCTGGCAAGGGGCAACAGCATGCTGATGGGGGAGGGAAGGGGAGGCAACGCCAGGCTCCCCCGCCATGGCGAGCGCACCCTGAACAAAAAGCAAACCACTACCCGAGGGACCGCTTCATGTGGGAGACCAGGCCAAGCAAGAGGGAACAAGAGTAGCGGAGAAGGGAGAACAAGCGAGAAGAGTGCAGGGTAGGATGGGGGAAGACAGGGCAGAAAACCGCAGAGGTCGGGCAAGGGAGAAGTGAGATAGTAACTCCCGAGAGGGGGGCCACCGCACTAGCAGGAAAGCTAGCGTCAGGGGCATGCAACAAAGCAGGGCTGCAGCCCGCCCCCAACAGGGGGACGGCGCCAGGCAGTCATGGGGGGGGGGGGGACCACTCAACAGAGGCGGGAGAGAAAATGGGGATAGGAACAGGGGAAAGAGGGACAAAAGAGGGGTATACGGGAGAATGGGGGTAAAACGGGGGGAAAGGGAGGTGTCATGTGAGAGTAACTTTAAGAAATGGGTGTTTAAGAAATGTACCTGTAAGAAATCGGTGTTTATCAGTGATGTCAGAGTGTGGGTGGACTTGGGCTGTCTGTCAGCTTTTTACTTTTGTTTTAGGCTGTTTGCTGCAGGGTGTGTTTTAGTTTCATTTTCAGAGCTGGATAGCTGCAGTCACACCCAGAAGGTGTATTAGTCTTTCTTTGTAACCTAAAGACTGTAAATCGATCCTGGTGATTTAAAACTAATAACAGTAGTGACTTTAACCTGACGTGCTTCTGGTAACAGGTGTTTTAAGTCTTATGGATGTTTAAAGGAAAGCTTAAAGGATTACTTTGTGTTGTATTCTTTTGGGGTTGTATTTGAATTAATGGTTGCTAAGATGTTCACTGTATGTTTTAAAAAGGTTAACTTGAGTTCATAGAATAAACATTGTTTTGCTTTAAAAAATACTTTTCCATTTCTGCTGTACCACACCTGTAGAGTGGGCCGTGTGCTCCCCATAGCACAATCTATTAAAAGTTGTGGGTCAGGTGAACTCCATGATACACTTTGGGGTTCTCTGAACCCTGGCTGATAACAGAGGAACCGGGGGGGGGGGGGGGGCGACGACACGACACAGGGAAGGAGGGACAAACAATGCTAGAAAGGGAATAACAATAGGGCTACAAAGTGCCATAACCAAGGGCTTGAACAAGGAATTGCTGCAAGCATCCATCCAGTACGGTCTCTGGGCGAAGGGAGACTCTAGAGTGCAGGGGACGTCCCGCGTGGCGGACGCACAGTGGGCAGCTATGGACAAAGGGAAACCCTCCGGAGTGCAGGGGCCCGACCGCATGGAGAGAGCAGTGACAGCGGCCATTCTGGACGGCCCCTTAACAAAGGGAAACCCCGGAGGGCAGGGATGCGTCCACCTGTATGGTTAATCTCAGAGGAGTGAGGGGACAGAAACCCCCCACCAGGATAGTCACCTGGAACGTAAGGAGACTCAACGACCCAGTGAAAAGATCCAGAGTCCTCACCCACCTAAGAACTATGAAGGCCAACATAGTCTTCCTCCAAGGGACACACCTGTGAGAGCAGAACCGACTGTGGGTAAGAAAAGGCTGGGTGGGGCAGACCTACCATTCCTGCTATGGGACGAGGGCCGGGGGGTGGCAATACTGATCAGCAAGAGGACGAAGTTTAGGGTGACAAAGACGTTTACGGACCCAGGGGGAGGGTACGTCATGGGATGCCTGGATCCCTGGATGGGGCACCGGTAGTATTAATTAACGTGTACGTGCCCAACTGGGACGACATGAGCTTCATCAAAAAGACCATGACAGAAATCCCCGACATAGCGACGCACCGACTAATCATGGGGGGGGGGACTTCAACTGTGTACAGGATCCAATGACTGACAGATCGAGCCCCAAAACGGGGAAAACCTCAAGCATGGCAAGGGAACTCGGTCACTTCATGGAACAGATGGGAACGGTGGACCCCTGGAGGTTCACCCACCCAGGGGAGAAGGAATTCTTCTTCTTCTCCCCAGTACACAACGTATACACCAGAATTGACTTCTTTGTGGTGGGGAAAACGGTGCTTCCGGGGATAGACAAAGTGGGATACTCCGCAATTGTGATATCCGACCACGCTCCACACTACATGGACGCGAGGCTGGAGACGGGCACGGCCCAACCCGCTATATGAGAGGTTGGAAATTGCCCTACTAGTTGACAAGGCCTTCAACGAAAAGATATCGCAGGCTATAGCAGAGTACACGGAGAACAACCAGAACGGGGAGGTTTCACCCTCCACATTCTGGGAAGCGTTAAAGACCGTAGTAAGAGGACAAATCATCGATTTCAAAGCACAAAGAGATAGGGAGGAAAGGGCGGCTAGGCAGCAGCTGGTCGACTCCATACTGGAGTTAGACCGTAAATACTCCGAGGCCCCAACCGTCAAGCTCCTGGCGGAGAGGAAAGAGCTACAAAGGAACTTTGATCTGCTCTCCGGCAGGAAAGCAGTGCACCAACTCTGCCAGGGACGTGGGACCCTATATAACACGGAGACAAAGCCAGCCGCCTGTTGGCACATCAGCTGAGAAAGCAGGCAGCCACCAGAGAAATTGCACAAATCAGGGATACCAGAGGCACATTAGAAGCAGAACCAGAAAAGCTACAAAACATTTGCGACAGCATTGGCCCCACACCTGCGGGAGATATTCTCAGACTCGCTGGCTAGGGGCACACTGCCACCCATGCTAGCACAGGCCTCAATCTCGCTGATACATAAGAAAGATAAAGACCCAACGGAATGTGGGTCATACAGACCCATCTCACTGCTGAACGCAGATGCCAAAATCCAAGCCAAAAGGTGAGGAGACTGCGTACCAGAGGTGGTCGCAGAGGACCAGACGGGCTTTGTTAAAGGTAGACAGCTAACATCGAACATCAAGTGCTTGCTGAACGTGATAATTACCCCATCCGGGGAGAGAACACCAGAGGTGATCGTCTCCCTAGACGCAGAAAAAGCCTTCGACAGGTTCGAATGGAAATACCTCATAGAGGTACTGGAGCGGTTCGGGCTTGGAACATGGTTCACCTCTTGGGTAAAACTCCTATACAACGCTCCCATGGCGAGCGTACAGACCAACAACACCAACTCCCGATACTTCCAGCTGAACAGGGGTACCAGATAAGGATGTCCACTGTCCCCGCTGCTGTTCGCTCTAGTGATCGAGTCATTAGCAGTTGCGCTCAGAGCAGCAAAAAGCTGGAGGGGGATCTAAAGGAGCGGCAGAGGGCACAGAGTCTCACTCTATGCAGATGACCTGCTCCTCTACATTTCGGACCCACAAAGCAGCATGGATGGAATCATCGCACTCCTGAAAGAGTTTGGCTCCTCCTCGGGCTACAAACTCAACATGAGCTTCGACATCTCAACAACGAGATCTTCCCGGTGAACCGACCAGTAGGGGGGACAGCACTGACGGGACGGCCGTGTAAACAAGCCCGACACAAATTCTGCATGGGGATCTAAATAGCCCATGACTGGAAAGGGATCCACAAATGGAATCTCACCAGTCTGACAGAGGAAGTAAAAAAGGACCTGCAAAGATGGAACACACTCCCACTCTCCCTCGCGGGGAGAGTCCAGACGATCAAAATGAACGTACTGCCCAGGTACCTCTTCCTACTTAGATCTATCCCGATCTACATCCCCAAGGCCTTTTTCAAAGCACTAGACAAACTAATCATGGCGTTCATATGGGGGGGGGGGGGGGGAAAGAATGCTAGGATCCCAAAGAAGGTCCTACAAGAGGGAGGTCCACTGGGTGGCGACGGCCGAGCGAATAAGGGAGCCAGAAGTCAAGTGGGTGCGCGTGGAAGAGGCATCCTGCATGGGGACCTCCCTCCATGCCCTTGCCACTGTGGCACTCCCATCCCCACCCAAAAAACACTCCAGCAGCCCGGTGGTGATAGCTACCCTCCAGTCTTGGAACTAACTACAGCAGCAATTTGGCCTGACCAAAATGTTGGACAAAGCTCCCATCTACAACAACCATAGGTTCACACCAGCACTGACTGACGCCACCTTTAAAAAGAGGGGACAGGACGGAGGGACACTGACAGTCAGGGACCAAGACACGGACGGCAAGATTGCAACACTGGACAACTGACAGAGAAATTCCAGCTAGCCAGGGGGAACGAGCTAAGGTACCTGCAACTCAAAAAATTCCTACGAAAGGAGACAAGGACGTACCCACAACCGCCACGACAGACATTACTGGAAGAGTTACTGGACAAAAGCATCCCAGATAAAGGAAACTGTAGCGACATGTATGACCGACTGGCAGAAAGGACAGACACCGTACTGGACACAACAAGAAAGAAATGGGAGGAGGACCTGGGGATTGAAACAGGGTGGGGACTCTGGAGCGAAGCACTGCATAGGGTCAACTCCACCTCTGTCATAATATCCACTCATGTATATAATGAGATGCAGACATGCAGTGATTGACACATAGGATAACCAATGAACACACACGACACATAACATATGGGCAGCACGGTAGCATTGTGGATAGCACAATTGCTTCACAGCTCCAGGGTCCCAGGTTCGATTCCGACTTGGGTCACTGTCTGTGCGGAGTCTGCACATCCTTCCCGTCTGTGCGTGGGTTTCCTCCGGGTGCTCCGGTTTCCTCCCACAGTCCAAAGATGTGCCGGTTAGGTGGATTGGCCATGATAAATTGCCCTTAGTGACCAAAATTGCCCTTAGTGTTGGGTGGGGTTTCTGGGTTGTGGGGATAGGGTGGGGGTGTTGACCTTGGGTAGGGTGCTCTTTCCAGGAGCCGGTGCAGACTCGATGGGCTGAATGGTTTCCTTCTGCACTGTAAATTCCATGATAATCCAAACCAATCACCAGACAGGACACCACCACTATAAAGCACACAGGGCATTAAGACTCTCCTTCTCTCTACAGGACACAGCTACTGAGATAGGAAGGGTGCACAAGCCAGTGGGCACTATCACCATGAGGTAGAGAGTTAGTCTGGTCAAGCCAGTAGGAGGTTATCAGTTAGATTGATAGAGTGTCAACTCACAGCAGACTCTGTACAGCAACCAGGAAGTTCAATAAAACAGTGTTGGACCATCTCCTGTGTCAGAAACCTGTTTCTAGTTTTACTGCATCCAGTTGCAGTCAACGTTGAACCAACTTACTTAACACATCATGGTACCAGGGTGCTATTAATCCTAATGAACCTACCTCGAGTGCATCTGCAACGACCAGCAAGCAGCCATCCAGCGGCATGGAAAACATCCAGCCTCCTTCGCAACTTCGGATCTCCGGCAACCTCGGCACCAACTGGAAAGTCTTCAAACAAAAGTTCCTCCTGTACATCGAGGCCTCCGACCTCGAGGCAGCATCGGATGCCAGAAAGATCGCACTGTTCCTGTCGACTGCGGGAGATCACGCCATCCACATCTATAACTCGCTTACGTTTGCCGATGGCGAAGACAAGACAAAGTTCAAGACAGTTCTGCTGAAATTCGACAGCCACTGCGACATTGAGGTGAATGAGAGCTTTGAACGGTACATCTTCCAACAGAGGCTTCAGGGTAAGGATGAACCTTTTCAGTCCTTCTTGACCCATCTCCGCATCCAACGCAGTCATGTAATTATGACTCGACGACTGATTCCATGATCCGGGATCAGATCGTTTTCGGGGTCCAGTCCGACTCCCTGCGGGAGCAGCTCCTCAAAATCAAACAGTTGACCCTCTCCATCGCCATCGAAACGTGCGTTATCCATGAGCATGCCAGAAATCGCTACTCCCGCATCAGGGCAGCAGAAACTGCAAAACTGGCCTCCCACGAGGCAGAAAGGGTGCAGGCCATAGCGAAAATGCAAGGCCTGAGCGTCGAGGAGAGTGGCCGTTTCGCGCGCTTTTCTCGGGTCCCCACGCATGCACGCCACGACCGGGTGGACGATGAGGCTGAAGACCCTGAGGCGCATGCGCGAACGTTGGCCGACTGCACTGCGCATGCGCGATGGCGCACAGAATGTGCTGACGTCAGCGTCACGACATGTACGAATTGTGGCTCCGCCCATTTAAAGCGGCAATGTCCAGGCAAAGGCAGGCGATGTCTACAGTGTGGAAAGCTTGGCCACTACGCGGCCTCCTGCAGTTAAATACTTTGGAAGCTGATATGATACCAAACGAACCATCGAACAACAGCCAGCGATCCCAGCTGCAGCGCAGACGTGTCCGCTGCGTACGACAAGGCATGCAGGATTCTGATCCAGACAGCCCGACAGACCCCGATGCTGACTGCCTTGAGTCTCCATATCGGGTGGGCATCATCACCATACGTGAGTTGGTCTCTACCTTACCTGCCAACCGCCTTTCGATCCTCAGTGTGGATCCTGACGATGAGTGGTGTGCCATCATCACGGTCAACCAGTCTCGCATCCGATTTAAATTGGACACTGGCGCGTCTGCGAACCTCATATCACAGTTGGACCTCGACAGCACCCGAGACCAACCAAGCATTCTTCCACCAGCCTGCCAGCTCCTTGACTACAATGGTAATGCCATAGCTGCCAGTGGGTCGTGTCAGCTAGGTGTCTCTCACAAGGCAATCAAGGCGACGTTGAGATTAGAGATCGTCCGGCCTGACAAGGCATCCCTGCTCGGTGATCGCGCATGCAAACTCTTAAATCTGGTACAGCGAGTTCATGCCATGTCCTCGACATCGGCGACGGCCTCGCCCAATGCAAATCTCCAGGCTGAGATAGACGACATTCTCACACAATACTACAGTGTGTTTGATGGGATGGGCACGCTCCCATATCGCTACAAGATATTGCTCAAGCCGAATGCCACCCCAGTCATCCATGCACCAAGCCGGGTGCCGGTTCATCTCAAGGATCATCTGAAAACGCAGCTACGAGAGCTCCAAGACCAGGGCATCATCTCAAAGGTCACGGAACCCACAAACTGGGTCAGCTCCATGGTCTGCGTCAAGAAACCTCTGGCGAACTCCGGATTTGCATTGATCCCAAAGACTTGAATCGCAACATCATACGAGAGCATTACCCGATCCCGAAGCGTGAAGAATTGACCTGTGAGATGGCTCACGCCAAATTCTTTACCAAGCTGGACGCCTGCCGTGGCTTCTGGCAAATTCAGCTGGACGAGTCCAGTCGGAAGCTGTGCACTTTTAACAGTCCGTTTGGCAGGTATTGCTACAACCGCATGCCTTTTGGTATCATATCAGCTTCCAAAGTATTTAATTGCATAATGGAGCAAATGATGGAGGGCATCGAGGGGGTGCGAGTCTATGTGGACGACGTGATCATCTGGTCCACCACGCCTGAGGATCACATTGCTCGCCTCAGACAGGTTTTCCAGAGGATTCATGAAAGTGTTATGCAGTTGAAGACCATGTTGGCAATCCATGTACTACATCCATGTTCCAGACCTTGACCGCCTCAAGGTGCTGCAGAAAGTGCATCGATCCAGGGACCAGCAGAAGATCACGAATGATGCTCATGCCAAGGATCTACCTGCGCTAGCTCCAGACAATGTTGTTCGCATCCAGTTGCCTGAGGGAGGTTGGTCAGTCCCAGCTATTGTCATCAGGCAGGCTGCCCCCAGGTCCTTCGTTGTCCAAATGGCTAATGGCTCCATTCTACGGTGCAACGGGAGGGCGCTACGAAAAGTTCCCTGCCCACCGCCTGGCCGCACTTCTCCGCATGTCATCATGCCTCCTCCGGACATCTCGCACCACGAGGCCACCGATCTGGCAGTGATCCCGCCTCTCCATGAAGCCACCGACATGGCAGCAATCCTACCTGTCCAAGTGACGGCGTCCCCCCTCCACCTCTGAGGCGATCGACAAGAATTTGTCGCCCGCCACAAAGACTGAATCTATAGACTTAAATCTTGTAAATTTTGTTCCGTTTGCTCTGTATCTGCACGATAGACTCCTTCCTATGTACATATGTTCATTCACTCACCACTTGTATATAATCATGCATGTATACATATCGCCACGTTCCAAAATTTACTTCAAAAAGGGGAGATGTAATGAGATGCAGACCGGCAGTGATTGACACACAGGATAACCAATGAACACACACGACACACAACAACCAATCACCAGACAGGACACCACCACTATAAAGCACACAGGGCATTAAGACTCTCCCTCTCTGTACAGGACACAGCTACTGAGATAGGAAGGGTGCACAAGCCAGTGAGCACTATCACCATGAGGTAGAGAGTTAGTCTGGTCAAGCCAGTAGGAGGTTATCAGTAGATTGATAGAGTGTCAACTCACAGCAGACTATGTACAGCAATCAGAAAGTTCAATAAAACAGTGTTGGACCATCTCCTGTGTCAGAAGCCGGTTTCTAGTTTCACTGCATCCAGTTGCAGTCAACGTTGAACCAACTTACTTGACATATCAACCTCGACGTGCGCAAGGGTCAGACTGACGCAACTAAAGGTGGTACATAGAGCCCACTTAACCAGAACCCATTTGAGTAGGTTCTTCCCAGAGGTGGAGGATAGATGTGAACGGTGCCAATGAGGCCCGGCCAACTACGCCCACATGTTCTGATGTTCCCCAGACTTGCAGGGTACTGGACAGCCTTCTTCGAGGCAATGTCCAAAGTGGTGGGGATGAGGGCTGAGCCATGCCCGAAAGTGGCGTTCTTTGGGGTATCAGACCAGCCAGATCTATTCCTGGGGAGGAGGGCAGATGCCCTTGCCTTTGCCTCCCTGATCGCCCGCCGTAGAATCCTGTTTGGCTGGCGGTCAGCAGCACCGCCCAAAGCTGTCTGACCTCTCAGAATCTCTCCAAATGGAGAAAATCAAATTTGCCATACGAGGGTCAGCGACGGCTTCCATAGAACGTGGGAGCCATTTACCCACCTTTGTTTGTGGCCAACAAACAAGCAGAAGAATAGCCAGGCAGCCAAGAGTCAGGGGAAAGTAGCAAAGGCATGAGAGGGAGGGATAGACTGGGGGAGGGGGGGCAGCTGAACCTAAGAGGAAAGAAAGGCGAACCAGAGGAGAAGGGGAGGGGGGGAAGGGGTGAGAGTGGGGTGGGGGGGGGGGGGAGAGCAAAGAGACAGGGAACAATAGAGGGGAACCAGAGAGGTGGGGGGAGGGAAGGGAATGATAGCCGGAAGGAGAGCATAGGAAACGATAACAAACTTGGCAACTGCAGGAACAGAGAGCAAGGAAAATCCAGGCGAAAGACGGGACGACCGGCTGAAGCGGAGGTGAGCATAAGACGACAACGGCACAAAATTCCTTCCGGGAGAAGCAAGTGACAACACCAGCACCAGACCCATTCGAGTATTGCCCCCTGTAATTGTTTCTCCGGCACCCAAATGTATATCTACCTCCCCAGTTTCTCCTCCCCCTCCCCCACCCCCACAAACAGATGCCTACTTATGTGTTAAAAATAATATTGCCTGAAGGAGGATTTCCAGAGATGGGATGCGCTCCCGTTGTCTCTGGCGGGCAGAATTCAAGCGGTAAAAATGACGGCCCTCCCAAGGTTCCTATTCGTTTTTCAATGCCTCCCTATCTTCATCCCGCGGTCCTTTTTTAAGCGGACCAATAAAGTTATTGTGGGCTTTGTGTGGAGGGGGCCAGTCCCTGCGAGTGAAGAGGGCAATGCTCGAGCGGAGTCGGGGGGAGGGTGGGCTGGTGCTGCTGAATTTCAGCAATTATTACTGGGCGGCTAATATAGCCATGGGGAGGAGGTGGCTGGAGGGGGGGGGGAGCCGGCGTGGGTGCACATGGAGGTGGCTTCTTGCAAGGGCACAGGTCTGGGGGTGTTGATAACAGCGCCTCTGCTATTCTCGCCGGCGCAGTACTCCACCAGTCCAGTGGTGATGGCGGCCCTGAGAGTCTGGGGGCAGTGGAGGAGACATGTGGGAGCAGAGGGGGCATCGGTAAGGTCCCCAATCTGTGATAATCACCAGTTTGCCCCGGCGAGGATGGACGGGGGGGTTCCGAATTTGGCGGAGAGCGGGGATCGAGAGGATGGGGGACTTGTTTATAGAAGGAAGCTTCCTGAGTATGAGGGCACTGGAGGGGAAGTTTACACTAGCGGGGTGAAATGAATATCGATATCTGCAGGTGCGGGACTTTCTGCAGAGGCAGGTACCAACCTTCCCACTCCTGCTGTTAAGGGGGATTCAGGATTGGGTGGTCTCTAGAGGATGGATAGGAGAGGGGAGAGTCTCGGACATATATAAAGAGCTTATGGGATCGGAGGAGACGCAGACCGAGGAGCTGAAGCAAATGTGGGAGGAGGAGCTGGGGGGAGAGTTAGAGGAGGGCCTTTGGGCGGACATGCTGAGTGGGGTCAACCCGACCGCAACATGTGCCAGGCTCAGCATGATCCAATTTAAGGTCGTTCACCGGGCTCACATGACAGTGGCCCAGATGAGTAGATTCTTTGGGGTGGAAGACAGGTGTGCGAAATGTGTGGAGGGGCCAGCGAACCATGTCCACATGTTCTGGACATGTCCAAGGCTGAGGGGATTTTAGCAGGGGTTTGCCAACGTCATGTCCAAGGTAATAAATACGAGGGTGGCATTGAGTCCAGAGGTGGCGATTTTCGGGGTGTCGCAGGATCCGGGAATCCAGGAATAGAAAGAGGCAGATGTTCTGGCCTTTGCTTCCCTGGTAGCCCGGAGTCCAGAGGTGGCGATTTTTGGGGTGTCGCAGGATCCGGGAATCCAGGAATAGAAAGAGGCAGATGTTCTGGCCTTTGCTTCCCTGGTAGCCCAGAGGCGGATATTACTAGCATGGAGGGACTCGAAGCCCCCAAAATCGGAAACCTGGCTATCGGATATGGCTGGCTTCCTCTGCCTGGAGAAAATTACATTCGCCATGAGAGGGTCTCTGTTAGGGTTCACCCGGAGGTGGCAATCATTTGTCGACTCCTTCGCAGAGAATTAATCATCAGCAGAAGGTGGGGGCGGGGGGGGGGGGGGGGGGGGGTGGTTAGGCTAGCGTAGATTAGGGGGGTAAGTAATGGTGGGACCTGTGGGAGAGGGAGGTGGTATTTGCATTATGTTAATATTTTCCTTGTTATGTACATTGTTTATTTTGTTGCTGTTACAATGCCAAAGAAATACCTCAATAAAATGTTCATTAAAAAAAAAATAATAATATTGCCAATTGTACAGAGTTGCTGCTGTTGAGCTGGTGCATAATACCCTACCAGTTATTTTATTTATTTATTAATTTTTTGGTATGTTTGTGTCTGCTCTTCTCTTCTCTCTCTCTCTACACCTTATTCTGTGTACATAATGGTAAATATACTTTGTTCAAAAACCTAATAAAAAACATTTATAAAAAAAAAGATGGGTAACTAACAAGTTCAATCTAAAGGGAAGTCATGGCAGCAGAACTTGCATCGGTGAAATGCTCCTCCTTCACTATGTGGGAATTCATGGACATTTCCAATGTCCCTGGCATCCATAAATGCAGGAAATTTGTCCAACTGCAGCTACTGGCTAACTGCATTTTAGAGCTGGCAGGGGGTTGGACTCACTGGGGAGCATACAGAATGCTGAGTTTGTCGTCGAAAGCATATTCAATCAGGTGGCCACACTGCAGGTAAAGATTCAAAGGCAAAAAGGGGATGGGTAACAACTGGGCAGAGTAGAGGAAATCAGGTAGTGCCCTCTGTGGCCGTCCCCCACTCTAACAGATATTCCATTTTAGATTCCGTTTTGCCTCTGCTGCACAAGAATGGATCATAGAATCTCTACAGTGCAGAAGGAGGCCATTTGACCCATCGAGTCTGCACTGACCTTTCTGGGCCCAATCCCCCCGCCCTGGCCCCGCAACCCCGTAACCGAACCTGCATATCTTTGGAATGGGGAGAATGTGCAAACTCCACACAGTCACCTAATGCCGGAATGGAACCCGGGTCCCTGGCGCTGTGAGGCAGCAGTGCCAACAACTGTGCCACCTTCATGGAAGGAAGAAGAATGGCAGGGATATAGTCATAGGGGATTCAATAGTAAGGGGAAGAGCCAGGCATTTCTGTGGCCGCAAAAGAGACTCCAGGGCGATGTGCTGCCTCCCTGGTGTCAGGGTAGAGAATGTGTCGGAATGGCTGCAGAGAATTCTGAAGGGGAGGATGAACAGCTGTGGTACATATCAATACCATCGAGACAGGGAGAAAAAAGGGATGAGGTCCTATAAGCAGAATATAGGAAGTTAGGATGTGAATTAAAGACTAGAACCTCAAAGACAATAATCTCAGGATTACTACCAGTGTCATGAGCATGCAAGAGTAACAATAACAGGAGATACCAGATGAATACATAGTTGGAGAAATGGTGCAGGAGGGAAGGATTGAGATTCCTGGGACATTGGGACCTGTTCTGGGGAAGATGGGGCCAGTATAAGTGGGATGGGTTGCACCTGGGGAGGATCAGGACAAATGTCTGATGTGTTAAGTAAGTTGGTTCAACGTTGACTGCAACTGGATGCAGTGAAACTAGAAACAGGCTTCTGACACAGGAGATGGTCCAACACGGTTTTATTGAACTTCCTGATTGCTGTACATAGAATCATAGATGTTTACAGCATGGAAACAGGCCCTTCGGCCCAACCAGTCCATGCCGCCCAGTTTTTACCATTAAGCTAGTCCCAGTTGCCCGCACTTGGCCCATAACCCTCTATACCCATCTTACCCATGTAACTATCTAAATGCTTTTTAAAAGACACAATTGTACCCGCCTCTACTACTACCTCTGGCAGCACATTCCAGACACTCACTACCCTCTGAGTCAAGAAATTGCCCCTCTGGGCCCTTCTGAATCTCTCCCCTCTAACCTTAAACCTATGCCCTCTAGTTTTAGACTCCTCTACCTTTGGGAAAAGATGTTGACTATCTACCTTATCTATGCCCCTCATTATTTTATAGACCTCTAGTCTGCTGTGAGTTGACACTCTATCAATCTAACTTATAACCTCCTACTGGCTTGACCAGACTAACTCTCTACCTCATGGTGATAGTGCTCACTGGCTTGTGCACTCTGACTATCTCAGTAGCTCTGTCCTGACGAGAGAGAGAGAGTCTTAATGCCCTGTGTGCTTTATAGTGGTGGTGTCCTGGCTGGTGATTGGTTGTTATGTGTCGTGTGTGTTCACTGGTTATCCTGTGTGTCAATCACTGCCTGTCTGCATCTCATTATATACATGAGTGGATATTATGACAATGTCCTCAACAGATAGGGTGCTAGCTAGTGCTGTCAGGGAGAGTTTAAACTAGAATGGCAGGGGGATGGGAACCAGAACAGAAAGACAGAGAAGGGAAAAACAAGGATAGAAACAAAAGACATAAGAGTGAGAAAGAAATGGGTTTTTTAGGCAAAATAAAGTTAATGAAATGAAAATCGCTTATTGTCACGAGTAGGCTTCAATGAAGTTACTGTGAAAAGCCCCTAGTCGCCACATTCCGGTGCCAGTTCGGGGAGGCTGGTACGGGAATTGAACCGTGCTGCTGGCCTGCCTTGGTTTGCTTTAAAAGCCAGCAATTTAGCCCAGTGAGCTAAACCAGTCCCTAAGATGACTAACAAGATTAAAAAGGACAGGCTTTGTGTCTTAATGCGCGGAGCAATACAATAAGGCAGGTGACTAAACAGCACAAATAGATATAAACAGTTATGATATAGTTGTAATTACAGAGACATGGCTGCAGGGTTACCAAAGATGGGAACTGGACATCCAGGGGCATTTATTATTTAGAAATAGCCAATGTTGTTCCTCTGTTTAAGAAGGGTAGCAAGGATAATCCAGGGAACTACAGGCCGGTGAGCCTTACTTCAGTGGTAGGGAAATTACTGGAGAGAATTCTTCGAGACCGGATCTACTCCCATTTGGAAGCAAATGGACGTATTAGTGAGAGGCAGCATGGTTTTGTGAAGGGGAGGTCGTGTCTCACTAACTTGATAGAGTTTTTCGAGGAGGTCACTAAGATGATTGATGCAGGTAGGGCAGTAGATGTTGTCTATATGGACTTCAGTAAGGCCTTTGACAAGGTCCCTCATGGTAGACTAGTACAAAAGGTGAAGTCACACGGGATCAGGGGTGAGCTGGCAAGGTGGATACAGAACTGGCTAGGTCATAGAAGGCAGAGAGTAGCAATGGAAGGATGCTTTTCTAATTGGAGGGCTGTGACCAGTGGTGTTCCACAGGGATCAGTGCTGGGACCTTTGCTCTTTGTAGTATATATAAATGATTTGGAGGAAAATGTAACTGGTCTGATTAGTAAGTTTGCAGACGACACAAAGGTTGGTGGAATTGCGGATAGCGATGAGGACTGTCAGAGGATACAGCAGGATTTAGATTGTTTGGAGACTTGGGTGCAGAGATGGCAGATGGAGTTTAATCCGGACAAATGTGAGGTAATGCATTTTGGAAGGTCTAATGCAGGTAGGGAATATACAGTGAATGGTAGAACCCTCAAGAGTATTGAAAGTCAAAGAGATCTAGGAGTACAGGTCCACAGGTCATTGAAAGGGGCAACACAGGTGGAGAAGGTAGTCAAGAAGGCATACGGCATGCTTGCCTTCATTGGCCGGGGCATTGAGTATAAGAATTGGCAAGTCATGTTGCAGCTGTATAGAACCTTAGTTAGGCCACACTTGGAGTATAGTGTTCAATTCTGGTCACCACACTACCAGAAGGATGTGGAGGCTTTAGAGAGGGTGCAGAAGAGATTTACCAGAATGTTGCCTGATATGGAGGGCATTAGCTATGAGGAGCGGTTGAATAAACTCGGTTTGTTCTCACTGGAACGAAGGAGGTTGAGGGGAGACCTGATAGAGGTCTACAAAATTATGAGGGGCATAGACAGAGTGGATAGTCAGAGGCTTTTCCCCAGGGTAGAGGGGTCAATTACTAGGGGGCATAGGTTTAAGGTGAGAGGGGCAAGGTTTAGAGTAGAGGCACGTTTTTTACGCAGAGGGTAGTGGGTGCCTGGAACTCGCTACTGGAGGAGGTGGTGGAAGCATGGACGATAGTGACATTTAAGGGGCATCTTGACAAATACATGAATAGGATGGGAATCGAGGGATACGGACCCCAGGAAGTGTAGAAGATTGTCGTTTAGTCGGGCAGCATGGTCGGCACGGGCTTGGAGGGCCGAAGTGCCTGCTCCTGTGCTGTACATTTCTTTGTTCTTTGTTCTTTGTTCTTTGACAGGCGAAAAGGAAAAGGACGTGAGGTAGCATTGTTATTAAAGGAAATCAATGCAACAGTGAGGAAGGATATTGGCTCAGAAAATCGTGATCTGGAATTTGTATGCGTGAAGATTAAAAAAAAAAACTTTTGTTTTATAAATTTAGAAGTGTAGCCATCTGGGATGGCCACTTCCAGAATACAAAATGGGCGCTCGCAAAGACTGTAGGGAACTGTGGACAATGTTAGGAAAGCAAGCAGACACAGAGCCTGTATGCATATTGGAAAGACAGCTCCCATCATTCCTTTGCAAGAGTAAAACAACAGACGACCATGTACGGCTGGATGAAAAGGAGCAAGTAAAGCTCACAGTTTTAAGCCTCGACCCCTCAGTCGTGCAGCCCTACCCGACCCACAAAATGTAGGAGGAGGCACCCTCCAAGAAATGCACACAGCGATCCTAGATGCGATCGGCTATAACAAAGGAGACCCCGTAGAAGGCCTAAACAAGTGTAGGCAGAAAAAAACTGAGCACCCCACAGCGTGTTCTGGACGCTTGTGGATGCATTTTACAGCAGTGTTTGGAGAGTTAGCCCGCGCCCATTTGACACCAGATAATATGGCCAAATGGACCCACATCCTAGTCTCTCATGCAACAGAAGCAGGACAGAGAGCTTGCTCAAATTACGACCCCTCATTCGAGGCCCACAACGAGAAATGGGGTTTAAAGAGACTGTCCCGCGCTTGGGAACAGTCTGTTCAAGGTAAATCAGCTTATGGCAAAGCAGACGAAGAGCAGGCAGATGTGAACATGCATCCAGTTAGGACGCACCAGAACCCCGCATGGGTAAATGAGGGAAGAAACAGCACACAGCAAACCAAATCCCAAGGGTGTTATAATTGCGGCCAATTAAGACACTACACACGAGAGTGCAATGCGCCCCAGAATCAGCAGAGAAACCAGCAGACAGGCACCCTAAATAAGAATAGGGCAAAGCCAATTCACAGTGTTAGCGCCCATTCTGATAACGGCACCGGCTGACGGTGTTCGGGCTCCCCAACTTGGGTCTGCAACACCCTTTGGGACAAATCCGGTAGACCGGTAGTAGCAGGCACAGTCCGGGGACACCCCGTAGAATTTCGGTTTTCAGTACGGTTTTCCCCAAGAAGCAGAGGGAGAAATCTCAAAAGTTATTCAGAGTCTGCTTGACCAAGGCGTATACGTTCAGTAGCCAACAAACAATGCCCCAATTTGGGCTGTCAGGAAACCCGATGGATCATGGCGACTGACCATTGATTATCGGGAACTAAACAAAGTAACCCCAGTAGCAGCTCCCACCGTAGCCACGAGTCCCGAGACAATGCTCAAACAGGGACTCCAGCCCAAAGGTTTGGCTTTTGGTCCATTCCATTGGATAAAGTGTGCCAATATAAATTTGCTTTCACCTTCCAGGGACAGCAATGTACGTGGATGTGCCTTCCACAAGGCTTCCACAATTCCCCCTCCATTTTCCACCGACAGCTGGCAAATGGATTAACCAAATTTTCCCGACCCGATTGTCTGGTCCAGTATGTAGACGATCTACTTCTACAGACGGACACTAAGGGAGAGCACATTTTGCTTCTCGCCGAACTATTAGGACTCCTTCAACAAATTGGCTGTAAAGTGAACCCCAAAAAGGCCCAGATTTTACAGGAAAAAGTGATTTACTTAGGAACAGTAATCACACATGGCATACGTGAAATCGAGCAGAAACAAATCGACTCGATTGTCAAATTACCCCTGCCCCATAACGTCACAGCCCTCCGGTCATTTCTAGGACTGGTTGGCGACTGTAGAAACCACATCGACAGTTTTGCCACAAAGGCAGCGCCCCTATCTGAACTTCTCAAGAAACAGGCACCTTGGGAATGGCTTCCACAGCACACGGATGCCGTGGATGCTTTAAAACGAGCACTCAGCACAGCCCCCGCGTTACAGGTCCCAGATCCACTTTCCCCGTACGCAATCGAAGTTGCAACCACCGACCGAACCCTTTCGGCCGTGCTCCTCCAAGAACGACATGATCGATTAGGCCCCGTGGCATACGCCTCACGCGTATTAGATCCTGTCGAGCAAGGATTTTCTGCCTGCGAAAGGCACCTGCTCGCAGTTTTTTGGGCAGTACAATACTTCGCCTAAATTACAGGACTCAACCCCATCACCATTTTAACTGAGCACACCCCAACACAACTCCTACTTGATGGTAGACTTAAGGATGGCACAGTCAGCCAGATTCACGCAGCCCGTTGGACCCTTCTCTTACAGGGACGGGACATAACAGTAAAGAGGACAAAGACACACACTTTCCTCGCCGATAATTTACACTAAGCAGGTACTCCACATAAGTGTGAAATAATATCCACTAGACACAATTCAGGACCCTTTGTACCAAAGTCAGCTCCCCCGAAAGCAAGTACTACACCCCAGAGACCCCAGCCCACAGACATAGGCACACCCCTTAGGATCTATGTGGATGGCTCCTCCACAGTTTAAAACTGAAAAAAGATTACTGGCTGCGGTATATATGTAGAGGACGCGCAGGGATGTGCCCTAGAAGAAATATTGTTGAAATTGCCAGGACATTTAGGCTCACAAGCAGCAGAACTAGCAGCAGTAGCTTATATTGTAGATCACCCCGACTCGTTTCCGACCCCAGCCGACATATATTCTGACAGTTTATATGTCTGCAACAGTTTGACCAAATTCCTACCCCTGTGGGAATCTAGAGGATTTGTTTCCGCAGCCGGAAAACCCCTACCCTCAGCCCCATTACTCCGGCATATCCTAAAGACAGCCAAAGATAGGAAATATGGCATTATTAAAGTCCGTAGCCACCGTCGTTCTTCCCCCCTCCATGTAACGTTAAGGCAGACGCCCTAGCAAAGGCAGGTTCCAGACACGGTCACCTTTGGAAACCCCCAAAAGCGCCCCAGTACATGCAGTTCAGGTCTCACAGACCAACATTCAGGATTTAGCAGAGGCCCAAAAAGAAGACGCACAGCTCAAGGAAACTTTAAAAGGCAACTTCCCAGCCCCCTACGATAAGTACAAAAACGCATTGACAACACATGACGGTGCTATTTTAAAAGATGGAATTTATGTAGTCCCCAGGACAGGAATCAGATTATTTGTCAATTCCATGACAACCATGGACACCAAGGCATAGAAGCTACCCTAGCCCACCTCAAACCTCTTTACTGGTAGGTCGGTTTAAAAGCCAATGTGACACACTACATTGAGAACTGTTCAATCTGTGTCCAGAACAATCCAGACAGATGCGCAAGAAAAGGTCAGCTTAGCCACACCCACCCCGTTAATGGCCCCTGGACGAACTTGCAAATCGATTATATAGGACCCCTACCCCTCTGCAGGAATGGTTTTAAATATGTGTTGGTGGTCATCGACACCTTCACAAAATGGGTGGAAGCCTTTCCATCCAGAACAAACACAGCTAAAACGACAGCCAAAATCCTCACTCAGCACATCTTTACAAGATGGGGACTTCCACGCAGCATAGAGTCCGACCAAGAATGAGTGATGAAAAACGTCCTTACAATTTTCGGAATCAAACAAAAATTCCGCATTGCATATCACCCCCAGTCAAGCGGCATAGTAGAAAGAATGAGCAGGACTTTAAAAGCGACCCTCAGAAAAATGGTGCGACAACATAACAGCACCTGGGACACAGTTCTCCCCTTTGCACGGATGTTCATAAGAAACATGGTATCCATGTCAACAGGATACACCCCCCACACACTGATGCACGATCAATTGCACAAAGACGAAAGTTGAATACAACTGAGGCTTTATTGCTCTAAGATGTATGGCCTCCCACAGCAGCTGGCGAAATGGCTGCTGCACGGAGGACACACATATTTATACTCCGCCTTCTGGGCAGAGCCAGCAGGCAAGGACCACCGTCGTACCTGTAGCACAGGTCCTACCATACATCACCTAATATAGGTGCAACAGTGGTTTACCACATTCACCCCTATTAAAATTGAGTCCGGCGATTATATACAACTGAATTTTACATGTACAATTTTTGTGAGAAAAAAAATGTCTTTTGCAATCCAGTGACCAGTTGGAGATTCAACCGGTCCGGGGCCTTGATGTGCCGCTGGGAGCGACGCAGTGACGACGGCGATTCAGGACACTCAATGTCCTGGCCTCCACCACCCTCTGTGGCAATGAATTCCACAGACCCACCACTCTCTGGCTGAAGAAATTTCTCCTCATCTCTGTTCTAAAGTGACTCCCTTTTATTCTAAGGCTGTGCCCCCGGGTCCTAGTTTCCCCTGCTAATGGAAACAACTTCCCTATGTCCACCCTATCTAAGCCATTCATTATCTTGTAGGTTTCTATTAGATCTCCCCTCAACCTCCTAAACTCCAATGAATATAATCCCAGAATCCTCAGACGTTCATCGTATGTTAGGCCTACCATTCCTGGGATCATCCGTGTGAATCTCCACTGGACCCGCTCCAGTGCCAGTATGTCCTTCCTGAGGTGTGGGGCCCAAAATTGCTCACAGTATTCTAAATGGGGCGTAACTAATGCGTTATAAAGCTTCAGAAGTACATCCCTGCTTTTATATTCCAAGCATCTTGAGATAAATAACAACATTGCATTTGTTATCTTAATTATGGACTCAACCTGCAAGTTTACCTTTAGAGAATCCTGGACTCGGACTCCCAAGTCCCTTTGCACTTCAGCATTATGAATTTTGTCACAGTTTAAAAAATAGTCCATGCCTCTATTCTTTTTTCCAAAGTGCAAGACCTCGCACTTGCCCACGTTGAATTTCATCAGCCATTTCTTGGACCACTCTCCTAAACTGTCTAAATCTTTCTGCAGCCTCCCCACCTCCTCCATACTACCTGCCCCTCCACCTATCTTTGTATCATCGGCAAACTTAGCCAGAATTCTCTCAGTCCCGTCAGCTAGATCGTTAATATATAAAGAGAACAGCTGTGGCCCCAACACTGAACCCTGCGGGACACCACTCGTCACCAGTTGCCATTCCGAAAAATAACCTTTTATCCCAACTGCTGGGAGCGCTGGGGGAGGGGACGGTGGCGTCGGGCCAGAGGGGTCTGTGTGTGGGGAACCTGCTGGTGCCAGGTCCCTGAGGGAGACAGTATCCTGGCGGCCGTCGGGGTACACCACGTAGGCATACTGGGGGTTCACCTGGAGCAACTGCGCCCTCTCCACCAACGGGTCCACCTTGTGGATTCGGACGTGCCTCCAGAGAAGGACGGGTTCTGGAGCTGCGAGCCAAGTCGGGAGCGATACCCTGGATGTGGACTTCCTGGGGAAGGCAAAGAGACGTTCATGGGTGTGTTGTTAGTGGCGGTGCACAGTAGTGGAGTGTAGTGCATCAGGGAGGATCTCCTGCTTGCGGGAGGTTGGGAGGTTCCTGGACCGGAGGGCCAGTTGGACGGCCCTCCACACCGTCCCGTTCTCCCTCTCTACCTGTCCGTTTCCTCAGGGGTTATAGCTGGTCGTCCTGCTGGAGGCGATACCCCTGCTGAGCAGGAACTGACGCAGCTCTTCAGTCATGAATGAGGATCCCCTGTCACTGTGGATGTAGGCGGGGAAACCGAACAGAGCGAAGATTGTGTTGAGGGCTTTGATGACGGTGGCAGACGTCATATCGGGGCATGGGATGGTGAAGGGGAATCTCCACGGTCGGTGGAGGGGAGGGGCCCTGTGAAATCCACGTTGCGGCGCTCAAAGGGGCGTGAGGCCTTCACCAGGCGTGCACGGTCCGGCTGGTAGAAGTGTGGCTTGCACTCCGCACAGACCTGGCAGTCCCTGGTGATTGTCCGTACTTCCTCGACAGAGTAGGGCAGATTGCGGGCCTTTATAAAATGGTACAACCATGTGACTCCCGGGTGACAAAGGCTGTCGTGCAGGGCCCGGAGTCGGTCTACTTGTGCGCTGGCACATGTACCTGGGGAGAGGGCGCCTGGGGGCTCGTTGAGCTTGCCGGAGCGATACAAAATCTCGTAATTGTAGGTGGAGAACTCGATCCTCCACCTCAAGATCTTATCATTCTTGATCTTGCCCCGCTGTGTGTTATTGAACATGAAGGCTACCGACCGTTGGTAAGTGAGGAGAGTGAATCTCCTGCTGGCCAGGTAATGCCTCCAATGCCGCACAGCTTCAACGGTAGCTTGGGCCTCTTTTTCGACGGATGAGTGCCGAATGTCTGAGGCATGAAGGGTGCGGGAAAAGAATGCCCCGGGTCTGCCTGCCTGATTGAGGGTGGCGGCTAGGGCGACATCTGATGCGTCGCTCTCCACTTGAAAGGGCAGCGTCTCGTCTACTGCATGCATCGCGGCCTTGGCGATATCGGCTCTGATACGGGTGAAGGCCTGTTGTACTTCGGCCGTCAGGGGAAAATGGGCGGACTGTATGAATGGGCGGGCCTTGTCAGCATAGTTTGGGACCCACTGGGCGTAGTATGAAAAGAACCCTAGGCAGTGTTTGAGGGCCTTGGGGCAGTGGGGGAGGGGGCCATATAACCGAGGAGGGTTAAGCGGTTCATTCTGAACACGCACGTCTCCTTGTTATAGGTGAGGTTTAGGAGAGTGGCGGTGTGGAGAAATTTGGCAAGGTCGGCATCGTGGTCCTGCTGGTCATGGCCGCAGATGGTGACGTTGTCTAGATACGGAAAGGTGGCCCGCAAACCGTACCGGTCGACCATTCGGTCCATCTCCCTTTGGAAGACTGAGTGACGCCGAATGGAATCCTGAGGAAGTGATAGAGGCGACAATCTGCCTTGAAGGCAGTGTATGGATGGTGTGCTTTACGGATGGGGAGCTGGTGGTAGGCGGATTTGAGGTCTACCGTTGAGAAGACCCTGTACTGTGAAATCTGATCGACCAAAGGTTAGGTGGATTGGCCATGCTAAATTGTCCTTAGTGTCCAAAATCGCCCTTACTGTTGTGTGGAGTTACTGGGTTACGGGGTAGGGTGGAGATGTGGGCTTGGGTAAGGTGCTCTTTCCAAGAGCCGGTGAAGATTCGATGGGCCGAATCGCCTCCTTCTGCACTGTAAATTCTATGAAATCAGATATGCGAGGGAGGGGGTAAGCGTCGAGCTGCGTGTACCGATTGATGGTCTGGCTGTAGGCCATGACCATTTTGTGTTTCTCCCCAGTTTTAAATACTACCACTTGGGCTCTCCAGGGGCTGTTGCTGGCCTCGATGATGTCTTCCCGAAGCAGCCGCTGGACCTCGGACCTGATGAAGGTCCTGTCCTGGGTGCTGTACTGTCTGCTCCTGGTGGAGATGGGTTTGCAATCCGGGGTTAGGTTTGCGAAGAGGGAAGGTGGATCGACCTTTAGGGACGCGAGGCCGCACACAGTGAGGGGCGGTAGGGGCCCACCGAATTTCAGTGTTAGGCTCTGGAGGTTACACTGGAAGTCCAGGCCGAGTAGCAAGGCAGCGCATAGATTAGGGAGGACGTAGAGGCGGAATACGCTGAATTCTACGCTCTGGACCGTGAGTGTGACTGTACAGTACCCCCGGATCGTCAAGAAATGGGATCCGGAGGCCAGGGAGATTCTTTGATTGGCGGGGTGTACCACAAGGGAGCAGCGCCTTACCTTATCTGGGTGGATGAAGCTTTCGGTGCTCCCGGAGTCCAACAGGCAAGATGTCATGTGTCCATCGATTTTATCGCTGGTCGATGTGGTAGCCAGGTTGTGCGGACAAGACTGGTCGATGGTCACTGAGGCGAGTCGTGGTTGGTCGTCGCTGGTGTCGGATGATGGAGTGCCCGGGGGGCATGGGTCCTGGAATGCTGGTATTGCCCATGTGCCGTGTGGGAGACAAGATGGCGGCACCTGAAGATCTTGGGGAGGACAAAATGGCGGCGCCCATGGGCCGCACATGTTGCGCGGGGGGGAAGATGGCGGCGCCCACTGGCCGCGCGTGTTATGAGGGGGAGAAGATGGTGGCGCCCACTGGCTGCACGTGGTCCGGGGAGGTGAAGATGGCGGTGCCCATTGTCCGGAAAAGAGGGGGGTGGGGGCGATAGCGCCGACTTGCGCGAGCCTGGCACACCGCGGCGAAGTGCACCTTCTTACCGCAAGCCTTACAAAGGGCAGCGCGGGCCGGGCAGCGTTGGCGTGGGGTTTTCTGCTGGCCGCAAAAGTAACATCGGGGATCCCTGGGGTTTGCTGGCTGGCGCGTTGCGCAGGCGTATTGGCTGGGTAAGGCCCCCACTGGGGCGGCCGTCTGTGGGGTCCACGATGCGTAGGACGGGTGGGGTGCGCAGTGGGGATGTAGGCCTGGATATTGCGCGAGGCGACCATCACAGAGAGCGCTAGCTTCTTTGTCTCTGTGAGATCGAGCGTGGCCCCCTCTAGAAGTCGCTGGCGTATGAGGTCCGACCTAATCCCCGTAACAAAAGCGTCCCGCATGAGGAGGTTTGAATGATCCGTGGCCGTAACCGCCTGACAATCACAGTCCTGGACGAGTGGGATTAGGACCCGCCAGAAGTCTTCTATGGAATCACCAGGGAGTTGAGAGCGAGTGGCGAGTACGTGCCTGGCGAAGAGCGTGTTCGTCTTCTGGGCGTAATTCTCCTTGAGATGCGCCATGGCTTCGGCGTAGTTCGGAGCGTCCTGGATCAGCGGAAAGACATTGGAGCTCAACCTCGAGTACAGTATCTGTATTTTCTGAGCCTCCGGAACAGGGCTTGGCGTCGAGTTGATGTACGTCTCGAAACAAGCTAGCCAGTGCTGAAAGTCCTTTTTGGCGTCGCTTGATTGCGGATCCAGCTGCAGGCGATCCGGCTTGATACGGAGGTCCAGCTTATGAAAATCTTAGAGCAATAAATTGATACACGATCAATTGCACAAAGACGAGAGTTGAATACAACTGAGGCTTTATTGCTCCAAGATGTGTGGCCTCCCACAGCAGCTGGCGAAATGACGGAGCCAGCAGGCAGGGACTACCGTTGTACCTGTAGTACAGGTCCTACCATACATCACCTAACATAGGTGCAACAGTGGTTTACCACACACAGTCATGACCGGACGCCCGATGAAAGGGACAGAATATTTGTTCGGATTGAATTTTGCCAGCACCGCAGTCAGCGCCCTCACCCATGAGAAAGCAGTTCAACAGATTTTAGAGAATGTGAAAGCAGCCCAGCTTGCAGCAGCTGTTAGACTTGGGACACAAAAGAAGCAAAGCAAAGTTTGCTTAGATAAGACAGTACATGCCACAGAGTTTGTAGTAGGGCAGCAAGTCATGCTATCCCTATACAACCCCAGTTCATTCCTTTCCCCCAAATTTGCAGGACCATACACCATCTCTGATAAAGTCAGCCCCTCTGTATATAAAATCACATATCCCAATGGCAAGTCTGTGTGGTTCCACATAAACCAGCTTAAGGCTTATGGCTCGGAGAACAACCATTCACACCACATCTCACTTGCAGCAGCAGATGACCACGCCCCGTCCACGAACAACCTATTCCTACCCTATGGCTTGAGGTTCATAAGGAGGAGGTGTTAGCAATTCTGGAAAGTGTGAAAATAGATAAGTTCCTTGGGTCGGATGGGATTTATCCTAGGATTCTCTGGGAAGCCAGGGAGGAGATTGCTGAGTCTTAGCTTTGATCTTTAAGTCATCTTTGTCTACAGGAATAGTGCCAGAAGACTGGAGGATAGCAAATGTTGTCCCCTTGTTCAAGAAGGGGAGTAGAGACAACCCCGGTAACTATAGGCCAGTGAGCCTTACTTCTGTTGTGGGCAAAGTCTTGGAAAGGTTACATAGAACATACAGTGCAGAAGGAGGCCATTCGGCCCATCGAGTCTGCACCGACCCACATTAATCCCTCACTTCCACCTTATCCCCGCAACCCAATAACCCCTCCCAACCCTTATGGACACTACGGGTAATTTAGCATGGCCAATCCACCTAACCGGTTTATAAGAGATAGGATGTATAATCATCTGGAAAGGAATAATTTGATTAGAGATAGTCAACATGGTTTTGTGAAGGGTAGGTCATGCCTCATAAACCTTATTGAGTTCTTTGAGAAGGTGACCAAACAGATGGATGAGGTTAAGCAGTTGATGTGGTGTATATGGATTTCAGTAAAGCGTTTGATAATGTTCCCCACGGTAGCCTATTGCAGAAAATACGGAGGCATGGGATTCAGGGTGATTTAGCAGTTTGGATCAGAAATTGGCTAGCTGGAAGAAGACAAAGGGTGATGGTTGATGGGAAATGTTCAGACTGGTGTCCAGTTACTAGTGGTGTACCACAAGGATTTGTTTTGGGGCCACTGCTGTTTGTCATTTTTATAAATGATCTGGAGGAGGGCTTAGAAGGATGGGTGAGTAAATTTGCAGATGACACTAAAGTCGGTGGAGTTGTGGACAGTGCGGAAGGATGTTACAAGTTACAGAGGGACATAGATTTTTTTTAAAAAAATATGTTTAATTGAAATTTTTTTCCCAAACAACAATATCTCCCCTCTTACAAAGCAAACGCAACAATAACAATACAGAAATTTTTAACACTACACAAGTAACAAAACCCCTTTATCTTTGACCTAAACTAAACTAACCCCCCCCCCCTTCCCCCCTCCCCCCCCCCCCCCCTTCCCCCTGGGTTGCTGCTGCTGGTCATCTGTCTTCCCTCTAACGTTCCCCTAGGTAGTCGAGAAATGGCTGCCACCGCCTGGTGAACCCTTGAGCCGATCCTCTCAGGGCAAACTTTATCTGCTCCTGTTTAATGAACCCCACCATATCATTTACCCAGGCCTCCAGTCCGGGGGGTTTCGCCTCCTTCCACATGAGTAGGATCCTGCGCCGGGCTACTAGGGACGCAAAGGCCACAACGTCGGCCTCTTTCGCCTCCTGCACTACAGAGGGACATAGATAAGCTACAGAGCTGGGCTGAGAGGTGGCAAATGGAGTTTAATGCAGAAAAGTGTGAGGTGATTCATTTTGGAAGGAATAACAGGAAGACAGAGTACTGGGCTAATGGTAAGATTCTTGGTACTGTGGATGAGCAGAGAGATCTCGGTGTCCATGTACATAGATCCCTGAAAGTTGTCCCTCAGGTTGAGAGGGTTGCTAAGAAGGCGTACGGTGTGTTAGCTTTTATTGGTAGAGGGATTGAGTTTCGGAGCCATGAGGTCATGTTGCAGCTGTACAAAACTCTGGCGCGGCCGCATTTGGAGTATTGCGTGCAATTCTGGTCGCCGCATTATAGGAAGGATGTGGAAGCATTGGAAAGGGTGCAGAGGAGATTTACCAGAATGTTGCCTGGTATGGAGGGAAGATCTTATGAGGGAAGGCTGAGGGACTTGAGGCTGTTTCCGTTCGAGAGAAGGTTAAGAGGTGACTTAATTGAAGCACACAAGATGATCAGAGGATTGGATAGGGTGGACAGTGAGAGCCTTTTTCCTCGGATGGTGATGTCTAGCACGAGGGGATATAGCTTTAAATTGAGGGGAGATAGATATAAGACAGATGTCAGAGGTAGGTTCTGGAATGCCCTGCCTGCAACAGTAGTGGACTCGCCAACACAAAGGGCATTCAAATGGTCATTGGATAGACATATGGACGATAAGGGAATAGTGTAGATGGGCTTTAGAGTGGTTTCACAGTTCGGCGCATGTGTCACCACATCGAGGGCCGAAGGGCCTGTACTGCGCTGTAACATTCTATGTTCTATGTTCCCCCAACCAGTCCAGCTCATCCTCAGACACGACTACGACTCCACCCCCAGAGACACAACTCCGCCTCTCCCTTCCTCCAACCAGCAGCGACAGCGATAGCGACAGTCCCAGAACACCACGCTACAATTACACCCCCACCCCAGGCCCCACTCTCAGCGACTCCGAACAAGATTCCAGCGACCCCTTTGAGATCACGTACATTAAAGCCCCTGATCCAGAGCCACCGCCCGACGATTACGGATTGCCCCCTAGCACCTCCAACTTCGATACAAAACATTGGCACTGAGACAATTTGTTCAGGCTCATCCGGAACGATGAGATGGACCCCAATTCGCCCCAAGCAGCTTTGGCACAACTACTCCAGTCACGAGTATGGCAACCGGGTGAAGGTTATGACTGAGAGTCTGACTCCCACCAAACGAGCCCCTTTGCGACTCTGTTCGCTATAAAGCAATGAGGTGTCCAGATGATGGTAAAAATAAACCGATGGAGAGTTACGGTGTCCTTTCTGATGGAACCTGCCCGATTTTTGTTATGTTTGTGTGTTACGTTAAATGTTTGTTATTGTGAATGTTGAATGGTGTTTGCTCAATTAAAGTTTTTCATGGCCCCACGCCACCACTCTTTTAACACCCACTGGTAGTTAAAGGAACAAGTTTGTCCGCAGACAACCAATCATAGCTACTCTTCTGCTTTGAAGGTAGAAGATAGCCACAAAAGGCAACCCCTACGGCGATCACAAATTCTTACCGTTCTTGCCCGGTCACTCAGGCAGTGGAGAAACGGCACTGGTCCCCGCCCTGCCTGAGGACCCCCATCTGGTCAGCTACGCTCGGGTAGAGCACATACGGCACTGGTCACCATCCTACCTGGGGATTCCACCCATTCTTACCCGCCACGGCCCATACGCATCCCATTTGGAACTTTTAATTTTAAACTCTTTTGTTTGTTTTACGGCGACCTTAGGTTGCTTTCCATATGCTATTGACATCCTCAAACCCTAGGATGGTACATTCACCGCATCACCCACACAGGCTGCGAGACTGCTCGCACTGTGTCAGTATTTCCTTCTCGGATGTCTTGTCCCAAATATTTAGTTTTTAAAAAAATGAGGGAGTTACAGATGGTGACCTATTATAATGGGTAATTGGCAATTAAAGGACAGGCAGACAGACATACGAGATCTTAAACAAGATATTATGCTTGTGTCCACAGAAATCCAGAACCACAGAAGCCTCAGGAAGACAATGGAAGGAAGAAAAGAACATGAAGGCAAACATCATGGTCTACATTTGGATCTTCGCAGGATCCCTACAGTTGCGCGCGGACGCGACCCCCCTGACCCCTACCACACAGGCCGTAAATGTATCCCATCTCTGCCACACACTGTACACAGATATAGCAACCGACACACCAACCTGGTGTGACAAGTTCATTACTTGGTATTCCCTGTCCTACGTTGTAGAAGCACTATTAATACTTGCAATACTCTGCAGTGTCGTTCAGACACTAAGGCTTAGGAAATGGCGGTGGAAAGCCTCCCGCTCTCCGGTATACACATTCAGATCCCCTATTTTCGGACTTCAACAAACCTCCCAGTCCCTTGAAGTGAATCAAAATGCATCGATCGTTTTTTTTGTGTTTGTTTGTTCTAATAAAAATGTAAAACTCTGTGCTAGGCTGCCAAGCCACAGAAACATGTGTTGCTGCTTCTGTATAGTTTAAAATGCTTTTACATGCTTCTGATTGATTAAGGATAGTTTAGTTAAGGATAGTTAGAGGTTCCAGTGTTTTTATTTTGTAATGCATGCCTGAATGTCATAGCGCCCCGTAGAATTTTATAATGATGTGTGTACATAAAGTAGTATCCAGGCATAAATATCCTGGCCGCGAGGTTTGCTAGTGTCACACGGGAGGGTTTAAACTAGTATGGCAGGGGGGTGGGCACAGGAGCAATAGGTCAGAAGGTGAGAGCATTGAGGGAGAACTAGGGAATAGGGACAGTGTGGCTCTGAGGCAGAGCAGACAGGGAGAAGTTGCTGAACACAGCGGGTCTGGTGGCCTGAAGTGCATATGTTTTAATGCAAGGAGCATTACGGGTAAGGCAGATGAACTTAGAGCTTGGATTAGTACTTGGAACTATGATGTTGTTGCCATTACAGAGACCTGGTTGAGGGAAGGGCAGGATTGGCAGCTAAACGTTCCAGGATTTAGATGTTTCAGGCGGGATAGAGGGGGATGTAAAAGGGGAGGTGGAGTTGCGCTACTTGTTCGGGAGAATATCACAGCTGTACTGCGAGAGGACACCTCAGAGGGCAGTGAGGCTATATGGGTAGAGATCAGGAATAAGAAGGGTGCAGTCACAATGTTGGGGGTATACTACAGGCCTCCCAACAGCCAGCGGGAGATAGAGGAGCAGATAGGTAGACAGATTTTGGAAAAGAGTAAAAACAACAGGGTTGTGGTGATGGGAGACTTCAACTTCCCCAATATTGACTGGGACTCACTTAGTGCCAGGGGCTTAGACGGGGCGGAGTTTGTAAGGAGCATCCAGGAGGGCTTCTTAAAACAATATGTAGACAGTCCAACTAGGGAAGGGGCGGTACTGGACCTGGTATTGGGGAATGAGCCCGGCCAGGTGGTAGATGTTTCAGTAGGGGAGCATTTCGGTAACAGTGACCACAATTCAGTAAGTTTTAAAGTACTGGTGGACAAGGATAAGAGTGGTCTGAGGATGAATGTGCTAAATTGGGGGAAGGCTAATTATAACAATATTAGGCGGGAACTGAAGAACATAGATTGGGGGCGGATGTTTGAGGGCAAATCAACATCTGACATGTGGGAGGCTTTCAAGTGGCAGTTGAAAGGAATACAGGACCGGCATGTTCCTGTGAGGAAGAAAGATAAATACGGCAATTTTCGGGAACCTTGGATGACGAGTGATATTGTAGGCCTCGTCAAAAAGAAAAAGGAGGCATTTGTCAGGGCTAAAAGGCTGGGAACAGACGAAGCCTGCGTGGAATATAAGGAAAGTAGGAAGGAACTTAAGCAAGGAGTCAGGAGGGCTAGAAGGGGTCACGAAAAGTCATTGGCAAATAGGGTTAAGGAAAATCCCAAGGCTTTTTACACGTACATAAAAAGCAAGAGGGTAGCCAGGGAAAGGGTTGGCCCACTGAAGGATAGGCAAGGGAATCTATGTGTGGAGCCAGAGGAAATGGGCGAGGTACTAAATGAATACTTTGCATCAGTATTCACCAAAGAGAAGGAATTGATAGATGTTGAGTCTGGAGAAGGGGGTGTAGATAGCCTGGGTCACATTGTGATCCAAAAAGACGAGGTGTTGGGTGGCTTAAAAAATATTAAGGTAGATAAGTCCCCAGGGCCTGACGGGATCTACCCCAGAATACTGAAGGAGGCTGGAGAGGAAATTGCTGAGGTCTTGACAGAAATCTTTGGATCCTCGCTGTCTTCAGGGGATGTCCCGGAGGACTGGAGAATAGCCAATGTTGTTCCTCTGTTTAAGAAGGGTAGCAAGGATAATCCCGGGAACTACAGGCCCGTGAGCCTTACTTCAGTGGTAGGGAAATTACTGGAGAGAATTCTTCGAGACAGGATCTACTCCCATTTGGAAGCAAATGGACGTATTAGTGAGAGGCAGCATGGTTTTGTGAAGGGGAGGTCGTGTCTCACTAACTTGATAGAGTTTTTCGAGGAGGTCACTAAGATGATTGATGCAGGTAGGGCAGTAGATGTTGTCTATATGGACTTCAGTAAGGCCTTTGACAAGGTCCCTCATGGTAGACTAGTACAAAAGGTGAAGTCACACGGGATCAGGGGTGAGCTGGCAAGGTGGATACAGAACTGGCTAGGCCATAGAAGGCAGAGAGTAGCAATGGAGGGATGCTTTTCTAATTGGAGGGCTGTGACCAGTGGTGTTCCACAGGGATCAGTGCTGGGACCTTTGCTCTTTGTAGTATATATAAATGATTTGGAGGAAAATGTAACTGGTCTGATTAGTAAGTTTGCAGACGACACAAAGGTTGGTGGAATTGCGGATAGCGATGAGGACTGTCGGAGGATACAGCAGGATTTAGATTGTCTGGAGACTTGGGCGGAGAGATGGCAGATGGAGTTTAATCCGGACAAATGTGAGGTAATGCATTTTGGAAGGTCTAATGCAGGTAGGGAATATACAGTGAATGGTAGAACCCTCAAGAGTATTGAAAGTCAAAGAGATCTAGGAGTACAGGTCCACAGGTCATTGAAAGGGGCAACACAGGTGGAGAAGGTAGTCAAGAAGGCATACGGCATGCTTGCCTTCATTGGCCGGGACATTGAGTATAAGAATTGGCAAGTCATGTTGCAGCTGTATAGAACCTTAGTTAGGCCACACTTGGAGTATAGTGTTCAATTCTGGTTGCCATACTACCAGAAGGATGTGGAGGCTTTAGAGAGGGTGCAGAAGAGATTTACCAGAATGTTGCCTGGTATAGAGGGCATTAGCTATGAGGAGCGGTTGAATAAACTCGGTTTGTTCTCACTGGAACGAAGGAGGTTGAGGGGAGACCTGATAGAGGTATACAAAATTATGAGGGGCATAGACAGAGTGGATAGTCAGAGGCTTTTCCCCAGGGTAGAGGGGTCAATTACTAGGGGGCATAGGTTTAAGGTGAGAGGGGCAAGGTTTAGAGTAGATGTACGAGGCAAGTTTTTTACGCAGAGGGTAGTGGGTGCCTGGAACTCGCTACCGGAGGAGGTAGTGGAAGCAGGGACGATAGGGACATTTAAGGGGCATCTTGACAAATATATGAATAGGATGGGAATAGAAGGATACGGACCCAGGGAGTGTAGAAGATTGTAGTTTAGTCGGGCAGCATGGTCGGCACGGGCTTGGAGGGCCGAAGGGCCTGTTCCTGTGCTGTACATTTCTTTGTTCTTTGTAGTGTAGGTAAAAGTTCCAATCCGTAGGACAGAGTAGTGTAGAGCCTGTCCTTGCTTATGGGTGCCCGACTCAGGAGGAGAATAAGGAAGATGCAGTAATATGATCCTTCATGCTGTAGCCATCTGGGATGGCCACCTCTCGATTACAAAATGGACACTTGCAAGGAATGCAGGGAAAATTGGACAATACTAAGAAACAAGCAGGTGCAAGCTCTGTCTGTTGATTAGAACCTTAAACTCTCAAGGAAACTGCCAAGCAATCTACATACTAATGAGCCATCTCCGGGGACAAAAGGGAAACATTTAGATACACAATGTTAAGGCAGACTCCCCGGCACCAGAAGAGACTAAGACAAAGCAGACCAACAGTCAGGTGATCGCCCAGCGATCAGGGAACCATCCTTCTATTGGAGGAAGATCGATACGACTGATTGGGAAAGACCCAATTAGTTGACGCCAAGCTCAAGGCCCGCCCAAAAGCGTGCGAAGCCCTTTTTAGTATAAAAGATATTCCCCAAGGGAGAATCTTTCTTCTTTGGCTTTGTCTCTCACCGAAGAGAGAGACCAGCCTAGCAGCTACAGCAGACAAAGTAAGTTCCAAGTCAACCCACGCTCCGAGATAGACGCTCCTAGTTGCTACCCTGTAAACATCTAAACCTAGCAGCCTCAGAACCGAGCAACGGCCATTGTTCCTCTGACTGAGTGGGCACCCGAAGTGAAGTATCGGCTTTAGTAATAGTAGTAGTTTAGTTTGTAGAGTTTATGCATGAGTAGATTTGACTGTGTGTAAATAAATGAGCATTGCTTTTGAACTTACTAACTGGTGTATCGAGTCATTGATCAGTATTTGGTTCTGGACCTTGTGGTGGTGTCGAAAGATACCTGGCGACTCTTGAGTAAACGTAATTAAACAGAGCCAAAATAAGAGCCAACCAAAGAGAGCAACAACACTTCGTGTTGAGGATCACAAGGAGGGAATGTAGCCATCTGGGATGGCCACTTCCAGAATACAAAATGGATGCTCGCAAAGACTGTAGGGAACTGTGGACAATGTTAGGAAAGCAAGCAGGCACAGAGAGCCTGTATGCATATTGGAAAGACAACTCCCAGACGGAGCTGAAACTGTAGGTCAATTAGCATATTTATGGCCCATCTCCGTGAACAAAGGAAAGATACTCAAGCAACCGATACTGTTTCTGACATCCCGGCACCAGTTCCCCAACTGAAAGCACAAACAAAGCAAGGCCAACGGCCACCTAAGACACGCCCAGCCATCAGGGCACCCACCCCTTTATTGGTCAAGATCAATACCAGTGATCGAGAAGCGACCCAATTAATTGGGGCCAAGTTTAAGGCCCGCCTAAAAGCGAGTGAAGCCCCTCAGAGTATAAGAAGGAACCCCCACGAGAGAATTGCTCTCTTGGACTTGGCTCTCAAAGCGGAGAGACCCGTCAACCAGCTGCAACAGAAGCAAGTAAGTCCAAGGTCAACGCTCGCTACCAGATGGACGACCTTAGCTGTTCCCCTCGACCACTTTGAACCCACCAACCTCAGATCCGAACGGCCATTGTTCCTCTGACTGAGTGGGCACCCAAAGCTAAGTATATGCGTTTGCGTTAGAGATAGTTTAGTTTGTAGTACTTTGTGCATGTGTAGATCATACTGTGTGTGTAAATAAATAGTATTGACTTTGAACTAACTAACTGGTGTATTGGCTTTTTGAATTGCATTCGGGTTTGAACCTTATGGCGGTATCGAGAGAAACCTGGCGACTCTAAAGCAAACATGTTTAGGATTAAGGAAGGCGACCATATTGACCGCCATATTCATAACCAGAGAAACAGAGCAATAGTACCCAATTAATTTTTTCTAATTAAGGGCAATTTAGTGTGGCCAATCCACCTAGCCTGCACATCTTTGGTTTGTGGGAGTGAAACCCACGCAAACACGGGGAGAATGTGCAAACTCCACACAGACAATGACCCAGAGCCAGGATCGAACCGAGGACCTCGGCGCCGTGAGGCTGCAGGGCTAACCCACTGCGCCACCGTGCTGCCCCATATGCATGAAGATAAGAAACACCAAGGGGCAAAAAACATTGTTAAGGATTGTCTATGGGCCCTCAAACAGTAGTGGAGTTTTAAGGGAAGGTATTGTCTGTTCGGGAAGGAAATCTGCCGTACTTACCTGGTCTGGCCTACATGCGATTCCAGACCCACAGCAATGTGGCTGACTCTTAAATGGCCTTGCAAACCACTCAGTTCAAGGTCAATCAGGATGGGCAATAAATGCAGCCAGCGACACCCACATCCCCTTAACGAACACAAAGAAATTAAACAAGAAATCCGAGATGTATGCAATAAGGGTACAGCTGTAACCATGGGTGACTTTAATATGCACATAGATTGAACAAACCGAACGAGCATTGGTATAGTGGAGGAGGAGTTCTTGGATTATACACATTTTTTAGACCAGTACATTGAGGAATTAACCAGAGAATAACGTTATTCTAGCCTGGATACTGTGCAATGAGAAAAGATTGATTAACAATCTTTGGGAAAAGCGACCATAATATGATAGAATTCTTCATTAAGATGGGGAGTAAAGGAGTCAAATCCGCAACTAGGGTTCTGAATCTAAATAAAGGGAACTATGAGAATATGAGGTGTGAATTGGCAATGACAGATGGGGAACCTTACTAAAGGGGTTGCCGGTGGATGGAGATTGGTCAATCTTACTAACGGTGTTGATGGTGAATAGGCAATGGTTCATATTTAAAGAATGTGTGCATGAATTGCAACAATTATTCATTATTGTCTGATGCAAAAATAAAAGAGGAAGGGTGACCAACCAAAAGAAATGAGAGATAATATTAAATAAAAGAGGAGACATAAAATTACCAGAAAAAGCAGCAAGCCTGAGGTTTTGGGAGCATTTTAGTATTCAGCAAAGGAGGGTGGCACGGTGGCACAGTGGTTAGCACTGGGACTACGATGCTGAGGACCTGGGTTTGAATCCTGGCCCTGGGTCACTGTCCGTGTGGAGTTTGCACATTCTCCCCATGTCTGCGTGGGTTTCGCCTCCACAATACAAAGATGTGCAGGTTAGGTGGGTTGGCCACACTAATTTGCTCCTTAATTGTATAATAAATAATTGGCTCCTCTAAAAAATTTTTAAAAAAGAATTCAGCAAAGGAGGGCAAAAAATTTGATCAAGAGGGGGAAAATAGGAAATGTCAGTAAAATTGCAGGGATCATAGAAACTGACTGTAAAAGCTTCGATAAATATGTGAAGAACAAAGATTGGTAAAGACAAATGTACCTTACGGTCAGAAGCTGGGAAATTATAATGGCAGAAGATTTGAACACATACTTTGATTCTGTCTTCACAAAAGAGGGCACAAATAACCTCCCGAAAATGTTAGGAAACTAAGGCCTACAGATGGAAATCAGTATCGGTAAGAAAATGGTGCTGGGGAAATTAATGGTGTTAAAGGCTGACAAATCACCAGGGCCTGATAATCTACATACCAGAGTATTAAAGGAAGTGGCCCTGGAAATAATAGATGCATTATTATTATTGGTCAGGTTGAGGGGCGACCTGATAGAAGTCTACAAGATTATGAGGGGCATGGATAGAGTGGATGGGCAGGCACTCTTTCCCAGGTGGAGGAGTGAGTCACCAGGCATAGGTTTAAGGTCCATGGGGCAAGGTTTAGAGGAGATGTGCGAGGCAGGTTTTTTTTACACAGAGGGTGGTGAGTGCCTGGAAAGCGTTGCCAGGAGAGCTGGGGAAGCAGATACATTATCAGTGTTCAAAAGGCATCTCGAAAAATACACGGATAGAATGCGCATAGGAGGGATACAGCACTGGGAAGTGCTGAGGGTTTTGGCCAAGGGTGGCATCATGACATGTACAGGCTTGAAGGGCCGAAGGGTCTGTTTCTGTGCTGTTTTGTTCTTTGTATGTTGCCTCCCTGATGCCAGGGCCCAGGATATCTCTGAATCAGGAGGGGGCATTCTAAAGGGGGAGGGTGAACAGCCAAAGGTCATGGTACAGCTTGGTACTAATGACATCGGCAGGAAGAGTGATGAGACCCCAGCAGGAGTTCAGAGAGTTAGGTAGAAAGTTAAAAAACAGGACCTCTAAGGTTGTAATCTCAGGATTACACCCTGTGCCATGTGCCAGTGAGGCTAGAAGTAGGAGGATAGTACAGCAAAACAGTGGCTAAACAGTTGGTGTAGGAGGGAGGGTTTCAGATATCTAGACCATTGAGATCTCTTTCGGGATAGGTAGGACCTGTTCAAGAAGGACGGGTTGAATCTAAACTGGAGGGGCATAAATATCCTGGCCACAAGGTTAGGAGTGGATGTTGTCTCTGTGGGCTTCAGTTAGCCCTTTGACAAAGTCCCGCATAGCAGACTGGTACAGAAGGTGAAGTCACACGGGATCAGAGGTGAACTGGCAAGATGGATACAGAACTGGCTCGGTCATAGAAGTCAGAGGGTAGCAGTGGAAGGATGCTTTTCTGAATTGAGGGCTGTGACTCATGGTGCTCTGCAGGGATCAGTGCTGGGACCTTTGCTGTTTGTAGTGTATATAAATGATTTGGAGGAAAATGTAACTGCCTGATTGTAACTAGCACAAAAATTTGATAAGGTTCCCCACGGTAGGCTATTGCAGAAAATACGGAGGCTGGGGATTGAGGGTGATTTAGAGATGTGGATCAGAAATTGGCTAGCTGAAAGAAGACAGAGGGTGGTGGTTGATGGGAAATGTTCAGAATGGAGTTCAGTTACAAGTGGAGTACCACAAGGATCTGTTCTGGGGCCGTTGCTGTTTGTCATTTTTATCAATGGCGCAGAAGGGTGGGTGAGTAAATTTGCAGACGATACTAAAGTCGGTGGTGTTGTCGATAGTGTGGAAGGATGTAGCAGGTTACAGAGGGATATAGATAAGCTGCAGAGCTGGGCTGAGAGGTGGCAAATGGAGTTTAATGTAGAGAAGTGTGAGGTGATTCACTTTGGAAGGAATAACAGGAATGCGGAATATTTGGCTAATGGTGAAGTTCTTGAAAGTGTGGATGAGCAGAGGGATCTAGGTGTCCATGTACATAGATCCCTGAAAGTTGCCACCCAGGTTGATAGGGTTGTGAAGAAGGCCTATGGAGTGTTGGCCTTTATTGGTAGAGGGATTGAGTTCCGGAGTCAGGAGGTCATGTTGCAGATGTACAGAACTCTGGTACGGCCGCATTTGGAGTATTGCGTACAGTTCTGGTCACCGCATTATAGGAAGGACGTGGAGGCTTTGGAGCGGGTGCAGAGGAGATTTACCAGGATGTTGCCTGGTATGGAGGGAAAACCTTATGAGGAAAGACTGATGGACTTGAGGTTGTTTTCGTTGGAGAGAAGAAGGTTAAGAGGAGACTTAATAGAGGCATACAAAATGATCAGGGGGTTGGATAGGGTGGACAGTGAGAGCCTTCTCCCGTGGATGGAAATGGCTGGCACGAGGGGACATAGCTTTAAACTGAGGGGTAATAGATATAGGACAGAGGTCAGAGGTAGGTTCTTTACGCAAAGAGTAGTGAGGCCGTGGAATGCCCTACCTGCTACAGTAGTGAACTCGCCAACATTGAGGGCGCTTAAAAGTTTATTGGATAAACATATGGATGATAATGGCATAGTGTAGGTTAGATGGCTTTTGTTTCGGTGCAACATCGTGGGCCGAAGGGCCTGTACTGCGCTGTATTGTTCTATGTTCTATGTTCTATTGGTGAAATTGCAGATAGTGGCGAGGACTGTCAGAGGATACAGCACGACATAGATCAGTTGGAGACTTGGTTGGAGAGATGGCAGATGGAGTTTATGGAGAGGGTACATAAGAGACTTACCAGGGTGTTGCCTGGTATGAAGGGCATTAGCAATGAGGAGAGGTTGGATAAACTTGGTTTGTTCTCACTTGAAAGACAAAGGTTGAGGATCAACCTGATAAAAGTGTACAAAATGATGAGGGGCATGGACAGAGTGGATAGTTAGAAGCTTTTTCCCAGGGTGGGAGAGTTAATTACCAGGGGACATAGGTTCAAGGTGCAAGGGGCAAAGTTTAGAGGAGAAGTATGGGGGACGTTTTTTTTTTTTACACAGAGGATAGTGTGTGCCTGGAATTCGCTGTTAGAGGTGGTGAAACCATGTACAATAGTGACGTTTAGGGACGTCTTGACAAATACATGAATAGGATGCAAACAGAGGAATACAGACCCCGGAAGTGTAGAAGATTTTAATTAGACGGGCAGCATGGTCGGCACGGACTTGGAGGTCTGTTCCTGTGCTGTACTTTTCTCCATTCTTTGTTTATCCACCTGCGGTGCCACTTAGTGACCTGTACACCCAAATCCCTCTGCCTGTCAATATTCCTAAAGGTTCTGCCATTTACTGTATAATTCCCAACTGTATTAGACCTTCCAAAAGTCATTGCCTCACATTTGTCCGAATTAGACTCCATCTGCCATTTCTCCGCCCAATGCAAGGCTGCTCGGACAGAAGACAAAGGTTTGTTTTTCAAACTGGAGGCCTATGCCAGCGGTGTGCCTCAGGGATAGGTGCTGCATTCACTGTTATTTGTTATTTATATTAATGATTTGGATGAGAATTTAGGAGGCACGGTTAGTAAGTTTGCAGATGACACCAAGATTGGTGGCATAGAGGCAGGTCAGGCTTGTGGGGCAGGACCCGGTGGTTATGATGATGGTGGATAAGAAGGCGGGGGGGGGGTGAGACCCCCAGTTAGGATAGTCACGTGGAACTGGGAGGCCCAGTCAAGAGGTCAAGGATGCTTGTGCATCTTAAAAGTTTGAAGGCCGATGTAGCAATGCTGCAGGAGACTCACCTGAGGGTGAAGGACCAAGTGAGACTTAAAAAGGGCTGGGTTAGTCAGGTGTTTCATTCTGGATTTGACGGAAGAGCTCGAGGGGTAGCAGTGATGGTCAGCAAAAGGGTATGGTTCCAGATGGAAAATGTGGCTGCAGATCAGGGGGGTAGGTATGTGATTGTGACAGGGGCACTGAAGGGGAGGCTAGTGGTGCTGGTAAGTGTATATGGTCCCAATTGGGACGATGTGGGATTCACAAAGAAGGTGTGTGGGGCCATCCCCGGCTTGGACACACACAAACTGATAGTGGGGGGGACTGGAACTTGGTGCAGGAGCCAAAATTGGACAGGTCATGGCCGCGCTCACTGGGCTAATGGTGGAAATGGGAGGGGTGGATCCGAGGAAGCAGGAGTACTCTTTTTTCTCAGTGGTCCATAAGGTGTACTCGCAGATTGACTTTTTCATGGTGGGGATGTCTCTGCTGGCTGGGGTTAAAGGGTCGGAGTACTTGGCAATTGCAATATCAAATCATGCTCCGCATTGGGTGGATATAGTACTGGAAAAGGGGATGGTACAGAGACCAGGGTGGAAGTTAGATATGGGACTGTTGGGGGACCGAGGGTTCTGTTACAAAATTGAAAAAGTAATCGAGGAATATGTAGGTTTTAACTGCATGGGTGAGGTATCAAAGGCGGTGGTGAGGAGTGAGGTGATCTCGTTCAAGGCTAGGCTAGACAAAGAGGAGAGGTTGGAATGTCAGAGGGTAATAGATGAGATGCTGGAGGTAGACAGGAGGTATGCAGAAGATAGGAACCCAGCGCAGTTGGAAAAGAGGAAGGAATTCCAGGCAAGCTTTGACCGACTATCTACCAGGAAAGTGATACGCCAATTGAGGCAAGCAAGGGTGGCAGTTTACGAGCATGGAGAGAAGTATGTTGGCGGGTCAGCTCCGTACAGAGGCTGAGGCACGGGAAAGTGTCCAGGTGCGAGACAGGACAGGGAAGTTGGTGGTAGCTCCAGATCAGATTAACAAGGTCTTTAAGGAATTCTATGAGAGCCACCTGGGGGAGGTCGGGAGACGCAGGAATTTCTAGATGGGTTAGAGTACCCGAGGTTAGGGGAGGGGGACAAGGTTACATTAGAGGGGGCAATAGAGCTGGCGACATACCAGTGGACAAGGGAGTCGCCCGGTACGCAAGTAGTGCAAGGTGTACGTCGGAAGCGGAGTCCGAGGCCTTGCGGATGAGCTGCTTAACGATGTGCACCCCTTTTTCGACTTTGCCATTGGACTGCGGATAGTGCGGACTGGAGGTGACATGCCTGAAATTGTAGCTCTTTGCAAACGTGGACCATTCTCGACTGTGGAAGCACGGGCCATTGTCGCTCATGACGGTGTTCGGGATGCCATGCCGTGAGAATGTCTCTTTACACGCTTTGATGACGGTCCGTGAGGTGAGGTCTGGCAGCTTCAGCACCTCAGGATAGTTTGAAAAGTAATCGATGATTAAGATATAGTCGCAACCATTCGGGTGGAATAGGTCAATGCCAACCTTGGACCACGGAGAGGTCTCTAGCTCATGTGGTTGGAGAGTCTCCTTGCTCGCGCTGGTTGGAACCTCTTACAGGTTTCGCAGTTCAGGACCATGTCCGTGATGTCCTCGTTGATGCCGGGCCAGGAGACAGCTTGCCGGGCCCTGCTTCTGCACTTTTCTAAGCCCAGGTGTCCCTCATGAATCTTCCGCAGCACCATGCTCTGGAGACGAAGCGGGGATGACTATCCTGTTCAGCTTGCACAGGATGCCGTTGATCAGCGTCAGGTCATCCTTGACGTTGTAGAATTGAGGGCATTTCCCTTTCTGCCAGCCATTGCTGAGGTTGTGGATGACTCGCTGCAACAGGGGGTCTTTGGCCGTCTCTTCTCGGATGAGAACGATCTTCTCATCTGTTGCCGGGTGAGTGCTTGCACACAGTTGTACCTGCAATTCAATGTGCTGGATGATCTCCAGTGATTCACTGGGTGAGTTGACGGAGCGGGACAATGCATCGGCGATGATGAACTCCTTGCCAGGTGTGTGCACCAAATTGAAATCATAGCTCCGGAGTTTGAGCAGAATTCTCTGCAAACGAGGTGTCATGTCGTTCAGGTCCTTTTGGATGAAGTGGACCAGAGGCCTATGATCGTCTCAACAATAAATGTTAGCAAGCCGTAGACATAATCATGAAATTTGAGGATGCCGGTGAGAAGACCTAAACACTCCTTCTCAATCTGCGCATATCTGGTCTCAGTGGGTGTCATTGCCCGTGACGCGTATGCTACTGGTACCCAGGATGATGTGTTGTCTCTTTGAAGCAACACCGCCCCAATGCCATCCTGACTTGCATCTGTGGATATCTTGGTCTCAAGGTCTGGGTTAAAGAATGCAAGGACGGGTACAGTGGTGAGCTTGGCTTTCAGCTCCAGCCACTCTGTTCGGTGCTCCGCCTTCCACTAAAAGGCGGTTGATTTTTTCACCAGGTTGCGTAGGGCCGTGGTGTGTGTGGCCAAATTCGGGATGAACTTGCCAAGGAAATTGACCATTCCCAGGAAGCGCAGTACTGCCTTCTTGCCCTCGAGGACTTTCATTGCCTCGATTGCTTTAATGTTGTCTGTGTCCGGGCGCACACCGTGTTCCGAAATCTGATCGCCCAGGAACTTCAGTGTGGATGTCCCAAAACAGCACTTGGACCTGTCTTGAAGCCATGTTCATGTATGCGTCGGAATACTTTCTTGAGTCGCGACACATGTTCCTCTGGGGTCGTGGACCAGATTATGATATCGTCAATGTCGACACGAACCCCTTCTATTTCCTCCATCATCTGTTCCATGATGCGATGGAAAATCCCTGATGCCGGGATGATGCCAAATGGCATTCGGTTGTAGCAGAATCTGCCAAAAAGCGTGTTGAAGGTGCAGAGCCTTCTGCTGGATTCTTCAAGTTTGATTTGCCCAAATCCTTGGGATGCGTCCAATTATGTGAAGAAACGCGCGTGTGCCATCTCACTCGTGATTTCTTCCCTCTTCGGGATGGGGTAATGTTCCCGAATAATGTTTTTGTTTAGATCCTTGGGGTCAATGCAGATGCGTAGGTCCCCCGAAGGCTTCTTTATGCACACCATCGGGCTGACCCAGTCGGTTGGTTCAGTGACCTTGGAGATGATGCCTTTTTGTTGTAGGCACGTGAGCTGTGCCTTCAGGCGCTCTCTCAGTGGGGCAGGGACACGTCGTGGTGCATGGACCACTGGCTTGGCATCAGGCCGCAGTAGAATCTTGTACTCGTACAGCAGCGTGCTCATCCCGCTAAATACATCAGGGTACTGGGTTAGGATGTCGTCGATGCTGGCCTGAAGATCCGAATGGGACGGCGTTGTGGTGTAGGGCCTTTGAATGAGGTTGACGAATGTGATATAAAATAGTTACTTTAGAGATATTAGTTACTGTAATGTAGAGATAGACCAGTCTCATTCTGGTGAGTTCACAGCCAAAGGATTTCAGACCGCATGGCAAAGCAAGGAGGAGGTGTGTCCACCAAAGGAGGAGAAAAGGATGCTGGGTAATAAGGGGGCCAGAGGAAGGGATGAGAAGTGAGCCAATCAGAATGTATGACCAGGTACAATTGTGTCTTTTAAAAAACATTTCGATAGTTACATGGGGAAGATGGGTATAGAGGGTTATGGGCCAAGTGCGGGCAACTGGGACTAGCTTAATGGTAAAAACTGGGCGGCATGGACTGGTTGGGCCGAAGGGCCTGTTTCCATGCTGTAAACTTCTATGATTCTACTTCTATGATTCAGGAGGGGTATAGGATGACCTATGGGAATCGTGTATGTGAAACTTGATACCATTTTAATGTATTTGCAGAAATCCCTTTGTCTCCTTGTTCATTCGCTTTTCCGGGGTGTAGGAGACTAGATTTGTCCTGTGCCATGAATCAGGCTTGCAAGTCAAATAAAATAACAAATGCTGTACCTGCAAATCCATCTCGACTTTTATTGAGGCCAGACTGACGGGTAAAGAAATTTTGTTTTGTCATTTGGTGCCGGAAACCCGGGATTTCTCAAGACGGTTCTGACCAACCGCGAAATCAGAATTAGACTGATTATGAACAGGGAGAGTGGGAAGAAGGGGCCCACAATGTATAGCTGGAAAATGACCGCGCATTGCTTGTTCCCCTCTTCTTATCGTCTGATTATTCTGGTCACTCGCGGTTGGTACGGAAAGATCGCCTCGACGAAATCAAAGGTCAGCCTGGGGATTAGAAAATTAAACCGATGGGATATCATAATTGATAGTTCAGTTTTGGGTTAATTGTGTTGTTGATGGACTGATGTGACTTCAGCAGATGAAGGTTCAGTTAAGTAAGTGTTTTAAAGACGGATGTGACTTCAGCAGATGAAGGTTCAGTTAAGTAAGTGTTTTAAAGACTGATGTGACTTCAGCAGGTGAAGGTTCAGTTAAGTAAGTGTTTTAAAGACTGATGTGACTTCAGCAGATGAAGGTTCAGTTCAATGAGTGTTTTTAAATCTGAAGATGATTCAATTCCATGTGTGAGTGTTTTAAATCGATAGTTGATTCAGCTAAAATTGTACCCTTGGACTGTAGTGGCGAAAAACGCAGTTCTGAGGACTAGTTGAGATTATGGGGAATTGCTTGGATAAATTTCAAAACAAAGAACATCCATAGAACTGGATGCTGCATGTTAGTTAAAGCAGAAGTCTCTCAAAGGGTTAACAGCAGCAGCCAAAGTTAAAGACGACAGACAGTGCTTCTCACTCAGGCAGGCGGGAGGGATTCAGATTTCTGGATAACTGGGGCTCTTTCTGGGGAAGGTGGGACCTCTACAGACAGGATGGTCTACATCTGAACCTGCGGGGCACAAATATCCTGGGGGGGAGATTTGTTAGTGCTCTTTGGGCGGGTTTAAACTAATGCAGCAGGGGCATGGGAACCTGGATTGTAGTTTTAGGGTAAGGGAGAATGAGAGTATAGAGGTCAGGAGCTCAGATTTGACGTCGCAGGAGGGGGCCAGTGTTCAGGTAGGTGGTTTGAAGTGTGTCTACTTCAATGCCAGGAGTATACGAAATAAGGTAGGGGAACTGGCAGCATGGGTTGGTACCTGGGACTTCGATGTTGTGGCCATTTCGGAGACATGGATAGAGCAGGGACAGGAATGGATGTTGCAGGTTCCGGGGTTTAGGTGTTTTAGTAAGCTCAGAGAAGGAGGCAAAAGAGGGGGAGGTGTGGCGCTGCTAGTCAAGAGCAGTATTACGGTGGCGGAGAGGATGCTAGATGGGGACTCATCTTCTGAGGTAGTATGGGCTGAGGTTAGAAACAGGAAAGGAGAGGTCACCCTGTTGGGAATTTTCTATAGGCCTCCAAATAGTTCTAGGGATGTAGAGGAAAGGATGGCGAGGATGATCCTGGATAAGAGCGAAAGTAATAGGGTAGTTATTATGGGAGACTTTAACTTTCCAAATATTGACTGGAAAAGATATAGTTCGAGTACATTAGATGGGTCGTTTTTTGTACAGTGTGTGCAGGAGGGTTTCCTGACACAGTTTGTTGACAGGCCAACAAGAGGCGAGGCCACATTGGATTTGGTTTTGGGTAATGAACCAGGCCAGGTGTTGGATTTGGAGGTAGGTGAGCACATTGGGGACAGTGACTACAATTCGGTGACGTTTACGTTAAGGATGGAAAGGGATAAGTATACACCGCAGGGCAAGAGTTATAGCTGGGGGAAGGGAAATTATGATGCCATTAGACGTGACTTGGGGGGGATAAGGTGGAGAAGTAGGCTGCAAGTTTTGGACACACTGGATAAGTGGAGCTTGTTCAAGGATCAGCTACTGCGTGTTCTTGATAAGTATGTACCGGTCAGGCAGGGAGGAAGGTGCCGAGCGAGGGAACCGTGGTTTACCAAAGAAGTGGAATCTCTTGTTAAGAGGAAGAAGGAGGCTTATGTGAAGATGAGGTGTGAAGTTTCAGTTGGGGCGATGGATAGTTACAAGGTAGCGAGGAAGGATCTAAAGAGAAGTATTTGGCAGGAAGGATCAAGGAAAACCCAAAAGCTTTCTATAGGTATGTCAGGAATAAGCGAATGACTAGGGACAGAGTAGGACCAGTCAAGGACAGGGATGGGAAGTTGTGTGTAGAGTCTGAAGAGATAGGCGAGATACTAAATGAATATTTTTCATCAGTATTCACTCAGGAAAAAGATAATGTTATGGAGGAGAATGCTGAGCTCCAGGTGAATAGATTAGATGGCATTGAGGTACGTAGGGAAGAGGTGTTGGCAATTCTGGACAGGCTGAAAATAGATAAGTCCCCGGGACCTGATGGGATTTATCCTAGGATTCTCTGGGAGGCCAGGGAAGAGATTGCTGGACCATTGGCTTTGATTTTTATGTCATCATTGGATACAGGAATAGTGCCAGAGGACTGGAGGATAGCAAATGTGGTCCCTTTGTTCAAAAAGGGGAGCAGAGACAACCCCGGCAATATAGTCTGGTGAGCCTCACGTCTGTAGTGGGTAAAGTCTTGGAGGGGATTATAAGAGACAAGATTTATAATCATCTAGATAGGAATAATATGATCAGGGATAGTCAGCATGGCTTTGTGAAGGGTAGGTCATGCCTCACAAACCTTATCGAGTTCTTTGAGAAGGTGACTGAACAGGTAGACGAGGGTAGAGCAGTTGATGTGGTGTATATGGATTTCAGCAAAGCGTTTGATAAGGTTCCCCACGGTAGGCTATTGCAGAAAATACGGAGGCTGGGGATTGAGGGTGATTTAGAGATGTGGATCAGAAATTGGCTAGCTGAAAGAAGACAGTGGGTGGTGGTTGATGTGAAATGTTCAGAATGGAGTTCTGTCACAAGTGGAGTACCACAAGGATCTGTTCTGGGGCCGTTGCTGTTTGTCATTTTTATCAATGACCTAGAGGAAGGCGCAGAAGGGTGGGTGAGTAAATTTGCAGACGATACTAAAGTCGGTGGTGTTGTCGATAGTGTGGAAGGAAGTAGCAGGTTACAGAGGGATATAGATAAGCTGCAGTGCTGGGCTGAGAGGTGGCAAATGGAGTTTAATGTAGAGAAGTGTGAGGTGATTCACTTTGGAAGGAAAAACAGGAATGTGGAATATTTGGCTAATGGAAAAGTTCTTGAAAGTGTGGATGAGCAGAGGGATCTAGGTGTCCATGTACATAGATCCCTGAAAGTTGCCACCCAGGTTGATAGGGTGGTGAAGAAGGCCTATGGAGTGTTGGCCTTTATTGGTAAAGGGATTGAGTTCCGGAGTCAGGAGGTCATGTTGCAGCTGTACAGAACTCTGGTACGGCCGCATTTGGAGTATTGCGTACAGTTCTGGTCACCGCATTATAGGAAGGACGTGGAGGCTTTGGAACGGGTGCAGAGGAGATTTACCAGGATGTTGCCTGGTATGGAGGGAAAATCTTATGAGGAAAGGCTGATGGACTTGTGGTTGTTTTCGTTGGAGAGAAGAAGGTTAAGAGGAGACTTAATAGAGGCATACAGAATGATCAGGGGGTTGGATAGGGTGGACAGTGGGAGCCTTCTCCCGCGGATGGAAATGGCTAGCACGAGGGGACATAGCCTTAAACTGAGGGATAATAGATATAGGACAGAGGTCAGGGGTAGGTTCTTTACGCAATGAGTAGTGAGGCCGTGGAATGCCCTACCTGCTACAGTAGCTGAAGGCATTTAAAAGTTTATTGGATAAACATATGGATGATAATGGTATAGTGTAGGTTAGATGGCTTTTGTTTCGGTGCAACATCGTGGGCCGAGGGGCCTGTACTGCGCTGTATCGTTCTATGTTCTATGTTCTATGTTCAGGCCTTGAGATAACAGCAGCAGCCTGTAGTGTAATCGGATACCTTTCCTTTGAGTCAGTGAACTCCAGCAAAGTTACGTTTTGAATTAATTAAAGGAAACCAGTGGGTTTCTCCGCCTCTTTGATAAAAGTTATTATTTTCAAAAGCAATTGATTGAAATTGCCAGAATCTTAAGTTTTACTTACTTGAAATAATGTTTATCTCATTTTATTTGTGAATTAATAGTAACTGAAAGAAACTCACTGACACCATTTTTAAAAGTGTAAATCTGGAGATGACAGTTGACTTTGCTCCGGTATACATCACCGCAGCTAACTGCTCCCTCATTGATAGCAGCCAACATTTTTGAGAATGTAAGAAAAACTTGTTAAAAGAAAAATTGTTAAGATAAAGAATTAATTAAGTTGTAAATGTTATACAAGTTTGTATTAAGCAAATCGTAAATTTAGTTCTAAGTTGAGATCAGAGCTAAGCTTGCAAGTTGCAGTAATTGAATTTGAATTTTCAAACAAGTTAAGTTTTAAAAGAACATTGTTAGAACCTTTTTAATAATTTTGCCAAGGAGAAAAAAATAAATAAAATTTGCCATTGGTTATAAATAAGCAAATAAAAAAAATATATCTAATTTAAAAAAAGAAAGAGCCAAAGTAAGAAAGCTAAAGAGTTAATTAGATTATGGAGACAATATTGTCAAGAGGAAAGAGATAAGATCATGTTATCAAGTTGGCAGGACAATGCCCTTAAAATGGGAATTCCAATTAGTGAACAGGGTAACCAAAAAACATTACAGGTCTTGAAAAAGGAACGTGCATTCAAAAAAAAACGCCCAAGTAAAGACAGGAAAGGCTCGGGTCAAACAAAAGATGGGCTACGTAGTTCAATGGCTGGCCTTGAATTCACAGAAAATGACTAATTCGATGATTTGAAAATGTCAGCAAAGGATTTTGACTGCACCTGTAGCATTGTCTGCACTAATTCCAGAACCACCAGAGTATAATAATTTATATCCAGTCACTGCTCCCCAGATCCCAATCATGCCAGTCACTCCAGCCCTTTTGGTTGATAGCGTGGGTCCCGATTTACCATCTTCACGATCAGTAGGGGAAGAGGAGCTCTGTTCCACAAGCCCAGTTAGCTCTAGGACCCGATCTCGGACAGCGAGAGAAGGGCTTAGGTGTTTTAGTAAGCTCAGAGAAGGAGGCAAAAGAGGGGGAGGTGTGGCGCTGCTAGTCAAGAGCAGTATTACGGTGGCGGAGAGGATGCTAGATGGGGACTCTTCTTCCGAGGTAGTATTGGCTGAAGTTAGAAACAGGAAAGGAGAGGTCACCCTGTTGGGAGTTTTTTTATAGGCCTCCTAATAGTTCTAGGGATGTAGAGGAAAGGATGGCGAAGATGATTCTGGATATGAGCGAAAGTAACAGGGTAGTTATTATGGGAGACTTTAACTTTCCAAATATTGACTGGAAAAGATATAGTTCGAGTACAATAGATGGGTCGTTTTTTGTACAGTGTGTGCAGGAGGGTTTCCTGAAACAATATGTTGACAGGCCAACAAGAGGCGAGGCCACGTTGGATTTGGTTTTGGGTAATGAACCAGGCCAGGTGTTGGATTTGGAGGTAGGAGAGCACTTTGGGGACAGTGACCACAATTCGGTGACGTTTACGTTAATGATGGAAAGGGATAAGTATACACCGCAGGGCAAGAGTTATAGCTGGGGGAAGGGCAATTATGATGCCATTAGACGTGACTTGGGGGGGGATAAGGTGGAGAAGTAGGCTGCAAGTGTTGGGCACACTGGATAAGTGGGGCTTGTTCAAGGATCAGCTACTGCGTGTTCTTGATAAGTATGTACCGGTCAGACAGGGAGGAAGGCGTCGAGCGAGGGAACCGTGGTTTACCAGGGAAGTGGAATCTCTTGTTAAGAGGAAGAAGGAGGCCTATGTGAAGATGAAGTGTGAAGTTTCGGTTGGGGCGATGGATAGTTACAAGGTAGCGAGGAAGGATCTAAAGAGAGAGCTAAGACGAGCAAGGAGGGGACATGAGAAGTATTTGGCAGGAAGGATCAAGGAAAACCCAAAAGCTTTCTATAGGTATGTCAGGAATAAGCGAATGACTAGGGAAAGAGTAGGACCAGTCAAGGACAGGGATGGGAAATTGTGTGTGGAGTCTGAAGAGATAGGCGAGATACTAAATGAATATTTTTCGTCAGTATTCACTCAGGAAAAAGATAATGTTGTGGAGGAGAATGCTGAGCCCCAGGCTAATAGAATAGATGGCATTGAGGTACGTAGGGAAGAGGTGTTGGCAATTCTGGACAGGCTGAAAATAGATAAGTCCCCGGGACCTGATGGGATTTATCCTAGGATTCTATGGGAGGCCAGGGAAGAGATTGCTGGACCTTTGGCTTTGATTTTTATGTCATCATTGGCTACAGGAATAGTGCCAGAGGACTGGAGGACAGCAAATGTGGTCCCTTTGTTCAAAAAGGGGAGCAGAGACAACCCCGGCAACTATAGACCGGTGAGCCTCACGTCTGTAGTGGATAAAGTCTTGGAGGGGATTATAAGGGACAAGATTTATAATCATCTAGATAGGAATGATATGATCAGGGATAGTCAGCATGGCTTTGTGAAGGGTAGGTCATGCCTCACAAACCTTATTGAGTTCTTTGAGAAGGTGACTGAACAGGTAGACGAGGGTAGAGCAGTTGATGTGGTGTATATGGATTTCAGCAAAGCGTTTGATAAGGTTCCCCACGGTAGGCTATTGCAAAAAATACGGAGGCTGGGGATTGAGGGTGATTTAGAGATGTGGATCAGAAATTGGCTAGCTGAAAGAAGACAGAGGGTGGTGGTTGATGGGAAATGTTCAGAATGGAGTACAGTCACAAGTGGAGTACCACAAGGATCTGTTCTGGGGCCGTTGCTGTTTGTCATTTTTATCAATGACCTAGAGGAAGGCACAGAAGGGTGGGTGAGTAAATTTGCAGATGATACTAAGGTCGGTGGTGTTGTCGATAGTGTGGAAGGATGTAGCAGGTTACAGAGGGATATAGATAAGCTGCAGAGCTGGGCTGAGAGGTGGCAAATGGAGTTTAATGTAGAGAAGTGTGAGGTGATTCACTTTGGAAGGAATAACAGGAATGCGGAATATTTGGCTAATGGTAAAGTTCTTGAAAGTGTGGCTGAGCAGAGGGATCTAGGTGTCCATGTACATAGATCCCTGAAAGTTGCCACCCAGGTTGATAGGGTTGTGAAGAAGGCCTATGGAGTGTTGGCCTTTATTGGTAGAGGGATTGAGTTCCGGAGTCGGGAGGTCATGTTGCAGCTGTACAGAACTCTGGTCCGGCCACATTTGGAGTATTGCGTACAGTTCTGGTCACCGCATTATAGGAAGGACGTGGAGGCTTTGGAGCGGGTGCAGAGGAGATTTACCAGGATGTTGCCTGGTATGGAGGGAAAATCTTATGAGGAAAGGCTGACGGACTTGAGGTTGTTTTCGTTGGAGAGAAGAAGGTTAAGAGGAGACTTAATAGAGGCATACAAAATGATCAGGGGGTTGGATAGGGTGGACAGTGAGAGCCTTCTCCCGCGGATGGATATGGCTGGCACGAGGGGACATAACTTTAAACTGAGGGGTAATAGATATAGGACAGAGGTCAGAGGTAGGTTCTTTACGCAAAGAGTAGTGAGGCCGTGGAATGCCCTACCTGCTACAGTAGTGAACTCGCCAACATTGAGGGCATTTAAAAGTTTATTGGATAAACATATGGATGATAATGGCATAGTGTAGGTTAGATGGCTTTTGTTTCGGTGCAACATCGTGGGCCGAAGGACCTGTACTGCGCTGTATTGTTCTATGTTCTATGTTCTATGTTAACCAGAAACAATTAAGCATACCACCTAAATCCCTTCAGACCAAGGGGAAACCGCAAATTTCGAGAACAAAGGGAGATGCCAGGGATGATTCTGAAGAGAAAGAACTCCCTCTAGTGACAGGGAGGGACGTCGAAGTCTTGGAAGAAGAATTTCTGGAACGTTTTAATGAAATCTACCGTGGGCAGTCAGGCGACTTGCCATATCAAAATGGTCAGAATTCCCCACAATATTGTGCTATGTTAATGCATTGCCTACCACCTTCCGTGGCTACTGTTGTGAAATGTAATAACATGAATTGGACAGAGAACGACCCTTCCCAGATGGCAAGGGCAGTCAGATTTTATTGGAAGGAGGGTGTAGGCCAGGAAGGAGGCTCAGTTACAAAGATTAAGACTGAGTATGTAATGAAAAAGGATGATCTGCGACCCCAACAAGCGGCAGAAATGGTAGCTTACCAGCTGGAGCCCCAATATTGCGACTTTGGGTGGGTGGATCAGCGAGGGGGAGGATATAAAACCCACCCAAAGGGACCCTCAGCTCCTTTTTATGGCCCACCGTATGCACCAACAGCTTTACAACCGCCGTCCCCTCTGAGGGGCCATTGGTCTACTGGGAGAAGAGGACGGGGCAGATATAGAGGGAGCAATGCATGTTTTCATTGTGGCCGTGCAGATCACTGGCAACAGGAATGCCCCTTTAAAAGACAGGCAGCAGAAGGAGACTACCCGACCCAAAGGAGGGGGTACCCACCAAGGGGAGGACAGACGAGATACATTGACTTCTCCCAGGCAAACCCTTTCCCAACACAGGATTGACTAGCTAATTTAGTCATAAAGACTCTCCAATCGGACAGGGAACCTATTATCTCTCTGCAGATAGGAGATGAACACTGCCCATTTGTAATCGACACTGGAGCAGCCATGTCTTCGGTACAATCAGAACTTCGACTACCACTATCCGACCACACCCAGCATTTGTCAGGGTTCCAAGGACAGGTGTGTGCGTATCCTATCTCTGAACCTGTGACAGTCACTTACGAGAATGAGTCTGCAGATCATCAGTTTGTAGTGACTACTGGATTGGACTGTAACTTGTTGGCCCGAGATTTACTGTGTATCTTCCAGCTACAGCTAGAGTACGGAGACGAAGGGGTAACGGTCCAATCATGGAGGATGTGACAACAGTGCTATATTTCTATCACCCCCCAGTGGTGGACGTTAGACATTGAACATTCACTGCATCACGTTACCCTGGCCTATGACAGAACTGGACAAAACAGGGAGTTGGAGGACAAATACCGGCCATTAATTGGGACGGAATGGCCAGTCAAGGTTACAGCCACAGTCACGGGAAAAGAAGGTACAGCCGATTTTGTTACAATACCACCACATTTATGGCCACAGTCAGCTTCTGTAGGCCCTCATATTACACGTCAGGTCCACGACCAGTACCATGCCAGGGATCTGGGACCTATGGTAAGGAGGGCAGTGGATCATTCAGATCCAACAGAGTACGCGCTTCAAGTCACGCCAGACGGCATTGCCATAAAATATTTTGAGGTCCCTGAAACGATTAACACTCGACTGCAGCCCCGTCTATAGACAAATTAATCCGAGAGCTGTTGCAACAGGGTATTTTGGTCCCTTGCCAATCAGAATGTAACACCCCCATACTTGCTGTGCCTAAACCAGCCAAGCCAGACCAGTACTGATTAGTACAGGATTTACGTTCAATCAATGCCATCGCACAGCCGTTACATGCTCTCACTCTCCAACAGGATATTACGGTGTATAGCTCCCACTCGGTCATCGCACTACTGAGGCAACTGCAGACTCAGCATCTTACTGCAGCTCGTCAGAATAGGTATGAGATATACCTTTTGAACAATCCACGTCTGACATTTAAATACTGTACCACTATCAATCCAGCCTGTTTTCTTAGCGGTCCCCCTGTCCATGAGGACGCACCTGGTCACGACTGTTTAGCCTTGATTCAGGAAACTACCACAATAAGGGACAATCTGAGTGATATTCCGTTAGAACAACCTGACATGATTATGTATGTTGATGGCAGTGCATTAGTAAGCCCCACTGGCCGGAGATTGTCCGGTTATGCAATCGTAGAACAGGATGGTCTGATTCTAGAAGCGGCAGCTTTCCAGACCCCTTATTCAGCCCAACAAGCCGAACTTTTTGCCCTTACCCGTCCATGTATACTTGGGGTAGATCGTCGGGTAAATATTTAGACTGACTCCCATAGAACATAGAACATAGAAAATACAGCACAGAACAGGCCCTTCGGCTCACGATGTTGTGCCGAACCTTTGTCCTAGATTAATCATAGATTATCATTGAATTTACAGTGCAGAAGGAGGCCATTTGGCCCCCTGAGTCTGCACCGGCTCTTGGAAAGGGCACCCCACCCAAACTCAACACCTCCACCCAACACCAAGAGCAATTTTGGACACTAAGGGCAATTTATCATGGCCAATCCACCTTCCCTGCACATCTTTGGACTGTGGGAGGAAACCGGAGCACCCGGAGGAAACCCACGCAGACACGGGGAGGACGTGTAGACTCCGCACAGACAGTGACCCAAGCCGGAATCGAACCTGGGACCCTGGAGCTGTGAAGCAATTGTGCTATCCACAATGCTACCGTGCTGCCCTTAAAAACAAATAAATCTACACTATATCATTTTACCGTAATCCATGTACCTATCCAATAGCTGCTTGAAGGTCCCTAATGTTTCCGATTCAACTACTTCCACAGGCAGTGCATTCCATGCCCCCACTACTCTCTGGGTAAAGAACCTACCTCTGATATCCCTCCTATATCTTCCACCTTTCACCTTAAATTTATGTCCCCTTGTAATGGTTTGTTCCACCCGGGGAAAAAATCTCTGACTGTCTACTCTATCTATTCCCCTGATCATCTTATAAACCTCTATCAAGTCGCCCCTCGTCCTTCTCCGTTCTAATGAGAAAAGGCCTAGCACCCTCAACCTTTCCTCGTAAGACCTACTCTCCATTCCAGGTAACATCCTGGTAAATCTTCTTTGCACCTTTTCCAAAGCTTCCACATTCATCCTAAAATGAGGTGACCAGAACTGTACACAGTACTCCAAATGTGGCCTTACCAAAGTTTTGTACAGCTGCATCATCACCTCACGGCTCTTAAATTCAATCCCTCTGTTAATGAACGCGAGCACACCATAAGCCTTCTTCACATCTCTATCCACTTGAGTGGCAACTTTCAAAGATGTATGAACATAGACCCCAAGATCTCTCTGCTCCTCCACATTGCCAAGAACTCTACCGTTAACCCTGTATTCCGCATTCATATTTGTCCTTCCAAAATGGACAACCTCACACTTTTCAGGGTTAAACTCCATCTTCCACTTCTCAGCCCAGCTCTGCATCCTATCTATGTCTCTTTGCAGCCAACAACAGCCCTCCTTACTATCCACAACTCCATCAATCTTTGTATCGTCTACAAATTTACTGACCCACCCTTCAACTCCCTCATCCAAGTCATTAATGAAAATCACAAACAGCAGAGGACCCAGAACTGATCCCTGCGGTACGCCACTGGTAACTGGCATCCAGGCTGAATATTTGCCATCCACCACCACTCTCTGACTTCTATCGGTTAGCCAGTTCGTTATCCAACTGGCCAAATTTCCCACTATCCCATGCCTCCTTACTTTCTGCAGAAGCCTACCATGGGGAACCTTATCAAATGCCTTACTAAAATCCATGTACACTACATCCACTGCTTTACCTTCATCCACATGCTTGGTCACCTCCTCAAAGAATTCAATAAGATTTGTAAGGCAAGACCTACCCCTCACAAATCCGTGCTGACTATCCCTAATCAAGCAGTGTCTTTCTAGATGCTCAGAAATCCTATCCTTCAGTACCCTTTCCATTACTTTGCCTACCACCGAAGTAAGACTAACTGGCCTGTAATTCCCAGGGTTATCCCTAGTCCCTTTTTGAACAGGGGCACGGCATTCACCACTCTCCAATCCCCTGGTACCACCCCTGTTGACTGTGAGGATGAAAAGATCATTGCCAACGGCTCTACAATTTCATCTCTTGCTTCCCATAGAATCCTTGGATATATCCCGTCATGCCCGGGGGACTTGTCTATCCTCAAGTTTTTCAAAATGCCCAACACATCTTCCTTCCGAACAAGTATTTCCTCGAGCTTACCAGTCTGTTTCACACTGTCCTCTCCAACAATATCGCCCCTCTCATTTGTAAATACAGAAGAAAAGTACTCGTTCAAGACCTCTCCTATCTCTTCAGACTCAATACACAATCTCCCGCTACTGTCCTTGACCGGGCCTACCCTCGTTCTAGTCATTCTCATATTTCTCACATATGTGTAAAAGGCCTTGGTTTTCCTTGATCCTACCCGCCAAAGATTGTTCATGCCCTCTCTTAGCTCTCCTAATCCCTTTCTTCAGTTCCCTCCTGGCTATCTTGTATCTCACCAATGCCCTGTCTGAACCTTGTTTCCTCAGCCTTACATAAGTCTCCTTTTTCCTCTTAACAAGACATTCAACCTCTCTTGTCAACCATGGTTCCCTCACTCGACCATCTCGTCCCTGCCTGACAGGGACATACATATCAAGGACACGTAGTACCTGTTCCTTGAACAAGTTCCACATTTCACTTGTGTCCTTCCCTGACAGCCTATGTTCCCAACTTATGCACTTCAGTTCTTGTCTGACAACATTGTATTTACCCTTCCCCCAATTGTAACTTTGCCCTGTTGCACACACCTATCCCTCTCCATTACTAAAGTGAAAGTCACAGAATTGTGGTCACTATCTCCAAAATGCTCCCCCACTAACAAATCTATCACTTGCCCTGGTTCATTCCCAAGTACTAAATCCAATATTGCCCCTCCTCTGGTCGGACAATCTACATACTGTGTTAGAAAAGCTTCCTGGACACACTGCACAAACACCACCCCATCCAAACTATTTGATCTAAAGAGTTTCCACTCAATGTTTGGGAAGTTAAAGTCACCCATGACTACTACCCTGTGACTTCTGCACCTTTCCAAAATCTGTTTCCCAATCTGTTCCTCCACATCTCTGCTACTATTGGGGGGCCTATAGAAAACTCCTAACAAGGTGACTGCTCCTTTCCTATTTCTGACTTCAACCCATACTACCTCAGTAGGCAGATACTCCTCGAACTGCCTTTCTGCAGCTGTTATACTATCTCTAATTAACAATGCCACGCCCCCACCTCTTTTACCACCCTCCCTAATCTTATTGAAACATCTATAACCAGGGACCTCCAACAACCATTTCTGCCCCTCTTCTATCCAGGTTTCCGTGATGGCCACCACATCGTAGTCCCAAGTACCGATCCATGCCTTAAGTTCACCCACCTTATTCCTGATGCTTCTTGCGTTGAAGTATACACACTTCAACCCATCTCCGTGCCTGCAAGTACTCTCCTTTGTCAGTGTTCTCTTCCCCACTGCCTCATTACACGCTTTGGCGTCCTGAATATCGGCTACCTTAGTTGCTGGACTACAAATCCGGTTTAAACCGGAATTTAGTTTAAATTAAACCAAATTAGTTTAAACCCTCCCGAAGAGTACTAGAAAACCTTCCTCCCAGGATATTGGTGCCCCTCTGGTTCAGATGCAACCCGTCCTGCTTGTACAGGTCCCACCTTCCCCAGAATGCGCTCCAATTATGCAAATACCTGAAGCCCTCCCTCCTACACCATGCAACAAACCAGAGATGACAACTCTGTCTGTCCTGGCTTTTAACTTCCAGCCTAACTCCCTAAACTTGTTTATTACCTCCACACCCCTTTTCCTACCTATGCCGTTGGCACCAATGTGCACCACGACTTCTGGCTGCTCGCCCTCCCCCTTAAGGATCCTAAAGACACGATCCGAGACATCCCTGACCCTGGCACCCGGGAGGCAACATACCTTCCGGGAGTCTCGCTCGCGACCACAGAATCTCCTATCTATTCCCCTAACCATTGAATCTCCGACAACTATTGCTCTTCTATTCTCCCCCCTTCCCTTCTGAGCCCCAGAGCCAGGCTCAGTGCCAGAGACCTGGCCGCTAGGGCCTTCCCCCGGTAGGTCATCCCCCCCAACAGCATCCAAAATGGTATACTTGTTTTGAAGGGGAATGGCCACGAGGGATCCCTGCACTGTCTGCCTGTTTGTTTTTTTCCCCCTGACGGTAACCCAGCTATTCTTGTCCTGAACCTTGGGTGTGGTTACCTCCCTGTAACTCTTCTCAATCACCCCCTCTGCCTCCCGGATGATCCGAAGTTCATCCATCTTCAGCTCCAGTTCCCTAACACGGTCTTTGAGGAGCTGAAGTTGGGTGCACTTCCCGTAGGTATAGTCAGCACGGACACCGGTGGTATCCCTCACCACCCACATCCTACAGGAGGAGCATGCAACTGGCCTAGCCTCCATCCCCTCTTACCTGACAGAATATAGCTGCCCTGTGGACTAACTAGATCTCCGCCCTCCGACTCTGCTCCCAGTCAGCTACACTTTCTGTAAACTCCTGCCTCTCTTCTCACTCTTTGCGGAAATGTCGGAAACAAAATGAAAGGAGCACCTTACTCCCTCCTCACCTAACTCCCTCGTTCACCAAACTCTTACTATAGCACTCAAAATGCACCAAATTCAGCACTCCCTCAGTCACCAAACTCTTACTATAGCACTCAAAATGCACCAAATTCAGCACTCCCTCGGTCACCAAACTCTTACTATAGCACTCAAAATGCACCAAATTCAGCACTCAGTGCAAACAAAGTCTGCACTGTAGGGGATCACTTTTATACTGTGAATCTAGCCTCTGAAAACTGGCCTAATCCAATTAACTAATTAACAAGCTCCAGCTGCAAGTGCCTACAAGTAGAAGCCTGTTTAAAGCTGATTGAAAATTCACCTTCTTCTAAACCAAACGGCAACTTTTAAGTTAATTAACTAAATAAAAGAAAGACTAAACTTTAGATAAAAATGAAGCCTTATACTCCCTCGGTCACCAAACTCTTACTATAGCACTCAAAATGCACCAAATTCAGCACTCAGTGCAAAACTCCCGATACGCTTTCGGGGTAGTTCATGACTTCGGACAACTCTGGAAGAATAGGGAATTCCTTACCTCGGCAGGCACGGAAATATCCCACTGGGGTTTAGTTAATGACCTACTGCAGGCCCTCCTTATGCCCGTGCAGATTTCCGTCATTAAATGCGCTGCCCACACAAATGGTAAGACCCCAGTTGACGTTGGTAATGAACAAGCAGATTGTGCAGCGCGGACAGCCGCGCAAATTCAGCAAGTGATGGTGCCTAAAATGTTAAGTCAGACTAAACGATCTACTATAAATATGTCTGCTTCTGACAAGTCAATGCCAACCATCCAAGACGTCATCAGGCTACAGGAGGACGCTCCTGAGAATGATAAACAAATGTGGAAACGGTTAGGTTGTACATATGATTCTGTTTCCTCTTTATGGACCACACCAGCACATCAGACTTGTATGTCTGATGTACTGGCTTTATGGGTCACTGAATGTGTACACTTTGCAACTCATTGTGGGGCTCGGGGGACTAGTGATTTGTTGCTGGACACTTGGTGGCACCCTAAAATGCAGGGGTTGGCCCAGAGTATCAGTAATCGGTGTTTGATTTGTCAGCAATATAACACCGGCAAAGCTATCCTTTGTGGGATGGGGCAAACCCCGTTGCTCAGTGGTCCCTTTGAGACGCTACAAATGGATTACATTGAGTTGGAAAGGTGTCAATGTTATAAATATGTTTTGGTCATTGTGGATGTGTTCAGCAGATGGGTTGAGGCGTATCCGACTACCGATAATAAAGCTGCTACTGTGGTTAAAATTCTGATGCGGGAAATCAATCCCCGGTACAGTATACCAGCTCAGTTAAGTTCTGATAACGGGCCTCATTTTCTTGGACAGATTAACCTGCCTCCCTTCCCTAGTGCTATTTTACAGGTGTGGAGCATGATGGAGTGGCTACGCACCGTCTGTGTGATCTACGGCCTCACCTCGCTTGGAGTGTTATTGGCGACGGACATGGAAAAGGGAAAGATTATCTACATTTGTAACCCCAACCAAACTACAAGGACATTTCATTTATGCAAAGGTGATGTTCTTCGCTGCCCCCATATACGAGGACATAGTATTGACTCATGGAAGGTCACCAAATTCAAGGAAAATGCAGGACTCATGAAGCAATTGCACCGATCCCAGCGATGGGAAGGAAACATTATATGGACATTGCCTTGTTTTTGGAGTACATGTAAATTTGATTTTGGATGTGTTAAGATTGGTGCGATAAAGGTAACATCAGACCGTCAGGAGAAGGTAGGAAGAGGTTGTGAGAGAGAGAGGGGGACTAGAGAGAGGACGGAGCGTGTGAGAAGGGGAGTACAGCTAGAACGTAGGTTATCAGGAGATACACTTAATTTAGTTAAAGGCCACACTGAGGAAAACCCGGGTAGTATGAACCTCTTCTACCAGATTTACCACCGCTTGTATGGCCAGGGACGGGTTGTCTGCTACCCGAACCACGCAGCGGTGTCTAGGTTATTTTCTGTTTCACCGCTTTGGGGCACTCCCCAAACGGTGGTTCATTGTCAGCGTTCCGAGCCACCACCCGAGCAAGTCACTCTTCCTTACGATCCGGGTTCAGCACCACCGGCTATTTGCCTTCCCCTTCCTCGGGATAATTCCCACTCACAGTATGATAGGCTGCAGCGGTGGAGGGCGTATATACCTAGCCACTTCACTCCCAATAGGGATTCCCGGTCGTACGAGAATTGTTTCAGCAGTGAAGGATACGGCTGTTTGCTGGTAGAGGTGGAAACGAATATAACATGTCTGTTCCCCACCTGTACGGACAGGAGGTGTCATATCACCCAGGCGTCTGGCCAATGCGTTTGTTACAACACCACTTGCGTTCCATTGAACGCCGGCCTCCAGCTCCTTTGTGGCTGGGCGAATGTCTCTCATATCACTGTTGGGACTAGGGCTTTCCGCATTGCTAGGCGGCCCGAATGGGCGTTTCGAAGCTGGATAAACTGGGCTACTGGGGGATCCTTACGCAACCGATATACTGATTGTGATGCTAGCCTGCACACGGAGCAAGGATACTACTTTTTATTTAATGGCACAGCGACCAATGTTTTGTCACCCCCATTTCCCCGCCAAATTGCTATTAGGACTCTAGTCCCTACCACAGTCCCCTGCCCCTCGGCGTGGATGCTGCATAATCAGTTCGCACGCCGGGCAGTCTCAGCTGAATTCTGCGAGAACTGGAAAAAAATCTCAGGTTCTCGCACCCAACCGGGGCCCCTCAGCCCGGTGGGGAATTCGGAGCGTCTTGACACTGGGAGGTGTGAGGGTGGCTGTCAGCGATAGGAATTATTTTATTTGTGGCCTGACCATCTTGGGAAATGAAACCTTGGGAGCCCTCAACGCAATAACCAAGGAATTGTCTCAGCTGCGGTTGTTTGCAATGCAGAACCGATATGCTTTTGACTGTCTTCTGGCCCGTGAGGGTGGGGTATGCGCCATAGTACAGTGCAAGTGTATCATGGGAGTTCAAGACTTAACCGCTAACATCACTAAATTTATGGATCGCATACAGGATCACCTGGACGGAATGCAGGATCTTGGCTCTTGGGGTAACGGGGGATTTGGAGGTTGGAAGGACTGGTTGATAAATATGGCCATGTATTTAGCAGTGGCTATTGGCTGCATCTTTGTGGGCCCAGCCATCCTTAAATGTGTGATCGGTAGAATGCGGGGTGCACTGGAACAGATCAACGCCCCTAAAATCTTGACTGTCAAAATCCATGAGGGTGCAGCGGATAAAGGGGGGCTACTACAGGAATTGGAAATGCAGCGATGGATCTTTTTAGATGAGGGACCGTAGCTATGGATTGGATAGTTCGGTTATCATGGAATGATAAAAGGAGGGAATGACGAATGTGATATAATATAGTTACTTTAGAGATATTAGTTACTGTAATGTAGAGATAGGCCAGTCTCATTCTGGTGAGTTCACAGACAAAGGATTTCAGACCGCATGGCAAAGCAAGGAGGAGGTGTGTCCACCAAAGGAGGAGAAAAGGATGCTGGGTAATAAGGGGGCCAGAGGAAGGGATGAGAAGTGAGCCAATCAGAATGTATGACCAGGTCAGGAGGGGTATAGGATGACCTATGGGAATCGTGTATGTGAAACTTGATACCATTTGAATGTATTTGCAGAAATCCCTTTGTCTCCTTGTTCATTCGCTTTTCTGGGGTGTAGGAGACTAGATGTGTCCTGTGCCTCTGTGAAATGAATCAGGCTTGCAAGTCAAATAAAATAACTAATGCTGTACCTGCAAATCCATCTCGACTTTTATTGAGGCCAGACTGACGGGTAAAGAAATTTTGTTTTGTCAAGGTTCAATTGCTTGCAGGCGTGCGCACCTAGGAGGGACGCCCTGTCTGGTTTAACAATCTCGAAGCGTAAGCTTGCTTGTGTGTGTCGGTTGGACACCTGCAGATGGCAGGACCCCAGTGCCTTGATTGCATTTCCATTGTAGTCCAGGAGTTTGCACGCAGCTGGAAGGATTATGGGGGGCTCCTTGATTCTCTTGAAGTCCACCTGTGAAATCAGGTTAGCGAAGGCACCTGTGTCCAGTTTGAACTGGATGGGACAGTGGTTGACCTTTATCATTGCATGCCATTCGTCCTCGGAATCCACGGCCAGGATTGATTGGACTCGCGATGTGTCCGGTGTGGGGTATTCGCACTTCGTAATAATGCCCACTCGGTAAGTGTTGTCCAGGTATTCATCATCTGGATCCATCGCACTGTCTGGATCAGAGTCATGCATTCGGTGTTGCACACTTCTGATGCGCTGCTGTTGGAATTGGGAGCGCTGGCTCCTGACTGGTGGTGCAGATCTGCACAGGGCTGGATCGTGGTTTCCCACAGCTTAAACAGCGTTTGCCTCTTGCAGGGCAGTTTTCTTTAAGATGGGCAGTGCCGCAGTTCGCACACTCATGACACTCAGTGCGTTGTTGCGCATGCGCGGTGCGGTTCTCGGACGTCTGCACCTGCGCATTGCGGTTTTCGGCCTCTTCGTGTTCCCGATCACATTGTCGGGCCCCAGGAAGAGCGCGCGAAATGGCCACTTTCGTTAATGTGGAGGCGCTGCCATCCGGGAGATGGCCTCGAGGGAGGCTTATTTTTCACTTTCTACCGTTTTGTACTGTGAATAGCGATTTTTACAGTGCTCATGCACAGTACACGTTTCAATCGCGACTGGCAGGGTCATGTGCTTGATTTTCAACAATTGGTCTCGCAGAGGATCAGAGTGGACAAAGAACAAAGAACAAAGAAAATTACAGCACATGAACAGGCCCTTCGGCCCTCAGCCTGCGACGATCAAGATCCTTTATCTAAACCTGTCTTCTATTTTCCAAGGATCTACTTCTCTCTGTTCCCCGCCCGTTCATATGTCTGTCTAGATGCATCTTAAATGATGCTATCGTGCCCGCCTCTACCACTTCCGCTGGACTCCAAAAACAATTTGGTCTCTGATCATGGAGTCAGTGATATCACCGAAGTTGCAGGATTGCGCTAGCAGTCTAAGGTTAGTTCGATAGGAGTTGAAGGATTCGTCTTTACCTTGCATCCTCTGCTTGAAGATGTAACGCTCAAAGATTTCGTTTGTATCTACCTAGCAGTGGCTGTCGAATTTGTCCAGGATGGTTTGGTAATTCATTTTGTCCTGCCCTTCAGAAAAGTGAAAGGAATTGAGGATCTCTATCGCATGGTCACCCGCAGTGGTGAGTAGAAGAGCTATCTTCTGAGCATCGGTCGCGCCATTGAGGTCGGATGCTCCCACGTATAGTTTAAATTTCTGCTTGAATGATCGCCAGTTGGCACTAAGATTGCCAGTGGTCCTGAGCTGATGAGGAGCCTGAATCTTGTCCATTGTGCCTGTATTCAGTAGCTGGTTGTCACGGATCTTGCTGAGTTGAATTAAATAGATTGAACTCCTGCTATCGTGTGTTATGCTGCTTCGGATAACATAGGCTGCTACTTGATGCAGTCTTAACTAAAGGATGCATAGAAAGAGATCTAGCGGGGAGGGGGGGAGGGAGGGGGAGGGGGGGTGGACAACTGGGTTGCTGCTGCGGAAATCCAGAAGGAAATGGCTAAAGAGTGGGTGGGCGGGGATGGTGTGCGACGCTGGGGGAGCGAGCGGGAGCGCGGAGGCGGGATATGGGACTGGCCTAGAGAAGGTAATGGCTAGTCGACACGGGAGGGGGGCAGGTAGCCCCCTGGAGAGGCTGATCACGTGGAAAGGGAAAGCTTACTGGGGGAGATTTTAAGGGTGGATAGGGAATTTGCAGAGACCCCGGAGGAGGAATTGTACAGGGAGAGGAGACGACTCCAGGCGGAATTTGACCTTCTGACCACCAGAAAGGCGGAGGTACTGTGGAGGAAGGCATGGGGGAGGAGGTATGAATATGAGGAAAAGGCTAGTCGCCTGTTGGCTCATCAATTGCGAAAGAGGGCAGCAGCGAGGGAGATAGGAGGAATTAGAGACGAAAGGGGAGACACGGTGCGAAGGGCAGGAAAGATAAATGAGGTGTTCAAGACCTTCTATGAGGAACTGTATAGGTCTCAACCCCCAGAGGGAGAGGAGGGGATGCGGCAGTTCCTGGACCAATTGAGGTTCCCGAAAGTGGAGGAGCGGGGGGTGGTAGGCCTGGGGGCACCGATTGGGGTGGACGAGGTTATTAAGGGACTGGGAAGCATGCAAGCAGGGAAGGCCCCAGAACCAGACGGGTTCCCGGTGGAGTATTACAGAAAATATGTGGACTTGTTGGCCCCGTTGATGGTGAGGACGTTCAATGAGGCCAGGAAAGGGGGGACTCTACCCCCGACGATGTCGGAGGCGACGATATCGTTAATTTTGAAGAGGGATAAAGATCCGTTGCAGTGCGGGTCCTATAGACCCATTTCATTATTGAACGTGGACGCCAAATTGTTGGCAAAGGTACTGGCATCGAGGATAGAGGACTGTGTCCCGGGGTGGTGCACGAAGACCAGACAGGGTTCGTAAAAGGGAGACAACTGAATGTTAACGTGCAACGACTATTAGGGGTGATAATGATGCCCCCAGTGGAGGGGGAGGCAGAGATAGTGGCGGCAATGGACGCAGAGAAGGCATTTGATAGGGTGGAGTGGGAGTATTTATGGGAAGTGTTAAGGAGGTTTGGGTTTCGGAACGGGTTTATTAGCTGGGTTAGACTTCTTTATGGGGCTCCAACGGCAAGCGTAGTTACAGGTCGACATAGATCGGAGTATTTCCGACTATATAGGGGAACAAGACAGGGATGCCCGCTGTCTCCATTGTTGTTCGCGTTGGCAATTGAACCTCTGGCCATAGCGTTGAGAGACTCCAGGAAATGGAGAGGGGTGATTAGAGGGGGAGAAGAACACCGAGTCTCGTTATACGCGGATGACCTATTGTTATACGTGTCGGACCCAGCGGGGGGGATGATAGAGGTTTTGTGAATTTTGAGGGGGTTCGGGGATTTCTCGGGGTATAGGCTAAACATGGGGAAGAGTGAATTATTTGTGATACATCCAGGGGACCAGAGTATAGAGATAGAAGACTTGCCTCTAAGGAAAGTGGAAAGAAACTTCCGATACCTGGGGATTCAGATTGCTAGGAGCTGCGGAACCTTGCACAGACTTAATCTGACATGGTTGGTAGAACAAATGGAGGAGGACTTCAAGAGGTGGGACATGCAGCCTCTATCGCTGGCGGGCAGGGTGCAAGCAATTAAGATGATGGTCCTCCCGAGGTTCTTATTTGTATTTCAATGTCTTCCTATACTAATCACCAAGACCTTTTTTAATAAAATAGACAGGAGCATCACGAGCTTCGCATGGGCAGGGAAAGTTCCGAGAGTAAGGAGGGGGTTCCTTCAGCGTAGTAGGGACAGAGGAGGATTGGCACTACCGAACTTGGGCGATTACTATTGGGCCGCCAATGTGGCAATGATACGTAAATGGATGATGGAGGTTGAGGGAGCGGCGTGGAAAAGACTGGAGAGAAAGTCCTGTAAAGGGGCGAGTTTAGAGGCGCTGGTGACGGCGCCGCTACCGATCTCACCTAAAAAGTTTACCACGAACCCGGTGGTGGCGGCAACATTGAATATCTGGGGACAGTGGAGGCGACAGAGAGGGGTGCGGAGAGCCCTGGTGGGGTCCCCAATCAGGAACAACCATAGGTTCGCCCCAGGAAGGATGGATGGAGGATTTCAGAGCTGGTACCAGTTGGGAATTAGGAGGGTGGGAGATTAATTTATAGATGGGACTTTTGCGAGCTTGGGAGCATTGGAGGAAAAGTATAAGTTGCCCCGGGGAAATTTCTTGAGATATATGCAGGTGAGGGCGTTTACTAGACAACAGGTGAGGGAATTTCCGTTGCTCCCGACACAGGGGATACAGGACAGGGTGCTTTCAGGGGTGTGGGTCGGAAAGGGCAAGGTGTCAGAGATTTACCGAGAGATGAGGGAAGAGGGGGAGGAGTCGGTGGGCGAACTAAAAGGAAAGTGGGAAGAAGAACTAGGGGAGGAGATAGAGGAGGGTATGTGGGCTGATGCCCTCAGCAGGGTAAATTCCTCTTCCTCATGCGCCAGGCTTAGCCTGATTCAATTTAAGGTGCTACATAGAGCACACATAACGGGAGCAAGATTGAGCAGGTTCTTTGGAGTGGAGGACAAATGTGGGAGGTGTGGCGGGAGCCCGGCAAACCACGCACATATGTTTTGGGCGTGTCCGGCACTGGTAGGGTATTGGAAGGGAGTGACGGGAGTGATTTCGCGGGTGGTGAAGGCCCGGGTCAAACCAGGCTGGGGGTTAGCTCTATTTGGAGTTGCGGAAGAGCCGGGAGTGCAGGAGGCGAAAGAGGCCGACGTTGTGGCCTTTGCGGCCCTAGTAGCCCGGCGCAGGATCCTACTCATGTGGAAGGAGGCGAAACCCCCCGGACTGGAGGCCTGGGTAAATGATATGGCGGGGTTCATTAAACTGGAGCAGATAAAGTTTGCCCTGAGAGGATCGGCTCAAGGGTTCACCAGGCGGTGGCAGCCATTTCTCGACTACCTAGGTGAAGACAGATGACCAGCAGCAGCAACCCAGGGGGAAGGGGGGAGGGGGGGGTTTAGTTTAGTTTAGGTCAAAGATAAAGGGGTTTTGTTACTTGTGTATTGTTAAAAATTTCTGTATTGTTATTGTTGCGTTTGCTTTGTAAGAGGGGAAAAATTGTTGTTTGGGAAAAAATTTTCAATAAAACATATTTTTTTAAAAAACTAAAGGATGCTCCAGACTCTGAAATGAGTTCAATGTGGTGATTGAACTATTAACACAGTTCTCAAATGAGTTCGGCTCTCTGCTAATCTAACTGTAGTAACTCAGTCTCACTGTACCAGCTTGCTCTAAGCCAACTGCTGGGGTGTGATGCTGCTGACCAACCCTGTCTAACTCTCTAGATATCTGTCTGTGGAAAGAGGCAGGGCGTGAGTGCCTCATCCCTTTTATAGTGTTTGCATCATGCCCCCTTGTGGTGATGCCACTTCTGACTGTCATGACTGCCCATTGGTTGTGTCGTATTCTGAGTGTTCATTGGTTGCATGTTTGCATATCATGACAAAATCTAGACAAGAGTGAATATTTTGTGGTGTCTCGACCAGGGGTGGGGGCAGGGGTGGGGGGGCTGCCATTCCGTAAGGCAGGGACTCACTTTAGATACCTGAGGGTCCAGGTTGCCCGAGATTGGGGGGGGGGGGCTCCTTAGGTACAACATTTCTAGTTTGGCGGGGAGGGTGAAAGCGGATCTGGCAGGGTGAGATGGTCTCCCTCTGTCATTGGCGGGTTGAGTACAGGCGGTTGAAATGAATGTGCAGGCGCGATTCCGGTTTATTTTTCAATGCCTGCCGATTTTCCTGTCAAAGGCATTTTTTAGAGAGATTGAAGGGATGATTACCTCGTTCATATGGGGAGGGAAGGTGGCCAGAATTAAAAAAGGTGCTACTGCAGAGAGGAAGGCAGGCAGGGGGTTTGGGTCTTCCGAACCTGATGTGTTATTACTGGGCAGCGAATGTGGGGAAGATACAGAGCTGGGTCAGAGGGGTTGACTCCCAATGGGTCAGAATGGAGGAGAGTTTGTGTAGCGGGTCGGGATTGAAGGCGCTAGCGACAACGCCGCTCCCGACGGCCCCGGGGAGATACTCAGCAAGTCCTGTAGTAATAGCTTCGTTGAGAATTGAGGCAGTTTCGACAGCACTTTGGGTTGGGGGCAGGGTCAAGGGAAATGCTGATTCGGGGGAACCATACATTTGAGCCAGGGAAGTGGGATGGAAATGTTTGGAGATGGGAGAAGAAAGGAATTAGGACACCAAAAGATGTGTTTCTTGGGGGTCGGTTTGCAGGATTGAAGGAACTGTGAGCGACGTATGGGCTGGAGAAGGGGGGAATATTTAGAGACATGCAGGTTTGAGACTTTGCCAGAAAGGAGATAGAGCTTCCCAGTAGAGCCAGTTTCCACATTGCTAGAGGAGGTGCTGACGACAGGGGGACTGGAGAAGAGGGTAGTATCGGTGGTTTACAGGCTATTTCGGAGGAGGAGAAGGCGCCGCTAAAAGGGATCAAGGCAAAGTGGAAGGAAGTGGGAGAGGGTACGGAGGAGGGGTTCTGGTGTGAGATAGTCTGGAGGGTGAATGCCTCCACCTCATGTGCGAGGTGGGGCTGATACAGTTGAAGGTGGTGTATAGAGCACACCTTCCAAGGGCAAGGATGAGCCTTATGATAACATGCAGGCTCTTTGGGGGTGTAGAAGATGTATGTGAACATTGCGCGGGGGCAGGGGGTGGCCCGCAAAGCACGTTCATATGTTTTGGTCCTGTCCAAAGCTGGAGGATTACTGGAAGGAGGTGTTTGGGGTAATCTCTAAAGTGGTGCATGTGAATATGTGCCCTCGGGAGGCCAGATTCGGGGGTGTCGGATGAGCCGGGGTTGGAAACGGGTGCGGAGGCAGATGTTGTAGCCTTCACCTCGTTGATCGCCCGAAGGCGGATCTTGTGAGGGTGGAGATCAAACTCTCCACCCTGTGCCCTGGAGTGGCGGGGGACCTGCTGGAATTCCTAACGCTTGAAAAGGTCAAATTTGAACTGAGGGGAAGGATGGAGTGGTTCTTCAATTCATGGGCATTATTCATGATGCACTTTCAAGAATTGGATCACATTGAACATTGGGGGGGGGGCTGTATGTGTTAATGGTGACTACGGGTGATTCCTGATTCCTTTTTGTCATTTGCTTATGATAACATGCGGGCTAATGTCTGGGGTTTGGTGGGAGGCTGAGATCATTGTTATTGATATGGGGATTGACATTACATCCGTTATTGATTATTGTTTATTGTTGGGTGTAAATTTGGGAGAAAATGTGAAAAAGGAGAATAAAAAATATTTAAAACAAATAAGATTGGTGGCATAGTGGATAGTGAAGAAGGTTATCTCGGATTGCAACAGGATCTTGACCAATTGGGCCAGTGGGACGATGAATGGTAGATGGAGTTTAATTTAGATAAATGTGAGGTGATGAATTTTGGTAGATCGTGTCAGGGCAGGACCTACTCAGTTAATGGTGCGGAGTTGGGGAAAGCTATACAACGAAGAGATCTAGGTTCATGGCTCCTTTAAGGTGGAGTCACAGGTGGACAGGGTGGTGAAGAAGTCATTTGGCATGCTTGGTTTCATTGGTCAGAACATTGAATACAGGAGCCAGGGTGCGTGATGTCTCGGATCGTGTTTTCGGGATCCTTAAGGGGGAGGGGGAGCAGCCCCAAGTCCACATAGGTACCAACGACATAGGTAGGAAAAGGGATAGGGATGTAAGGCAGGAATTCAGGGAGCTAGGGTGGAACCTTCGATCTAGAACAGAGTTATTATCTCTGGGTTGTTACCCGTGCCATGTGATAGCGAGACGAGGAATAGAGAGAGAGAGGAGTTGAACACGTGGCTACAGGGATGGTGCAGGAGGGAGGGTTTCAGATTTCTGGATAATTGGGGCTCATTCTGGGGTCGGTGGGACCTCTACAAACGGGATGGTCTACACCTGGACCAGAGGGGTACCAATATCCTGGGGGGGAAATTTGTTAATGCTCTTTGGGAGGATTTAAACTAGTTCAGCAGGGGCTTGGGAACCTGAATTGTAGCTCCAGTATACAGGAGGTTGAGAGTAGTGAGGTCATGAGTAAGGTTTCAAAGTTGCAGGAGTGTACCGGCAGGCAGGAAGGTGGTTTAAAGTGTGTCTCCTTCAATGCCAGGAGCATCCGGAATAAGGTGGGTGAACTTGCTTGGTTCCTGGGACTTCGATGTTGTGGCCATTTCAGAGATGTGGATCGAGCAGGGACAGGAATGGTTGTTGCAGGTGCCAGGGTTTAGATATTTCAGCAAGCTCAGGGAAGATTGTAAAAGAGGGGGAGGGGTGGCATTGTTAGTCAAGGACAGTATTACGGTGGCAGAAAGGACGTTTGATGAGGACTCGTCTACTGAGGTAGTATGGGCTGAGGTTAGAAACAGGAAAGGAGAGGTCACCCTGTTAGGGGTTTTCTATAGGCCTCCGAAAAGTTCCAGAGATGTACAGAAAAGGATTGCAAAGATGATGTGTGCAGGAGGGTTTCCTGACACAGCATGTAGATAGGCCAATGAGGGTGTGGCCATATTGGATTTGGTACTGGGTAATGAACCAGGACAAGTGTTAGATTTGGAGGTAGGTGAGCACTTTGTTGATAGTGGCCCCAATTTGATTAAGTTTACTTTAGTGATGGAAAGGGATCGGTATATACCGCAGGGCAAGAGTTATTTCTGGGGGAAAGGCAATTATGATGCCATGAGGCAAGACTTAGGATGCATCGGATGGAGAGGAAAACTGCAGGGGATGGGCACAATGGAAATGTGGAGCTTGTTCAAGGAACAGCTACTGCGTGTCCTTGATAAGTATGTACCTGTCAGGCAGGGAGGAAGTGGTCGAGCAAGGGAACCGTGGTTTACTAAAGCAGTCGAAACACTTGTCAAGAGGAAGAAGGAGGCTTATGTAAAGATGAGACATGAAGGTTCAGTTAGGGTGCTCAAGAGTTACAAGTAAGCTAGGAAGGACCTAAAGAGAAAGCTAAGAAGAGCCAGGAGGTGACATGAGAAGTCTTTGGCAGGTAGGATCAAGGATAACCCTAAAGCTTTCTATAGATATGTCAGGAATAAACGAATGACTATGGTAAGAGTAGGGCCAGTCAAGGACAGTAGTGGGAAGTTGTGCTTGGTGTCCGAGGAGATAGGAGAGGTGCTAAATGAATATTTTTTGTCAGTATTCACACAGGAAAAAGACAATATTGTCGAGGAGAATACTGAGATTCAGGCTACTAGACTAGAAGAGCTTGAGGTTCATATGGAGGAGGTGTTAGCAATTCTGGAAAGTGTGAAAATAGATATGTCCCCTGGGCCGGATGGGATTTATCCTAGGATTCTCTGGGAAACTAGGGAGGAGATTGCTGAGCCTTTGATCTTCAAGTCATCTTTGTCTACAGGAATAGTGCCAGAAGACTGGAGGATAGCAAATGTTGTCGATTTCGGCGGCGGGAGAACAGCTGGTGAGTCAGTTTCAGCGGGAGCACTGCGGAAGGAGGTTGCTGGGAGGTAAGTCAACCTTTAAAAGCACTTGTCTTTGCAGGGGCAGGCCAGTCGATTTCGGCGGCGTGAGAACAGCTGGTGAGTCAGTTTCAGCGGGAGCATTGCGGAAGGAGGTTGCTGGGAGGTAAGTCAACCTTTAAAAGCACTTGTCTTTGCAGGGGCAGGCCAGTCGATTTCGGCGGGAGAACAGCTGGTGAGTCAGTTTCAGCGGGAGCACTGCGGAAGGAGGTTGCTGGGAGGTAAGTCAACCTTTAAAAGCACTTGTCTTTGCAGGGGCAGGCCAGTCGATTTCGGCGGGAGAACAGCTGGTGAGTCAGTTTCAGCGGGAGCATTGCGGAAGGAGGTTGCTGGGAGGTAAGTCAACCTTTAAAAGCACTTGTCTTTGCAGGGGCAGGCCAGTCGATTTCGGCGGCGTGAGAACAGCTGGCTGGTTAGTCAATTTCAGCAGGAGCTGATAATTTTTCTTTTTTTTTTAAATTAGTTTTTTAGGCGGGAACAGGAAGTCGACCCGCGGACGTCTGGGAAGACCCTCACCAATAAATTCTGGTGGAGAGGAAACCCGAGACACTACACGTGTAGTGTCTCCCACCCGCCCTCCTCCTCTAACCTAATAATAAAACCCATTGGTCTGAGGTAAGTACCATATTTTATTATATTATTATTATTTTTTATAAAAATTTAATTTAGTTGTTAGCGAGATCTTGGTAGAAAGTTAGAGGAATGGCAGGGAAGGGAGTGCAATGTTCCTCCTGCAGGATGTTTGAGGTGAGGGATGCAGTTAGTGTCCCTGCTGATTTTACCTGCAGGAAGTGCTGCCATCTCCAGCTCCTCCAAGACCGAGTTAGGGAACTGGAGCTGGAGTTGGAAGAACTTCGGATCATTCGGGAGGCAGAAGGGGCATAGATAGCAGCTTCAGGGAATTAGTTACACCAAAGATTGGAGATAGGTGGGTAACTGTAAGAGGGACTGGGAAAAAACAGTCAGTGCAGGGATCCCCTGCGGTCGTTCCCCTGAGAAACAAGTATACCGCTTTGGATACTTGTGGGGGGGACGACTTACCAGGGGTAAGCCATGGGGTACGGGCCTCTGGCACGGAGTCTGTCCCTGTTGCTCAGAAGGGAAGGGGGGAGAGGAGCAGAGCATTAGTAATTGGGGACTCTATAGTCAGGGGCACAGATAGGAGATTTTGTGGGAGCGTGAGAGACTCACAGTTGGTATGTTGCCTCCCAGGTGCAAGGGTACGTGATGTCTCGGATCGTGTTTTCCGGGTCCTTAGGGGGAGGGGGAGCAGCCCCAAGGTAGGAAAGGGGACAAGGATGTCAGGCAGGCTTTCAGGGAGCTAGGATGGAAGCTCAGAACTAGAACAAACAGAGTTGTTATCTCTGGGTTGCTGCCCGTGCCACGTGATAGTGAGATGAGGAATAGGGAGAGAGAGCATTTAAACACGTGGCTACAGGGATGGTGCAGGCGGGAGGGATTCAGATTTCTGGATAACTGGGGCTCTTTCTGGGGAAGGTGGGACCTCTACAGACAGGATGGTCTACACCTGAACCTGAGGGGCACAAATATCCTGGGGGGGAGATTTGTTAGTGCTCTTTGGGGGGGTTTAAACTAATGCAGCAGGGGCATGGGAACCTGGATTGTAGTTTTTGGGTAAGGGAGAATGAGAGTATAGAGGTCAGGAGCACAGATTTGACATCGCAGGAGGGGGCCAGTGTTCAGGTAGGTGGTTTGAAGTGGGTCTACTTCAATGCCAGGAGTATACGAAACAAGGTAGGGGAACTGGCAGCGTGGGTTGGTACCTGGGACTTCGATGTTGTGGCCATTTCGGAGACATGGATAGAGCAGGGACAGGAATGGATGTTGCAGGTTCCGGGGTTTAGGTGTTTTAGTAAGCTCAGAGAAGGAGGCAAAAGAGGGGGAGGTGTGGCGCTACTAGTCAAGAGCAGTATTACGGTGGCGGAGAGGATGCTAGATGGGGACTCTTCTTCCGAGGTAGTATGGGCTGAAGTTAGAAACAGGAAAGGAAAGGTCACCCTGTTGGGAGTTTTTTATAGGCCTCCTAATAGTCCTAGGGATGTAGAGGAAAGGATGGCAAAGATGATTCTGGATATGAGCGAAAGTAACAGGGTAGTTATTATGGGAGACTTTAACTTTCCAAATATTGACTGGAAAAGATATAGTTCGAGTACAATAGATGGGTCGTTTTTTGTACAGTGTGTGCAGGAGGGTTTCCTGAAACAATATGTTGACAGGCCAACAAGAGGCGAGGCCACGTTGGATTTGGTTTTGGGTAATGAACCAGGCCAGGTGTTGGATTTGGAGGTAGGAGAGCACTTTGGGGACAGTGACCACAATTCGGTGACGTTTATGTTAATGATGGAAAGGGATAAGTATACACCGCAGGGCAAGAGTTACAGCTGGGGGAAGGGCAATTATGATGCCATTAGACGTGACTTGGGGGGGATAAGGTGGAGAAGTAGGCTGCAAGTGTTGGGCACACTGGATAAGTGGGGCTTGTTCAAGGATCAGCTACTGCGTGTTCTTGATAAGTATGTACCGGTCAGACAGGGAGGAAGGCGTCGAGCGAGGGAACCGTGGTTTACCAAGGAAGTGGAATCTCTTGTTAAGGGGAAGAAGGGAGGCCTATGTGAAGATGAAGTGTGAAGTTTCGGTTGGGGCGATGGATAGTTACAAGGTAGCGAGGAAGGATCTAAAGAGAGAGCTAAGACGAGCAAGGAGGGGACATGAGAAGTATTTGGCAGGAAGGATCAAGGAAAATCCAAAAGCTTTCTATAGGTATGTCAGGAATAAGCGAATGACTAGGGAAAGAGTAGGACCAGTCAAGGACAGGGATGGGAAATTGTGCGTGGAGTCTGAAGAGATAGGCGAGATACTCAATGAATATTTTTCGTCAGTATTCACTCAGGAAAAAGATAATGTTGTGGAGGAGAATGCTGAGCCCCAGGCTAATAGAATAGATGGCATTGAGGTATGTAGGGAAGAGGTGTTGGCAATTCTGGACAGGCTGAAAATAGATAAGTCTCCGGGACCTGATGGGATTTATCCTAGGATTCTATGGGAGGCCAGGGAAGAGATTGCTGGACCTTTGGCTTTGATTTTTATGTCATCATTGGCTACAGGAATAGTGCCAGAGGACTGGAGGACAGAAAATGTGGTCCCTTTGTTCAAAAAGGGGAGCAGAGACAACCCCGGCAACTATAAACCGGTGAGCCTCACGTCTGTAGTGGGTAAAGTCTTGGAGGGGATTATAAGAGACAAGATTTATAATCATCTAGATAGGAATAATATGATCAGGGATAGTCAGCATGGCTTTGTGAAGGGTAGGTCATGCCTCACAAACCTTATTGAGTTCTTTGAGAAGGTGACTGAACAGGTAGACGAGGGTAGAGCAGTTGATGTGGTGTATATGGATTTCAGCAAAGCGTTTGATAAGGTTCCCCACGGTAGGCTATTGCAAAAAACACGGAGGCTGGGGATTGAGGGTGATTTAGAGATGTGGATCAGAAATTGGCTAGCTGAAAGAAGACAGAGGGTGGTGGTTGACGGGAAATGTTCAGAATGGAGTACAGTCACAAGTGGAGTACCACAAGGATCTGTTATGGGGCCGTTCCTGTTTGTCATTTTTATCAATGACCTAGAGGAAGGCGCAGAAGGGTGGGTGAGTAAATTTGCAGACGATACTAAAGTCGGTGGTGTTGTCGATAGTGTGGAAGGATGTAGCAGGTTGCAGAGGGATATAGATAAGCTGCAGAGCTGGGCTGAGAGGTGGCAAATGGAGTTTAATGTAGAGAAGTGTGAGGTGATTCACTTTGGAAGGAATAACAGGAATGCGGAATATTTGGCTAATGGTAAAGTTCTTGAAAGTGTGGATGAGCAGAGGGATCTAGGTGTCCATGTACATAGATCCCTGAAAGTTGCCACCCAGGTTGATAGGGTTGTGAAGAAGGCCTATGGAGTGTTGGCCTTTATTGGTAGAGGGATTGAGTTCCGGAGTCGGGAGGTCATGTTGCAGCTGTACAGAACTCTGGTACGGCCGCATTTGGAGTATTGCGTACAGTTCTGGTCACCGCATTATAGGAAGGACGTGGAGGCTTTGGAGCGGGTACAGAGGAGATTTACCAGGATGTTGCCTGGTATGGAGGGAAAATCTTATGAGGAAAGGCTGATGGACTTGAGGTTGTTTTCGTTGGAGAGAAGAAGGTTAAGAGGAGACTTAATAGAGGCATACAAAATGATCAGGGGGTTGGATAGGGTGGACAGTGAGAGCCTTCTCCCGCGGATGGATATGGCTGGCACGAGGGGACATAACTTTAAACTGAGGGGTAATAGATATAGGACAGAGGTCAGAGGTAGGTTCTTTACGCAAAGAGTAGTGAGGCCGTGGAATGCCCTACCTGCTACAGTAGTGAACTCGCCAACATTGAGGGCATTTAAAAGTTTATTGGATAAACATATGGATGATAATGGCATAGTGTAGGTTAGATGGCTTTTGTTTCGGTGCAACATCGTGGGCCGAAGGGCCTGTACTGCGCTGTATTGTTCTATGTTCTATGTTCTATGTTGTCTCCTTGTTCAAGAATGGGAGTAGAGACAACCCAGGTAACTATAGACCAGTGAGCCTTACTTTTGTTGTGGGCAAAATCTTTGAAAGGTTTATAAGAGATAGGATGTATAATCATCTGGAAAGGAATAATTTGAATAGAGATAGTCAACACGGTTTTGTGAAGGGTAGGTCATGCCTCACAAACCTTATTGAGTTCTTTGAGAAGGTGACCAAACAGGTGGATGAGGGTAAAGCAGTTGATGTGGTGTATATGGATTTCAGTAAAGTGTTTGATAAGGTTATCCACGTTAGGCTACTGCAGAAAATATGGAGGCATGGGATTGAGGGCGATTTAGCAGTTTGGATCAGAAATTGGCTAGCTGGAAGAAGACAAAGGGTGGTGGTTGATGGGAAATGTTCAGGCTGGAGTCCAGTTACTAGTGGTGCACGAAAAGGATCTGTTTTGGGGCCACTGCTGTTTGTCATTTTTATAAATGACCTGGAGGAGGGCGTAGAAGGATGGGTGAGTAAATTTGCAGATGACACTGAAGTCGGTGGTGTTGTGGACAGTGCGGAAGGATGTTACAAGTTACAGAGGGACATAGATAAGCTGCAGCGCTGGGCTGAGAGGTGGAAAATGGAGTTTAATGCAGAAAAGTGTGAGGTGATTCATTTTGGAAGGAATAACAGGAAGACTGAGTACTGGGCTAATGGTAAGATTCTTGGCAGTGTGGATGAGCAGAGAGATCTCGGTGTCCATGTACATAGATCCCTGAAAGTTGCCACCCAGGTTGAGAGGGTTGTTAAGAAGGCGTACGGTGTGTTAGCTTTTATTGGTAGAGGGATTGAGTTTTGGAGTCATGAGGTCATGTTGCAGCTGTACAGAGCTCTGGTGCATTTGGTGAATTGCTTGCAATTCTGGTCGCCGCATTATAGGAAGGATGTGGAAGCATTGGCAAGGGTGCAGAGGAGATTTACCAGAATGTTGCCTGGTATGGAGGGAAGATCTTATGAGGAAAGGCGGAGGGACTTGAGGCTGTTTTCATTAGAGAGAAGAAGGTTAAGAGGTGACTTAATTGAGGCATACAAGATGATCAGAGGATTGGATAGGGTGGACAGTGAGAGCCTTTTTCCTCGGATGGTGATGTCTAGCACGAGGGGACATATCTTTAAATTGAGGGGAGATCGATAGAAGACAGATGTCAGAGGTAGGTTCATTACTCAGAGAGTAGTGAGGGTGTGGAATGCCCTGCCTGCAACAGTAGTGGACTCGCCAACACTAAGGGCATTCAAATAGTCATTAGATAGACATATGGACGATAAGGGAATAGTATAGATGGGCTTTAGAGTGGTTTCACAGGTCGGCGGAACATCGAGGGCCGAAGCGCCTGTACTGCGCTGTAATGTTTTATGTTCTATGGGACGTCTTGCTGAAGTTGTACAAGACATTAGTACGGCCACGCTTGGGAGTACTGTGCACAGTTCTGGTCACCCTATTATAGAAAGGATATTTTCAAACTAGAAAGAGTGCAGAAAAGATTTACTAGGATTCTACCGGGACTTGATGGTTTGACTTATAAGGAGAGGCTGGACGGACTGGGACATTTTTCCCTGGAGCGTAGGAGGCTTAGGGGTGATCTTATAGAGGTCTATAAAATAATGAGGGGCATAGATTAGGTCGATAGTCAATATCTTTTCCCAAAGGTAGGGAAGTCTAAAACTAGAGGGCTTAAGTTTAAGGTGAGAGGGGGAGATAAAAAAGGGTACAGAGGGACAATTTGTACACAGAGGGTGTGTCTGGAACGAGCTGCCAGTGACAGTAGTAGAGGCGGGTGCAATTTTGTCTTTTAAAAAGCATTTAGACAGTTGTATGGGAAAGAGGGATGTGGGCCAAATGCGGGCAATTGGGATTAGTTTAGTGATAAAAACTGAACGGCATAGACAAGTTGTAAACTTCTATGATTCTTATGACTCTAAGTCTCCAACTGATCTGTATTGTATCGTGCTGTATCCTCTGACAGTCCTCTTCATTATCCGCAAATCCACCAATCTTTGTGTCAACCACAAACTTACTAATCAGACCAGTTGCATTTTCCTCCAAATCATATATAAATATATATATATATATATATATATATATATAATATATATATTACAACCAGGAAAGGTCCCAGCACTGTTCGCTGCCAAACACCACTAGTCACAGTCGTCCATTTAGAAAAGCACCCTTCCACCACCACTCTATTTTCTATGACCGAGCCAGTTCTGTACCCATCTTGCCAGCTCACTTCTGATCTTGTGTGACTTCACCTTTTGTATCAGTCTGCCATGAGGGACCTTGTCAAAGGAACTCCTTGAGGACTTTCCTTGAGGGCAAATAATTCTCTCCATGGTGGAGATGTGGGTGGAGTTTTATTTCACCTCAGTGTTATTTTGTGCTAAATGAAAGGGAGGTGGTCATACAGGATAAGACATAGAAACATAGAAAAAATAGGGGCAAGAGGAGGCCATTCGGCCCTTAAAGCTCACTCCGCCATCCATTATGTTCACGGTTGATATTCCAACTCAATAGCCCAATCCCGCTTCCCCCCATATCCTGTGATCCCCTTCGCCCTAAGTACTACATCCAACTGCTTCCTGAAAGCATACACTGTTTTGGGCTCAGTAGATGGACTAGGTCCTGTTTTCAGTCAGCCACCAACCATCTGGCTCTAGGTGGTAGGGGTCAAGGGTTTGGAAGGTGCTGTCTAAGGAGCCTTGGTGAGTTCCTTCAGTGCATCATGTAGATGGCACACATGGCTGCTACTGTGCATCAGTAGTAGAAGGATTGAATGTTTGTGAAAGGAGGAGCAATCAAGTGGGCCGCTTTGTCCTGGATGGTGTCGAGCTTCTTGAGTGTTGTTGGAGCTGCACTCATCCAGGCAAGTAGAGAGTGTTCCTTCACACTCCTGACTTGTGCCTTGTAGATGGTGGACTGGCTTTGGGGAGTCTGGAGGAGAGTTACTCGCTGCAGGATTTCCAGCCTTTGACTTGCTCTTGTAGCCACAGTATTTCTATGGCTAGTTTCTATTCCCACCCTCCCACTGTCTCTAATACCTGCACTATTTCTTCTCCGTTGCCAATGCCATAACTGTTTCTCCAGTGAGAATCTGTCACTTACCTTCATGCCGATCAATGGTAGTATCTTGTTGAGTTGATATTTCCCACATGGTTGAGGTTCAGTGTATAGGAACATGTCACTGATCTGTGGGGAAGAATCAGAAATTACAGGCCTTCCTGATACAAGACGTAGGTTACATCCAGTCACAGGCACACTCTTCGAGTTCCAATGTGGCAAAAGAGCTGCTGAAGCTGATCACCAGGTGAATGACGAAGGTATTGGGCATTTCGACACAACATCAGAGAGATGTCAGAGGTCACTGGGAGCCCAAATGATACCGAGACCCAGGGGACTATGGAGTGAGGCCGGGTAGGTGGGGTGGAGGACGGTGTTTTGTTACGTTTCCTTTGTAACATAAGCGGCTTCCTTGTGTTGCATTTGTCAAAGGAAGGTTCAGACGTGTAGATAACTTCAACACATTTATTTACACTATGTACACTTTTATAACTTGAGTTCGACACGACTGCTAATCCTATTATAGCTACCCAAACTGACTAACCAGCTGCTGTCTTCCACGTGGTGGGTGTAATATTGAATCAACTCTGTGCCTGTCCTCACTGACTGTCTCCACTGGCCAAAGGGCAGATCATGTGTGTGGTGTCCTTTATATATGGGTTGGTGTAATGCCCCCCTGTGGTCATGTCACCTCCTTGTGTATCGTGAATGTCCATTGGTCGCCTCCTATCTAACTTATCTATTGGTTCAGTGTGTGTGTGTTATGTTTCTGGTGCTCCCTCTAGTGTCTGGCTAGCTTACATGTATTTACAGTGATGCACATCACCACATCCTCCCTTTTTTATATGTTCATATTTTCTGTACACTTTAAGAAAAACTGAACAAAGAACAGGTAGATAAGGTAAGGTATATATATATACACAAGTCATGGGAACGGTGATTAAACAATAAGTCCAAATCATTCATGTGAGTCCATAAACCATCAATCATCATGGTCAAATGTCTCTCTTGGTTATGAACGCCATCAACGTTTCCGAGCCACAGGAACCAAGAAGTGGTCAAATCACTTTGCTGTCTGATTTGGAGTCTTTTTCTTTGTTTATGTTTGTGGTGGTGCTGTCGGATGGCATCTTCTGGCTGATAGGTCGTTGACATTGAAGAGGTGCCATCAACATTATCATTTGAGGTCATGGATGTGCCATATGCTGAAGTTGGATAAGACTGAACATACTGGTTCTGGCCACATGCTGTGCTGGAAGGGTGATCCTGCTGAGAAGCGTTGAAGCATGTCGATTTGGAGACAGAATTGCTGCTCGCATCAATGTCTGGTGATGGTGTGAAACTAGAACCTTGCATCTGATAGGAATATGCTGTTTGGCCAGGCTGTGGTGCAGCAAATCCTGGGCAGTAACTAAGGCATCCAGTCTGTAGTGCAGAATGCGCTGGCGGGAGTCCTCCTTCGGTCTTGATTCCATTAGTGGGCAATCCGTAGTGTTGGCCTGTTTGAGAATATGCTGCATAGACTGCTGGCTGCTGCATGCCTGAATACTGGGTTTGTCCAGCATGAGCTGTCATTGGCTGCACTGTCGGTGTGGAACAAATGTGTGGACATAGCTGTGGTGAAAATTGGTGTATTCCTCTTGGACTGTGGCCACTGCTTGTTATTGCTGACCCAGTGTGATTGTTATGTGATCCACCTCCTGTCGTTGTGGCATCTGCTGTCACCCTGAGCTTGCCATCACTGAGGTTGGGGCACTGCCTGTCTGGAGTAAAGTCCGGCTTATGTGAATCAGAGTCGGCGTTTGGTTGCTCCCCATCTGGAGTCTGGTCCTTTTTTTGTTGATGCTCCCCGTCCAGAGTCTTAGCAGGTTCACTGGAGTCAGCTGAGATTTCTTGAAGCTGCACGTCTGGAGTCGGAACATGCAGGAATGCATTGACTAGTGGAGAGGTTCGAGCAATTGAGGGTGGAAGTAGTGTGGTGTCACCAGAGTCACCAGTGGTCTCAGTGGTCGTCGAGTGCCTCTGTACACACTAGCTGAGGTCTGTCACTTTATACCTCTTGCATGGGAAGTGGGATGTTGTCGTCACCCGTCTCACATGCCGTGGGTAGATCCTCAGTAGCTGCTTGTTGTTCACTAGGGTTGGGTAAATTGTCAGAGTTTTCATCTGACGGTGCAGACAATGTGGGTGGACTGTCATGGTCTTGCTGTTGTCCTTCATTTGGACTTGAACAGTCATCATTGCTTTATTCTTCATTGTAGCATGATAGACCGCCATGGTCGTCCTGCTGTGCAGTGGAGCGTGGTAGATTGTCATAGTCTTCTTGCTGTTTACGTGAGCATGGCAGACTTGCATCGTCTGCCGCTAGTTGGTCAGAGGAGGTTGCTAGACCCTCATGGTCTTGTTCCTGCAAGGACTGCGCATCGGAGTCATGCGCTTCTGCAATTGTGGAGTCTGTCCACGAGCTTGCTGTGGAATCTTGTGACACTGGAGTCACTTCTTGTGTGTGTAAGGACTGCGCTTTGGATTCTTGCGTTTCTGCTTTCGTAGAGTCGGAAACCCTGAGCGGTGCGTGGACCACGCTCTGTGTGGCAGCAGGCCGCTCTCTGTGAGCTTGTACCACTCTCTGTCTCTTAATTTCAGGCTGCTGCATCATCCTGCACTGACGAGTTGGGATGTCATATCTGCTGGGTTGAAGATCCGCAAATCCGAAGAATGAATCCGCGTCTGCGTCGGATTCAATACGGGGGTCGCCAATGTGCAGCACGTCCAGTTGCGGTTCGGATTTGGTACTGGGGTAGCCTCTCAAGGTGAAAGGTTCGTCCGAGTCGTAGTCGTCTTGGACCATGGAGCTGTCGTTGGGCTCGCGAGGTCCAGAGAAAATGTAAAGGTCGGTATCGAAGTATTCAAGGTCGGAATTATCGGTTTGTGCGTAGGTAACTGCTTGTTGCAGGGTTCTTCGGAGGTTAAATTCATTTCCTGGTTCAATTTGAAGCATTGTGCTGTCATTCCAGGTGAAGGAAGGTTGTTTTACAGCTTTAAAAGATTTTTTCTTTGATTTGGGATGTTTCCCCTTTAAATTGGTGCGGTCTGGGGCCTCTGACATCATGACGCGCGTGACGTAGCACGTAGGAAGCGATTGCTCATGCGCAGATCGCTGTTCCTTTATCAAAGAACAAAGAACAAAGAAATGTACAGCACAGGAACAGGCCCTTCGGCCCTCCAAGCCCGTGCTGACCATACTGCCCGACTAAACTACAATCTTCTACCCTTCCTGGGTCCGTATCCTTCTATTCCCATCCTATTCATATATTTGTCAAGGTGCCCCTTAAATGTCCCTATCGTCCCTGCTTCCACTACCTCCTCCAGTAGCGAGTTCCAGGTACCCACTACCCTCTGCGTAAAAAACTTGCCTCGACATCTACTCTAAACCTTGCCCCTCTCACCTTAAACCTATGCCCCCTAGTAATTGACCCCTCTACCCTGGGGAAAAGCCTCTGACTATCCACTCTGTCTATGCCCCTCATAATTTTGTATACCTCTATCAGGTCGCCCCTCAACCTCCTTCGTTCCAGTGAGAACAAACCGAGTTTATTCAACCGCTCCTCATAGCTAATGCCCTCCATACCAGGCAACATTCTGGTAAATCTCTTCTGCACCCTCTCTAAAGCCTCCACATCCTTCTGGTAGTGTGGCGACCAGAATTGAACACTATACTCCAAGTGTGGCCTAACTAAGGTTCTATACAGCTGCAACATGATTTGCCAATTCTTATACTCAATGCCCCGGCCAATGAAGGCCAGCATGCCGTATGCCTTCTTGACTACCTTCTCCACCTGTGTTGCCCCTTTCAATGACCTGTGGACCTGTACTCCTAGATCTCTTTGACTTTCAATACTCTTGAGGGTTCTACCATTCACTGTATATTCCCTACCTGCATTAGACCTTCCAAAATGCATTACCTCACATTTGTCCGGATTAAACTCCATCTGCCATCTCTCCGCCCAAGTCTCCAGACAATCTAAATCCTGCTGTATCCTCAGACAGTCCTCATCGCTATCCGCAATTCCACCAACCTTTGTGTCGTCTGCAAACTTACTAATCAGACCAGTTACATTTTCCTCCAAATCATTTATATATACTACAAAGAGCAAAGGTCCCAGCACTGATCCCTGTGGAACACCACTGGTCACAGCCCTCCAATTAGAAAAGCATCCCTCCATTGCTACCCTCTGCCTTCTATGGCCTAGCCAGTTCTGTATCCACCTTGCCAGTTCACCCCTGATCCCGTGTGACTTCACCTTTTGTACTAGTCTACCATGAGGGACCTTGTCAAAGGCCTTACTGAAGTCCATATAGACAACATCTACTGCCCTACCTGCATCAATCATCTTAGTGACCTCCTCGAAAAACTCTATCAAGTTAGTGAGACACGACCTCCCCTTCACAAAACCGTGCTGCCTCTCACTAATACGTCCATTTGCTTCCAAATGGGAGTAGATCCTGTCTCTAAGAATTCTCTCCAGTAATTTCCCTACCACTGACGTAAGGCTCACCGGCCTGTAGTTCCCGGGATTATCCTTGCTACCCTTCTTAAACAGAGGAACAACATTGGCTATTCTCCAGTCCTCCGGGACATCCCCTGAAGACAGCGAGGATCCAAAGATTTCTGTCAAGGCCTCAGCAATTTCCTCTCCAGCCTCCTTCAGTATTCTGGGGTAGATCCCATCAGGCCCTGGGGACTTATCTACCTTAATATTTTTTAAGACACCCAACACCTCGTCTTTTTGGATCACAATGTGACCCAGGCTATCTACACCCCCTTCTCCAGACTCAACATCTACCAATTCCTTCTCTTTGGTGAATACTGATGCAAAGTATTCATTTAGTACCTCGCCCATTTCCTCTGGCTCCACACAGAGATTCCCTTGCCTATCCTTCAGTGGGCCAACCCTTTCCCTGGCTACCCTCTTGCTTTTTATGTACGTGTAAAAAGCCTTGGGATTTTCCTTAACCCTATTTGCTAATGACTTTTCGTGACCCCTTCTAGCCCTCCTGACTCCTTGCTTAAGTTCCTTCCTACTTTCCTTATATGCCACACAGGCTTCGTCTGTTCCCAGCCTTTTAGCCCTGACAAATGCCTCCTTTTTCTTTTTGACGAGGCCTACAATATCACTCGTCATCCAAGGTTCCCGAAAATTGCCGTATTTATCTTTCTTCCTCACAGGAACATGCCGGTCCTGTATTCCTTTCAACTGACACTTGAAAGCCTCCCACATGTCAGATGTTGATTTGAAAATATCGATGGCCGTTTTCTTGATTGCGCATGCACGGCGTCTCGCGCATGCGCAAACGAACCTTCCCGTTCTGCGCACTTCTCGCGCAACTGCGCTAGTGCAGTCCCTTTAGCAAGATGGCCGCTGACCACAATCGTTCTCTGGTCCAGGATTTCGGCCGCGAGGTGAGTACTGGCGCTTCTCTTCCCTTTTCTTGCCGATTGGAGTGTGTTTTCCTCACAGTATTCGGCGAATTTGTCCAGGACTGCCTGGAGGTCGCACCTGTTTTGCCCCTTAGCGAACTTGAATTTTTAAAAGATTTCTTCTGCTCTTGCACCGGCGCTGGTGAGGAGAAGCTCTGTTTTTTCATCATCGGCCAGGTCTTGAAGTTCGGCTGCCACCAGGAGGAGTTCAAACATTTGCCGGAATACCAGCCAGTTTTTACGGAGATCGCCGTGGCACTGGAGCTGCTGCGGAACCGGGAGCTCGAACATCCTGCCTGGGTATTGCTGGTTGTCACTGTATGCTGAGGTATGGCTATCTGGATTTAAACAGTTCACTACTGGTACCAGTTTTGTTATGTTTCCTTTGTAACATAAGCGGCTTCCTTGTGTTGCATTTGTCAAAGGAAGGTTCAGACGTGCAGATAACTTCAGCACATTTATTTACACTATGTACACTTTTAATACTTGAGTTCGACACTACTACCAACTATTATAGCTATACTATTATAGCTACCCAAACTGACTAACCAGCTGCTGTCTTCCACGTGGTGGGTGTAATATTGAATCAACCCTGTGCCTGTCCTCACTGACTGTCTCCACTGGCCAAAGGGCAGATCATGTGTGTGGTGTCCTTTATATATGGGTTGGTGTAATGCCCCCCTGTGGTCGTGTCACCTCCTTGTGTATCGTGAATGTCCATTGGTCGCCTCCTATCTAACTTATCTATTGGTTGAGTGTGTGTGTATGTTATGGTTCTGGTGCTCCCTCTAGTGTCTGGCTAGCTTACATGTATTTACAGTGATGCACATCATCACAGACGGAGGGGCAAGGCAGAGCAGAATGCAAGGGGCAGGGGCTCTTCTGTCAATTTCAATCTAATCCCAATGCCTCACTCATTCCCCACAACATTTGCTACAAATAGTTTTACAGGCTCTTTTACAAGTTGCATGGTCTTTGATTCACTGGTAACTAAGCTACTGTGAGTGCTAAAGAGCCTGTGTGATGATATTTTTCAAAATCCCTCTTGTTGATCTGATATTTGTGTCCAAACTAACAGGGGCTAATTTAATTTGGAAGGATCCATCCAATGGCAGGCATCCAGGATGGGGTGTAGCTCCCGGGGAGATATCCAGGGCGGGGTGGGGCACAGCTCTCTGGGAACTATCCGGGGTAGGGCGCAGCTCCGGGGACATATCCAGGGTGGGGCGCAGCTCCCAGGGAGGTATCCAGGTGGGGCATGGCTCTCGGGGAACTATCCAAGGTGGGGCGCAGCTCCCAGGGAAGCAGTTCTGTTGAGGAGTCTTTAAATAAGTGTGGCAGGGGGATGGGATCCCAGGAAGAGGATCAGATAGGTCAAACTCAGATCAGGAAAATGGAGGTAGCCAGTGACATAGAAGATGGAGTGACGATACATAAGGAGGTGACACGACCACAGGGGGGCATTACACCAACCCATATATAAAGGACACCACACACATGATCTGCCCTTTGGCCAGTGGAGACAGTCAGTGAGGACAGGCACAGGGTTGATTCAATATTACACCCACCACGTGGAAGACAGCAGTGGAATTACAGGAGAAGCAAAGTTTTTAAAAAGTGTCCAGTAAGAGAAAACGGTACGGTTAAACCGTCTGTACTTCAAGCAAGGAGCATTACAAACAAGGTAGATGAGTTAAGAGCACAGGTAGACACATGGCAGCAGGATGTCATTGTTAACGGAAACCTGGCTCATGGAGGGGCAAAATTGGAAGCTCAATATCCCTGGATACAGGCTATGCAGAGCGGCTGAATAGACTCGGACATGTTGTCATTAGAACAACAGAGGTTGAGGGGTGACTTGATAGAAGTCTACAAGATTATGAGAGGCATGGATAGAGTGGCTGGGCAGGCACTCTTTCCCAGGGTGGAGGGGTCAGTCACTCAGGGGCATTGGTTTAAGGTCCATAGGCAAAGTTTAGAGGAGATGTGCAGGGCAGGTTTCTTTACACAGAGGTGGTGAGGATTTATGGGTTGAACTTAGAAATAAAAAAGGGGCAGTCACATTACTGGGCATATAAGACAGACCAAACTGTGAAAGGGAGATAGAAGATCAAATATGTAGCCAAATTGCTGGCTATTTAAGAACAAGAGGACACTAATAGTAGGAGACTTTAACTATCCCAATATCAATTGGGAATAAAACAATATAAGGGGAACCGAGGGAGAAATATTCATAAAGTGTGTCCAGGAAACTTTTTTCACCCAATTAATGACAAACCCAATGAGGGGAGTTGCAATTCAAGACCTGGTCTTGGGGAACGAGGTCTTGGAGACTTAATCTTGGGCAAGTGGGTGAAGTGACAATTGTGACCATGTCGGGGAAAGTGATCACAATTCAATTAGATTCAGTATTACCATGAAAAAGGACAGAGATAAAGCAGGAGTAAAGATTTTGACCGGGGGGGGGGGTGGGTATTTTACCAATAGATTGATGATAAAATGTTTGTTAAGGAAAATGTGGAGATGAAGAGGGGAACTTGTGTGTAAATGCAGAAGCTGTGGGAAGGTTTTAAATTAATATTTTGTCTCAGTGTTTACAGAGGAAATGGATGATGCCGATATTCTAGTCCAGAAGGAACACTGAGATACTGGATGGGATAATCATAAAGAGAGAGGAAGTACTTGAAGGATTGGAATCCTTGAAAGTTGATAAGTCGCTAGGGCCAGATGGATTGTTTCTGAGGTTTCTGAAGGTCAAGGAGAAGATGGCAAATGCTCTGAGGATGTCCAATCCTCACCAGACACAGGGGAGGTCCTGGAGGACTGGAGAAAAACAAACCTGGTACCATTGTTTAAAAAGTAATCAAAGAAAATCGTGAACAATTATAGGTCAGTTAGTTTTATGTCAGTGGCTGACAAATTAGTAGAATCAATCCTGAGAGATAGGATTAACTGTCACATAGAAAGGCATGGTCTAGTCAGGGATAGTCAGCATGCATTTGTTAAAGGAAGGTTTCGCCTCACAAATTTAATCAAATTTTTTGAGGAAGTGACAAGAAGGGTTGATGAAGGTATTGCAGTGGATATGGTGTACATGGATTTTAGCAAGACGTTTGGCAATGTCCCACGTGGCAGATTGGTCCAGAAAGTGAAAACCCATGGCATACAGGGCAATGTGGCGAATTTGATAAAAAGTTGGCTTAGTAACAGGAAACAAAGGGTAATGGTCGATGGCTGCCATTGTGATTGGAACGTTGTTTCTTTTTTTGTTTTTAAATAATTTTTATTAAAGGTTTTCATAAATTATCAATAACAAAATGAGAAAGAAAAAAGAACCCAACAGGGTTAAGTACAAAACACAATCTAAAAAAGCAACCCCCCAAAGTCCTCCCCCCGTACCTAAATAATAAATTAACATTAACACCCCGATTTAAGACAACAGGTGTATACACCCCCTCAGACCCTTCCAGTGTAAATAACATAAACAAAAATAAAGTAATCCCCCCCACCCCCCGAGCTGCTGCTGCCAATGACCAATGTCTATCGTTCTGCCAAAAAGTCTAAGAACGATTGCCACCGCCTAAAGAACCCTTGTACCGACCCTCTCAAGGCAAATTTCACCCTCTCCAATTTAATGAACCCTGCCATATCGCTGATCCAGGATTCCACGCTTGGGGGCCTCGCATCTTTCCACTGAAGGAGAATCCTTCGCCGGGCTACCAGGGACGCGAAGGCCAGAATTCCGGCCTCTTTCGCCTCCTGCACTCCCGGCTCCTCTGCCACCCCAAATATTGTGAGCCCCCAGCCCGGTTTGACCCTGGATCCTACCACCCTCGACACCGTCCTCGCTACACCCTTCCAAAGTTCCTCCAGCGCTGGGCATGTCCAGAACATATGGGTGTGATTTGCTGGGCTCCCTGAGCACCTAACACACCTGTCCTCACCCCCAAAGAACCTGCTCATCCTTGTCCCGGTCATGTGTGCCCTGTGCAGCACCTTAAACTGTATGAGGCTGAGCCTCGCGCATGAAGAGGAAGAGTTCACCCTCCCTAGGGCATCTGCCCACATCCCCTCTTCAATCTCCTCTCCCAACTCCTCCTCCCACTTACCTTTCAACTCCACCACCGAGGCCTCCTCCTCCTCCTGCATCACCTGGTAAGTTTCCGAGATCTTCCCCACTCCCACCCACCCCCCCGAGAGCACCCTGTCCTGTACTGTGTGTGGCAGTTGTAGTGTTGGGTGTTCTGATGTACAGATGAACCAACACGGTTGTATTTACTACAACGCTGTTTTATTTCAACTTGTTATTTACAGTTCTGTCTTGATACTCTGCACGTGGTGACTCCCTGTGTGTGATGTTAATCAGGTCCTGTCCTTGTCCTGGTCACCAGATCTACTGGCCACCAGGTGTTGTGTTTCTTCTCTTATACTGTCTCTGTCCTTGTCTATGATTGGTTGTCGTGTTGTGTGTGCTGATTTGTCTGTTGGTCTGTCTATCATGATATGTGTGTTTGAATATCATGACATGCCCCCTTTTTTTACAAAATTATGTGCCTACGTGGTTATAAATACGAATGTGTCGTGAGTGCATCTAAAAGTGTTTGTGCGTGATATTTACAGCAGGTGCATGTGGCGTAACTATATACATGGGGCGATGTCGGGTGTGTCATGCTAACGAGGTTGTACCATAACAAAACAGGAAGACGAAAAACTTTGAAGTGTGGTCCGGTCAAACGATATCTGGAATGATAAAACAGTAACATGTTACAATACAATAGTGTTTCAACTTTAACGTGTGAACAGTCTCATAAGTCCAATCTAGTAGGTGTGTGATGAATTTGGGTTGACCGTCTCAAGGGTGGGTCGAGAACCACCGGCTGAGGTGCGAGCCTGGCCACGGGTGGCGATGGAAGGGGCATGATCTGTGGCAGCTCCACGAAGTCATCCTCGGGAACCAGTGGAGGACCCGGCGTGTGTGCACTGTTCGGTTGCGAGCGTGGAAGGCGGCGAAGGGCTCGCCGATTGCGGCGACGCACTGATCCATCCGGCATGCGTACCAGGGACGAGCGGGGAGCCACATGTCGGAGAACTTCGGCAGGTGCTGACCAGCCGCCATTTGGCAGATGAATGCGGACTTTATCCCGGAGGACAGGGGGGGAAGATCAGTGGCCCTTGTATCGTACAGACTCTTCTGGCGATCACGCTGCAGTTGCATCCTATGCAGTACCTTAGCATGGTCCGTCGTTGGTGTCAGGATGGAAGGCACAGTTGTCCTGAGGGTGCGACCCATCAGCAGCTGTGCTGGCGAGAGACCCGTGGCTAGCGGGGCCGATCGATAGGCCAGCAGGACGAGGTGAAAGTCCGATCCGGCAGCAGCAGCCTTGCAGAGGAGCCGCTTGGCAATGTGAACGCCCTTTTCCGCCTTTCCATTTGACTGTGGATGTAGAGGGCTGGATGTTACGTGTGTGAAACCATATGATGCGGCAAAGGACGATCATTCACGGCTGGCGAAACAGGGCCCATTGTCCGACATGACAGTCATCGGAATGCCGTGGCGAGCAAAGGTGTCCTTGCAGGCCCTGATGACCGCAGACGACGTCAGATCGTGTAGGGGTATGACTTCTGGGTAATTGGAGAAGTAGTCTATGATGATAATATAGTCCATGCCAAGCGTGTGAAATAGGTCGACACCCACCTTCGCCCAGGGGGACGTCACCAGCTCATGGGGCAGAAGCGTCTCAGGAGGTTGCGCCGGCTGAAACCTCTGGCAGGTTGTGCAATTGAGTACCATGTTGGCAATATCGTCATTAATGCCCGGCCAATATACCGCCTCTCGGGCGCTCCGTCTGCACTTCTCGACTCCCAAGTGGCCTTCGTGTATTTGATTGAGAATCATCTGGCGCATACTGTGCGGAATGACGATCCTGTCTAGCTTCAGAAGGATCCCATCAATGGTGGTTAGGTCATCTCGCACATTATAGAACTGCGTGCACTGCCCTTTGAGCCAACCTTCCGTTATGTGGCGCATCACTCGCTGTAGAAGGGGGTCGACCGCAGTCTCTTGGCGGATACGGGCCAGATTGGGGTAGTTAGCCGGCAGATTTGCCGCTGTCAAAGCCACGTGTGCCTCAACTTGACATACGAACCCCTCCGCATCTGGTGGTGTACTTACTGCTCGGGATAGGGTATCCGCCACGATGAGGTCCTTCCCTGGAGTGTAGATCAGTTGGAAATCATACCTCCTGAGTTTAAGTAAGATGCGCTGGAGGCGAGGGGTCATCTCGTTCAGGTCCTTGTTTATTATGTTGACCAGGGGGCGGTGGTCAGTTTCGACCGTGAATCGTGGAATACCATATACATAATCGTGGAACTTGTCCAAACCAGTTAGCAAGCCCAGGCATTCTTTTTCAATTTGCGCGTAGCGCTGTTCCGTAGGGGTCATGGCCCGTGATGCATAGGCAACCAGGGCCCATGACGACGTGTTATCTTTCTGCAGGAGCACTGCTCCAATGCCAGATTGGCTGGCATCAGTTGAGATTTTGGTGGGACGAGACGTGTCGAAGAACGCCAACACTGGTGCCGTGGCCAGTTTGTGTTTGAGCTTCTCCCATTCCAGCTGGTGTGTATGTTGCCACTGGAACTCTGTAGATTTCTTTACAAGATGGCGCAGAGCCGTTGTGTGGGAAGCAAGGTTGGGAATGAATTTCCCGAGGAAGTTGACCATGCCCAGGAATCGTAGTACAGCTTTCTTGTCGGCCGGCCGCGGCATGGCTGTGATGGCGCTTACCTTGTCCGCATCGGGACGGACCCCTGATCGGGAGATGTGGTCCCCCAGGAACTTCAATTCGGTCTGGCCCAAGGCACACTTGGCGCGGTTGAGGCGCAGGCCATTGTTTCGTATACGGGCAAAAACGCGTTGGAGACTATGTATGTGCTCCTGCGGATGGTGGACCAGATGATGATATCGTCCACATATACGCGTACCCCTTCGATGCCTTCCATCATCTGCTCCATTATTTTGTGGAAGACCTCGGATGCCGAGATGATGCCAAATGGCATCCGGTTGTAGCAGAATCTGCCGAAAGGGGTGTTAAAAGTACATAGCTTTCGGCTGGACGGGTCCAGTTGGATCTGCCAAAATCCTTTCGAAGCATCCAGTTTGGTGAATATTTTGGCTTGGGCCATCTCACTGGTGATTTCCTCTCGTTTAAGTATGGGATAGTGTTCCCGCATAATGTTATTATTTAGGTCTTTAGGGTCTATACAGATGCGGAGCTCGCCAGAGGGCTTCTTGACACACACCATGGAGCTGACCCATGGCGTGGGCTCCGTGACCCTGGATAGGACCCCTTGGTCCTGGAGATCCTGCAGCTGTAATTTGAGGCGGTCTATAAGTGGCGCAGGAACCCTGCGAGGTGCGTGAACGACCGGGATGGCGTCCGGTTTGAGGCAAATTTTGTATGTGTATGGCAGTGTCCCCATGCCTTCAAATACCTCCTGGTTGTGAGCAAGGAGGGATTGGAGATTTGCGTTGAAGTCAGCATCCAGGAAGTCGGATGTGTCGTCTGGAGAGAGAGACTGAATTTGTTGTACAAGGTGGAGAGCCTTACATGCCTGTGCGCCCAGCAAGGAATCTTTCGATGAGCCAACAATTTCAAAGGGGAGTGTGGCCGTGTGCGTTTTGTGTGTCACCTGGAGCTGGCAAGATCCCATGGCCGGGATGACATTCCCGTTATAGTCAACCATCTTGCACCGGGATGGCTGGATAGGCGGTTTGACCTTCATGGCATGGAATGCTGAATATGCTATGAGGTTGGCGGATGCGCCAGTGTCCAGGCAGAAAGTGATCTGCGATCGGTTGACCGTCAGGGTGGCACTCCATTCATCGGCCGGATTGATGGTGTTGACGCGGTTCACATCAATGACTGAAACCCGGAAGGCATCTTGGTCATCTGTGTCATTTGGCTGGATGTCCTGATGTACGGGCTGGATGGTCCTGACGTGTCTGCGAGGTTGTTGGAGTAGGCAGTGTAGTGGCCCATCTTGCCACATCGTAGGCATTGTCGGTTTTCCACAGTTGCCGCACGTCATGATGTCACGGCGTTCGTTACGCCACTGCGCATGCGCAGTTCAGTCTTGCATCGGGCGCGCCTGTGCAGTGCGTCCCTCGATGTTGCCGTTGGTTTTGGCGCGCACAAGCACGGGAGACCGTGAAAAGCACGGGAAACGGCCGCCCTCGTCCGGGCCGCGGGCCGGGAGATAATCAATTGCCTGGATGCGTTCGGCCTCGTGGGCGGCCTGGCTTGCCGATTCGATGGCTAGGGACCCCCTCCGTGCCGACTCGATCGCCTGAAATTGGGCAAAACGGCTGGTTGCATCTTCATGGAGGACACAAGCTTCCACCGCAGACGCTAAGGTCAGGCCTTTAATTTTAAGAAGCTTCTGGCGTAGGCCACTGGAGGCAACGCCAAAAACAATCTGGTCCCGGATCATGGACTCTGAGGTGTTGCCCTAACCGCAGGACTGCGCGAGTATGCAGAGGTGCGTCAGAAAGGGTTGAAAGAGCTCATCCTTACCTTGCAGGCGTTGCTGAAAGATATACCTCTCAAAACTTTAATTCACTTCAACATTAAAGGGCTGGTCTAGCTTGAGGAGGACCGTGTCATACTTGGATTGGTTCTCGCCTTCCGCGAACACCAGTGAGTTGAATACATCAATGGTGTGCTGACCTGCGGTGGTGAGGAGCATCGCAATCTTTGTTTCGTCCGAGGCACTCTGTTTCTCGTTGGCTCGCATGTACAGTTCAAATCGCTGCTTGAAAAGCTTCCAATTGGTGCCAAGGTTCCCAGCGACTTGCAATGGCTGCGGTTTGCTGGTGATGTCCATACCTCAGGATGGCAGGTTTGCCGGCAGGTATCGATCCACTCACTAGGTACCATGTAGTGTTGGGTGTTCTGATATACAGATGAACCAGCACGGTTGTATTTGGTACAATGCTGTTTTATTTCAACTTGTTTACAGTTTTGTCTTGATACTCTGCACGTGGTGACTCCATGTGTGTGATGTTAATCAGGTCCTGTCCTTGTCCTGGTCTCCAGATCTACTGGCCACCAGGTGTCGTGTTTCTTCTCTTATACTGTCTCTGTCCTTGTCCATGATTGGTTGTCGTGTTGTGTGTGCTGATTTGTCTGTTGGTCTGTCTATCATGATATGTGTGTTTGAGTATAATGACAGCAGTAGCCGTGGGAATTCCACCACCTGCCGTCTGGCAAACGCCCTTACCTGTAAGTACCTGAAGGTGTTCCCCAGGGGGGAGCCCGTACTTCTCCTCCAGCTCACCCAAGCTCGCGAACTTCCCGTCCACAAACAGGTCCCCCAACTTTCGTATGCCTGCCCTGTGCCACCCTGAAAACCCTCCACCTGTTCTTCCTGGGGCGAACTGGTGGTTCCCCCGTAATGGGGTCCACGCCGAGGCCCCAACTTCCCCCCTATGCCGCCTCCACTGCCCCCAAATTTTGAGGGCCGCCACCACCCCCGGGCTCGTGTTATAGCTCCTTGGAGGGAGCGGCAGAGGCGCCGTTGCCAGCGCCCCCAGACTCGTACCCATACAGGGCGCCGTCTCCAGCCTCTTCCATGCAGCCCCCTCCCCCTCCATCACCCACTTGCGCACCATTGTCGCATTGGCGGCCCAGTAGTACCCACAGAGGTTGGGCAGCGCCAGCCCCCCCCATCTCTACTCCACTCCAAGAACACCCTTCTCACCCTCGGAGTCCCTCGCGCCCACACAAACCCCATTATACTCCTGTTAACCCGCCTGAAAAAAGCCTTCGGGATAAACACGGGGAGGCACTGGAACAGGAACAAAAACCTTGGGAGCACCGTCATTTTAATTGACTGCACCCTACCCGCCAGGGACAGCGGCAACGCGTCCCACCTCTTGAACTCCTCCTCCATTTGCTCCACCAGCCTTGTAAAGTTAAGCCTATGCAGGGCCCCCCAGCTCCTGGCCACCTGGACCCCCAAATATCTGAAACACCTCTCCGCCCTTTTTAGTGGGAGCTCGCCAATCCCCCTCTCCTGGTCCCCTAGCTGAACTACGAACAGCTCGCTCTTCCCCATATTGAGCTTGGACCCCGAAAAGTCCCCAAATTCCCTAAGCATCCTCATTACCTCTGGCATTCCTCCCACCGGGTCCGCCACATACAGCAGCAGGTTGTCCGCATAAAGCGACACCCTATGCTCCTCCACACCAACCCCCTCCAGTTCCTCGACTCTCTGTGCCATAGCCAGGGGTTCAATCGCCAGTGCGAAGAGTAGGGGGGACAGGGGACACCCCTGTCTCGTCCCTCGGTGCAACCGAAAGTACTCGGACCTCCTCCTATTTGTGGCCACACTCGCCATCGGGACCTCATACAACAGCCTAACCCACCTGATAAACCCCTCCCCAAACCCGAACCTCTTCAGCACCTCCCACAGGTACCCCCACTCTACCCTATCGAAGGCTTTCTCAGCGTCCATCGCCACCACTATCTCCGCACCCCCCTCCCTCGTCGGCATCATGATAACGTTCAAAAGCCTCCGCACATTCGCGTTCAACTGTCTCCCCTTCACAAACCCCGTCTGGTCTTCATGGGTGATCTGCGGCACACAATCCTCAATCCTCGTGGCTAAGACCTTCGCCAGCACCTTGGCATCTACATTTAGCAAGGAAATCGGTCTGTAAGACCCACATTGCAGGGGATCCTTGTCCCGCTTCAGGATCAAGGAGATCAGTGCCCGGGACATCGTCGGGGGTAAAGCACCCCCTCCCTTGGCTCATTCAAGGTCCTAACTAACAGCGGGCCCAACAGGTCCATATATTTTTTATAGAACTCGACCAGGAAACCGTCCGGCCCCAGTGCCTTCCCCGCCTGCATGCTTCCTATCCCTTTGATCAGCTCCTCCAGCCCAATCGGGGCCCCCAGTTCCGCCACCAGTCCCTCTTCCACCTTTGGAAACCTCAATTGGTCCAGGAAACGGCCCATCCCTCCCTCCTCCCGTGGGGGCTCGGATCGGTACAATTCCTCGTAGAAGTCCCTGAAGACCCCATTGATGCCAACCCCACTCCGCACCACGCTCCCTCCCCTGTCCTTAACTCCCCCGATCTCCCTAGCTGCGTCCCGCTTCCGAAGCTGATGCGCCAGCATCCGGCTTGCCTTTTCCCCATACTCGTAGACTGCCCCCTGGGCCTTCCTCCACTGCACCTCCGCCTTCCTGGTGGTCACCAGGTCAAATTCGGCCTGGAGGCTGCACCTCTTCCTCAACAATCCTTCCTCAGGTTCTTCCACATACCTCCTGTCTACCCTCACCATCTCCCCCACCAGCCACTCCCTCTCCCCCCGCTCCTTGTGGGCCCTGATGGAGATCAGCTCTCCCCTATCCACCGCCTTCAGTGCCTCCCATACCATCCCCACTCAGACCTCCCCGTTGTCGTTGGTCTCCAAGTACCTCTCTATACTTCCTCGGACCCGCTCCCTCACCTCCTCGTCCGCCAACAGCCCCACCGCCAAGCACCACAGCGGACGCTGGTCCCTCTCCTCCCCCATCTCCAAGTCCACCCAATGCGGGGCATGGTCCGAAATGGCTATTGCCGAATACTCGGAATCCTCTACTCTCGCTATCAGCGCCGTACTCAAAATGAAAAAGTCGATTCGAGAATAAGCCTTATGGACATGTGAGAAGAATGAAAATTCCCTAGCCCCCGGCCTTGCAAATCTCCAAGGGTCCACCCCTCCCATTTGGTCCATAAATCCCCTCAACACTCTAGCCGCCGCCGGCTTCCTACCCGTACTAGACCTGGAGCGATCCAGTGCAGGATTCAACACCGTGTTAAAGTCTCTCCCATTATCAGGCCCCCCACTTCCAAGTCTGGGATCCGACCCAATATACGCCGCATAAAACCCGCATCGTCCTAGTTCGGAGCATACACATTGACCAGTACCACCCTCTCTCCCTGCAACCTACCACTTACCATTCTGTACCTACCGCCATTATCTGCCACAATGCTCGTCGCCTCGAATAATACCTTCTTTCCCACCAAGATCGCCACCCCTCGATTTTTGGCATCTAGCCCCGAGTGAAACACCTGACCTACCCACTCTTTCCTCAGTCTTACCTGGTCTGCCACCTTCAGGTGTGTCTCCTGGAGCATAACCACATCCGCCTTGAGCCCCTTCAGCCGGCCCGTTCCCCACAGCGGCATACCCCCGTCTTGACCCACCCCACTCGCTCCAGCTCCTCCTTGATCTTAGCAGCAGCAACTCGATTTCCCCCTCCCGCCCGGCTAGGACCCATCCTAGCTGGTTTACTCCCCCCTTTGCACTTCCGCAAGTCAGCTGACTCCTGCTGACCCCGGCCACTCCCACCTCCCCTTCGACTCCTCCCATTGTGTGGCACACCCTCCTCTCCCGCTCCCCATTCACAGGCTCTCCCCCTCCGTTCTAAGCGCGGGAAACAATCCTCGCTTCCCCGCCCCGGTCCCGCCCCCCCAGTCTTCGGTGTGGGAAAAAACCCCGCGCTCTCCACCTATCAGGCCCCGGCACCAACCAAAACAGTGCCCAACCCGCTCCATCCACCCTCCCCAACCCGAAAGAGAAAAACACAGAGAAAAAGAAACCCAAAACAATGCAAAGGCCCCCCCCCCCCCCCGAACCAAAAATAGGCATAACATATCCACCGCAGTCCCCAATCGCCCATCCCGACCCTCAGTCTATGTCCAGCTTCTCAGCCTGAACAAAGGCCCACGCCTCCTCCGGAGACTCAAAATAATGGTGCCGGTCCTTGGAGGTAACCCACAGTCACGCCGGCTGCAACATGCCAAACTTCACCCCCTTCCTGTGCAGCACCGCCTTCGCTCGATTGTACCCGGCCCTCCTCTTCGCCACCTCCGCACTCCAGTCCTGATATATCCGAACCTCCGCGTCCTCCTACCTGCTGCTCCTCTCCTTCTTGGCCCACCTGAGCACACACTCCCGATCGACGAACCGATGGAACCGCATCAGCACCGCCCGCGGAGGCTCGTTAGCCTTGGGCCTCCTCGCCAACACTCTATGGGCCCGGAACGTTGTTTCAAGTGGTGTCCCACAGGGCTCAGTGTTGGGACCCTTACTGTTTGTATAATATATATTAACAATTTGGACGTGAAGGTGGGGAGCATGTAAATTTGCAGACGACACAAAGATTCGCCGAGTAGTGGACAGTGTAGAGGATAGCTATAATCTTCAAAACGATATAGTGGATTAGTGGAGTGGGCGATAAAGTGGCAGATGGAATTTAACACAGAAATGTGAGGTCATGCATTGAGGGAGGTCAAATAGTTATAGCGAGTACACAATAAATGGGAATAGACTAAGAGAGGTAGATGAAGTGAGAGATCTTGACGTACAAGTACACAGGTCCCCAAAGGCAGCAGTAGACAAGGTGTCATGTGAGAGTACCTTTAATAAATGGGTGTTTAAGAAATGTACCTTTAAGAAATGGGTGTTGTCAGAGTGGGGGTGGAGCTGGGCTGTCTGTCAGCTTTTTACTTTTGTTTTAGGCTGTTTGCTGCAGGGTGTGTTTTAGTTTCGTTTTCAGAGCTGGATAGCTGCAGTCACAGCCAGAAAGTGTATGAGTCTCTCTATAAACTAAAGACTGTAAATCGATTCTTTGGTATTTTAAAACTAATAACTGCTCTCAGTAATGACTTTAACCTGATGTGCTTCTGTTAAAAGTTTATTTTAAAGTCTTATGGATGTTAAAAGGACAGCTTAAGGATTACTTAGTGTTGTATTGTTTAGGGGTTGTATTTGAATTAATGGTTGCTAAGATATTCACTGTATGTTTTAAAAAGGTTAACTTGAGTTCATAGAATAAACATTGTTTTTGCTTTAAAAAATACTTTTCCATTTCTGCTGTACCACACCTGTAGAGTGGGCCGTGTGCTCCCCATAGCACAATCTATTGAAAGTTGTGGGTCAGGTGAACTCCATGATACACTTTGGGGTTCTCTAAACCCTGCCCCATAACAAAGGTTATAAAGAAAGGATATGGAATGCAGAGGTATAGAATATAAAAGGAAGGATATAATGTTGGAATTATATAAAACACTGGTGAGGTCACAACTGGAGTGTTGTGTGCAGTTCTGGTCGCCGCATTACAGGAAGGATGTAACCAAAGAGAAAATGTTGGAAAATCTCAGCAGGTCTGGCAGCATCTGTAGGGAGAGAAAAGAGCTAATGTTTCGAGTTCAGATGTCACTTTGTCAAAGGAAGGATGTAATTGCTCTGGAGAGAGTGGAGAGGAGGTTTACAAGAATGTTAAAGAGCTGGAAAAGTGTAGCTAGTCGGAGAGATTAAATAGGTTGGGGTTATTTTCCTTGAAACAAAGAAGGCTGAGGGGTGATTTAATTGAAGTATACAAAATTATGAGGGGGAGAGATAGAGTGGACAGAATAAAATGGTTTCCTTTGGTGGAGAATTCTAGAATCAGGGGATATAGATTCAAGATAAGTGGAAGAAGGTGTTGAGGGGACATGAGGAAAAACCTTTTTATGCAGAAGGTAATGGTGTCTGGAGTTCTCTGCCTGTATTGGTGGTGAAAGTGGAGACCCAAAACTCTTAAAAAGTACCCGGATCTGCACCTTAAGTTTCATAGATTATCATAGAATTTACAGTGCAGAAGGAGGCCATTCGGCCCATCGAGTCTGCACCGGCTCTTGGAAAGAGCACCCTGCCCAAGGTCAACACCTCCCCCCTATCCCCATAACCCAGTAACCCCACCCAACACTAAGGGCAATTTATCATGGCCAATCCACCTAACCTGCACATCTTTGGACTGTGGGAGGAAACCGGAGCACCTGGAGGAAACCCACGCACACACGGGGAGGATGTGCAGACTCCGCACAGACAGTGACCCAAGCCGGAATCGGACCTGGGACCCTGGAGCTGTGATGCAATTGTGCTATCCACAATGCTACCGTGCTGCCCTAAAGTTCTGTAAGCTACAGGGCCATGGACCGGATGCAGGAAGATGGGATGTCCTCGGGCTGGCATGGACATGATGGGCCGAATGGCCTCCTTCTGTGCTGTTACTTTTCTACGATTCTATACTGGGGCTGGGGCACAGCTCCCGGGGAAATATCCAAATGTTCCCAACATTACTGCATAAACAGCTGCATCAATATTCCCTCACAGGCACGCTCCTGGTTTGAATGGACATCAGCTCAATCGATCCAATGCAAATATTTATCACAAACTCTGATCATTTTATTATAAAATAGATCAAAATAAATCAGAACTGAATTACCAAAAAGCAGTAGCGAGGCTGCAGTGTTTCTTCAGTCACTCTGAGCAACGCTCCTTCCCTGATAAGCACCTAATGGGACAAAGGGATTTGTAATTGCAGCTGGGACAATCACAGTGAAAACAGTGTCATTCTCTCCACACATCTCCGTTTACTGAGCATCTCACACACACTGACGAGAACACCAAGCTCAATTCTTTGTTCATTATTGAAATGGAGAACAGACTCAAACAACTGGCACCCCCTCCACCCATCCCACAACCCTCCGACACCTCAGTAACATCCGCCTTGGGTTGGGGGCGTCACTGACTAGTCCAGAATTTATTTCCCATCCCGAATTGTCTATGAGAACCGCTGCAGTCCATGTGGTGTAGGTACACCCACTGTGCTGTTAGGGAGGAAATGCCAGGATTTTGACCCAGCGACAGTGAAGGAACAGCGATATATTTCAAAATCTGGATGATGAATGGTTCAGGGGAACTTCCAGGTGGTGGTGCTTCCAGGTATCTGCAACCCTTCTCCTTCTAGATGGTAATAGTCAAAAGAGCTTCGGTGAGTTGCTGCAGTGCACTTGAAGATGGCACACACGGCCGCTCCAGTTAGTCAGTGGTGGCGGGAGTGAATGTTTATGGAAGGAGTGACAATCAAGCGGTCTGTTATGTTCTGGTTAGTGTCGAACCTCTTGAATGTTGTTGCAATAATTCAATGCATTGGTGATTCAAAGGTTCAATCACTACCACTCAGTGAAAGCAGCCATCTTGCTTGGCAATAGCCTGCTCCTGGCGCACTCTTTCCTCTCCCCCTGCCCCCACCACACTCCCTCTTCTCCCCCAGCCCACGCCATGCTCCCTCTGCCCTCACCACGGTCCCACCTCTCCCCCTGCCTCGCCATTTCACACTCTCTCCTCTTCCCTGCCCCGTCATGCCCTCGTGTCCCCTCCCCCACCCCCGCCACACTCTGTCCTCTGCCTGACCCTGCCTCGCTCCCATGAAAACACCTCAGAAACTATTTTAATCGCAGTAAAGAGTGTTGAGACATTGTCGGATTGTGGAAGGTATGATATCAATGCAAATCTTCCTTTTTTCTAACTCTATTCTTGCCTAATGCTCAAACATGTCCTCAATGAATAGGAATCAAGAGCAGGCCCACTGACCACTCTTCCGTTCTCCCCTAGAAGGAACAAACAGTTGGGACCAGAATGCCTGGGTACTATGTCCCCATGCCAGTGTCAAAACATGGGCATTTCACTCTGGAAATTCCAGAGTGATTCCCCAATTTGCAGGGGGCTAGCAGGGCCCTGGAGTGCTCCTCACAGCACTGGCTGCGGATACGGGGCCCTGCACTTCCGGTCAGGAGCCCGTGCATGGCGGCGGCTGCCCTGTGTGACATGGTTGTCTCAGCCCGCGGAGCGGTGTCATGAATCTAGGTTTCCCCCACCCCCACCCGAAATCGCGCGCGCCCGCGGATCAGTGCGGCCCGATCACCCCCCGGGCCGTCTGTGAGGTCCCCCCCCCCCCCCGGCGTTGAAGGATCCCCCCGCTCCCCACCAGGACGGCCACGGGCTGAGTCCGCAGCCACCCCCGACCGTTCCCGACATGCAAAATGTGGTTAGAACCACGCCGTCGGCATTGGAGCCTGGAGCCTGGTTATCAGGTTTCGATGGGCCTACGAGGCGAACAAGTGGGGGGGTATCGATACTGGGGGAGATTTTCTCGAGGGAAAGTGCAAGGGGGGCTTCTGGGAGGGGGTTCGATGTTAATAATGGAAAGGGAGTGATCAGGCGCATGGGGCAGGCCCGGTGGTATGATGATGGTGGATAAGAAGGAGGGCAGGGTGTGATAGACCCCCCGTTAGGATAGTCACATGGAACGTGAGGGGGCTGGGGGGCCCAGTCAAGGGGTCAAAGGTACTTGCGCATCTTAAAAATTTGAAGGCCGATGGAGCAATGCTGCAGAAGACTCACCTGAGGGTGAAGGACCAAGTGAGACTTAAAAAGGGCTGGGTTAGTCAGGTGTTTCATTCTGGATTTGACGGAAGAGCTCGCGGGGTAGCGGTGATGGTCAGCAAAAGGGTATGGTTCCAGATGGAAAATGTGGCTGCAGATCAGGGGGGTAGGTACGTGACTGTGACAGGGACGCTGGTGGGGAGGCTAGTGGCGCTGGTAAGTGTATATGGTCCCAATTTGGACGATGTGGGATTCACGGAGAAGGTGTGTGGGGCCATCCCCGGCTTGGACACACACAAACTGATAGTGGGGGGGACTGGAACTTGGTGCAGGAGCCAAGACTGGACAGGTCACAGCCGCGCTCGCTGGTCCCGTCAGGGGGGGCGAAGGCGATGGCTGGGCTAATGGTAGAAACGCTTGGAGGTTTCTGCACCCGAGTGAGCAGGAGTACTCGTTTTTCTCAGCGGTCCTTAAGGTCTACCCGCGGATTGACAGGGGCTGGTTTAGCACACTGGGCTAAATCGCTGGCTTTTAAAGCAGACCAAGGCAGGTCAGCAGCACGGTTCAATTCCCGTACCAGCTTCCCCGAACAGGCGCCGGAATGTGGCGACTAGGGGCTTTTCACAGTAACTTCATTGAAGCCTACTCGTGACAATAAGCGATTTTCATTTCATTTCATTTCATAGTGGGGAAGGCGCTGCTGGCTGGGGTTAAAGGGTTCTAGTACTCGGCAATTGTAATATCAGATCATGCTCCGCATTGGGTGGATATAGTACTAGAAAAGGGGATGGTACAGAGACCAGGGTGGAAGTTAGATGTGGACTGTTGGGGGACCGAGGGTCCAGTGACAAAATTGAAAAAGTAATTGAGGAATATGTAGGTTTTAACTGCATGGGTGAGGTATCAAAGGCGGTTGTCAGGGAGGCTTTAAAGGCGGTGGTGAGGAGTGAGGTGATCTCATTCAAGGCTAGGCTAGACAAAGAGGAGAGGTTGGAACGTCAGAGAGTAATAGATGAGATGCTGGAGGTAGACAGGAGGTATGCAGAAGATAGGAACCCAGCGCAGTTGGAAAAGAGGAAGGAACTCCAGGCAAGCTTTGACCGACTATCTACCAGGAAAGTGATACGCCAATTGAGACGAGCAAGGGGGGCAGTTTACAATCATGGAGAGAAGGCTGTATGTTGGCGGGTCAGCTCCGTAGGGAGGCTGCGGCAAGGGAAATTGTCCAGATGCGGGACAGGGCAGGGAAGTTGGTGTTCAGATCAGGTTAACAAGGTCTTTGAGGAATTCTATGAGAGATTGTACAGGTCAGAGCCACCTGGGGGAGGCCGGGAGATGTACGAATTTCTAGATGGGTTAGAGTACCCTAGGTTAGGGGAGGGGGACAAGATTACATTAGAGGGGGCAATAATGGAGCAGGAGATAAAAGATGCGTTTGGGAGGATGCAATTGGGGAAGGTGGCAGGGCCGAATGGGTTTCCGGTGAAATATTATTGAAAAATCAAAAATAAGCTGATGGTGGGGATATTTGAGGAGGCGATAGGGAAGGGGGTGTAACCACAAACTTTGGGGAAGGCATCGATTTCCCTGTTACTTAAGAAAGATAAGGATCCGACGGAGTGTGGGTCGTATAGGCCCATATCACTTTTAAACGTGGACGCAAAGATATTGGCGAAGGTACTGGCAGGAGGAGTGCCTCCCGAAGGTGATGGGTGAAGATCAGACAGGGTTTGTTAGAGGGAGGCAGCTCTTTTCGAACATTAGGAGGGTATTGAACGTGGTTATGGCACTGGCGGAGGGGAAGGAAACAGGTGATTGTGGCACTGGACACCGAGAAAGCATTTGACCGGGTAGAATGGGGGTACTTGATGGCAGTTCTAGAATGGTTTGGAATTGGACCCAGATTTGTGGACTGGGTAAAGCTACTATGTAAGGAGCTGAGGGCCAACGTCCGCACAAATAACATCAGCTCAGAATACTTTCCTCTCCACCGTGGGACTAGGCAGGGATGCCCTATGATCCCCCTGCTGTTTGCAAAGAACAAACAAAGAACAAAGAACAGACAAAGAACAAAGAAATGTACAGCACAGGAACAGGCCCTTCGGCCCTCCAAGCCCGTGCCGACCATACTGCCCGACTAAACTACAATCTTCTACACTTCCTGGGTCCGTATCCTTCTATTCCCATCCTATTCATATATTTGTCAAGATGCCCCTTAAATGTCACTATCGTCCCTGCTTCCACTACCTCCTCCGGTAGCGAGTTCCAGGCACCCACTACCCTCTGCGTAAAAAACTTGCCTCGTACATCTACTCTAAACCTTGCCCCTCTCACCTTAAACCTATGCCCCCTAGTAAGTGACCCCTCTACCCTGGGGAAAAGCCTCTGACTATCCACTCTGTCTATGCCCCTCATAATTTTGTATACCTCTATCAGGTCTCCCCTCAACCTCCTTCGTTCCAGTGAGAAGAAACCGAGTTTATTCAACCGCTCCTCATAGCTAATGCCCTCCATACCAGGCAACATTCTGGTAAATCTCTTCTGCACCCTCTCTAAAGCCTCCACATCCTTCTGGTAGGGTGGCGACCAGAATTGAACACTATACTCCAAGTGTGGCCTAACTAAGGTTCTATACAGCTGCAACATGACTTGCCAATTCTTATACTCAATGCCCCGGCCAATGAAGGCAAGCATGCCGTATGCCTTCTTGACTACCTTCTCCAGCTGTGTTGCCCCTTTCAATGACCTGTGGACCTGTACTCCTAGATCTCTTTGACTTTCAATACTCTTGAGGGTTCTACCATTCACTGTATATTCCCTACCTGCATTAGACCTTCCAAAATGCATTACCTCACATTTGTCCGGATTAAACTCCATCTGCCATCTCTCCGCCCAAGTCTCCAGACAATCTAAATCCTGCTGTATCCTCCGACAGTCCTCATCGCTATCCGCAATTCCACCAACCTTTGTGTCGTCTGCAAACTTACTAATCAGACCAGTTACATTTTCCTCCAAATCATTTTTTTATACTACAAAGAGCAAAGGTCCCAGCACTGATCCCTGTGGAACACCACTGGTCACAGCCCTCCAATTAGAAAAGCATCCCTCCATTGCTACTCTCTGCCTTCTATGGCCTAGCCAGTTCTGTATCCACCTTGCCAGTTCACCCCTGATCCCGTGTGACTTCACCTTTTGTACTAGTCGACCATGAGGGACCTTGTCAAAGGCCTTACTGAAGTCCATATAGACAACATCTACTGCCCTACCTGCATCAATCATCTTAGTGACCTCCTCGAAAAACTCTATCAAGTTAGTGAGACACGACCTCCCCTTCAGAAAACCGTGCTGCCTCTCACTAATACGTCCATTTGTTTCCAAATGGGAGTAGATCCTGTCTTGAAGAATTCTCTCCAGTAATTTCCCTACCACTGAAGTAAGGCTCACCGGCCTGTAGTTCTCGGGATTATCCTTGCTACCCTTCTTAAACAGAGGAACAACATTGGCTATTCTCCAGTCCTCCGGGACATCCCCTGCAGACAGCGAGGATCCAAAGATTTCTGTCAAGCCCTCAGCAATTTCCTCTCCAGCCTCCTTCAGTATTCTGGGGACTTATCTACCTTAATATTTTTTAAGACACCCAACACCTCGTCTTTTTGGAAAACAATGTGACCCAGGCTCTCTACACCCCCTTCTCCAGACTCAACATCTACCAATTCCTTCTCTTTGGTGAATACTGATGCAAAGTATTCATTTAGTACCTCGCCCATTTCCTCTGGCTCCACACATAGATTCCCTTGCCTATCCTTCAGTGGGCCAACCCTTTCCCTGGCTACCCTCTTGCTTTTTATGTACGTGTAAAAAGCCTTGGGATTTTCCTTAAACCTATTTGCCAATGACTTTTCGTGGCCCCTTCTAGCCCTCCTGACTCCTTGCTTAAGTTCCTTCCTACTTTCCTTATATTCCACGCAGGCTTCGTCTGTTCCCAGCCTTTTAGCCCTGACAAATGCCTCCTTTTTCTTTTTGACGAGGCCTACAATGTCACTCGTCATCCAAGGTTCCCGAAAATTGCCGTATTTATCTTTCTTCCTCATAGGAACATGCCGGTCCTGTATTCCTTTCAACTGCCACTTGAAAGCCTCCCACATGTCAGATGTTGATTTGCCCTCAAACATCCGCCCCCAATCTATGTTCTTCAGTTCCCGCCTAATATTGTTATAATTAGCCTTCCCCCAATTTAGCACATTCATCCTCGGACCACTCTTATCCTTGTCCACCAGTACTTTAAAACTTACTGAATTGTGGTCACTGTTACCGAAATGCTTCCCTACTGAAACATCTACCACCTGGCCGGGCTCATTCCCCAATACCAGGTCCAGTACCGCCCCTTCCCTAGTTGGACTGTCTACATATTGTTTTAAGAAGCCCTCCTGGATGCTCCTTACAAACTCCGCCCCGTCTAAGCCCCTGGCACTAAGTGAGTCCCAGTCAATATTGGGGAAGTTGAAGTCTCCCATCACCAGAACCCTGTTATTTTTACTCTTTTCCAAAATCTGTCTACCTATCTGCTCCTCTATCTCCCGCTGGCTGCTGGGAGGCCTGTAGTATACCCCCAACATTGTGACTGCACCCTTCTTATTCCTGATCTCTACCCATATAGCCTCACTGCCCTCTGAGATGTCCTCTCGCAGTACAGCTGTGATATTCTCCCGAACAAGTAGCGCAACTCCGCCTCCCCTTTTACATCCCCCTCTATCCCGCCTGAAACATCTAAATCCTGGAACGTTTAGCTGCCAATCCTGCCCTTCCCTCAACCAGGTCTCTGTAATGGCAACAACATCATAGTTCCAAGTACTAATCCAAGCTCTAAGTTCATCTGCCTTACCCGTAATGCTCCTTGCATTAAAACATATGCACTTCAGGCCACCAGACCCGCTGTGTTCAGCAACTTCTCCCTGTCTGCTCTGCCTCAGAGCCACACTGTCCCTATTCCCTAGTTCTCCCTCAATGCTCTCACCTTCTGACCTATTGCTCCCGTGCCCACCCCCCTGCCATACTAGTTTAAATGCACTCGTGATTGAGCCTTTGGCCTCGCATTAAGAAGTTCGGGGGTTAGGAAAGGGATAGTGCAGGGCGGGTAAAGCAGAGGGTGTCCTTATATGCCGATGACCTGTTACGTGGCGGAACCAAGAGTGTCAATAGGGGGATACTGGAGCTGCTTCGGGTGTTTGGGTCTTTCTCAGGGTACAAATTAAATCTAGAACATAGAACATAGAACATAGAACATAGAACAATACAGCGCAGTACAGGCCCTTCGGCCCACGATGTTGCACCGAAACAAAAGCCATCTAACCTACACTATGCCATTATCATCCATATGTTTATCCAATAAACTTTTAAATGCCCTCAATGTTGGCGAGTTCACTGCTGTAGCAGGTAGGGCATTCCACGGCCTCACTACTCTTTGCGTAAAGAACCTACCTCTGACCTCTGTCCTATATCTATTACCCCTCAGTTTAAAGTTATGTCCCCTCGTGCCAGCCATATCCATCCGCGGGAGAAGGCTCTCACTGTCCACCCTATCCAACCCCCTGATCATTTTGTATGCCTCTATTAAGTCTCCTCTTAACCTTCTTCTCTCCAACGAAAAAAACCTCAAATCCATCAGCCTTTTCTCATAAGATTTTCCCTCCATACCAGGCAACATCCTGGTAAATCTCCTCTGCACCCGCTCCAAAGCCTCCACGTCCTTCCTATAATGCGGTGACCAGAACTGTAGGCAATACTCCAAATGCGGCCGTACCAGAGTTCTGTACAGCTGCAACATGACCTCCCGACTCCGGAACTCAATCCCTCTACCAATAAAGGCCAACACTCCATAGGCCTTCTTCACAACCCTATCAACCTGGGTGGCAACTTTCAGGGATCTATGTACATGGACACCTAGATCCCTCTGCTCATCCACACTTTCAAGAACTTTACCATTAGCCAAATATTCCACATTCCTGTTATTCCTTCCAAAGTGAATCACCTCACACTTCTCTACATTAAACTCCATTTGCCACCTCTCAGCCCAGCTCTGCAGCTTATCTATATCCCTCTGTAACCTGCTACATCCTTCCACACTATCGACAACACCACCGACTTTAGTATCGTCTGCAAATTTACTCACCCACCCTTCTGCGCCTTCCTCTAGGTCATTGATAAAAATGACAAACAGCAACGGCCCCAGAACAGACCCTTGTGGTACTCCACTTGTAACTGAACTCCATTCTGAACATTTCCCATCAACCACCACCCTCTGTCTTCTTTCAGCTAGCCAATTTCTGATCCACATCTCTAAATCACCCTCAATCCCCAGCCTCCGTATTTTCTGCAATAGCCTACCGTGGGGAACCTTATCAAACGCTTTGCTGAAATCCATATACATCACATCAACTGCTCTACCCTCATCTACCTGTTCAGTCACCTTCTCAAAGAACTCGATAAGGCTTGTGAGGCATGACCTACCCTTCACAAAGCCATGCTGACTATCCCTGATCATATTATTCCTATCTAGATGATTATAAATCTTGTCTCTTATAATCCCCTCCAAGACTTTACCCACTACAGATGTGGGGCTCACCGGTCTATAGTTGCCGGGGTTGTCTCTGCTCCCCTTTTTGAACAAAGGGACCACATTTGCTGTCCTCCAGTCCTCTGGCACTATTCCTGTAGCCAATGATGACATAAAAATCAAAGCCAAAGGTCCAGCAATCTCTTCCCTGGAGTCCCAGAGAATCCTAGGATAAATCCCATCAGGTCCTGGGGACTTATCTATTTTAAGCCTGTCCAGAATTGCCAACACCTCTTCCCTACGTACCTCAATGCCATCTATTCTATTAGCCTGGGGCTCAGCATTCTCCTCCACTACATTATCTTTTTCCTGAGTGAATACTGACGAAAAATATTCATTTAGTATCTCGCCTATCTCTTCAGACTCCACACACAATTTCCCATCCCTGTCCTTGACTGGTCCTCCTCTTTCCCTAGTCATTCGCTTATTCCTGACATACCGAGAGAAAGCTTTTGGGTTTTCCTTGATCCTTCCTGCCAAATACTTCTCAAGTCCCCTCCTTGCTCGTCTTAGTTCTCTCTTTAGATCCTTCCTCGCTACCTTGTAACTATCCATCGCCCCAACTGAAACTTCACACCTCATCTTCACATAGGCCTCCTTCTTCCTCTTAACAAGAGATTCCACTTCCTTGGTAAACCACGGTTCCCTCGCTCAACGCCTTCCTCCCTGCCTGACTGGTACATACTTATCAAGAACACACAGTAGCTGATCCTTGAACAAGCCCCACTTATCCAGTGTGCCCAACACTTGCAGCCTACTTCTCCACCTTATTCCCCCCCAAGTCACGTCTAATGGCATCATAATTGCCCTTCCCCCAGCTATAACTCTTGCCCTGCAGTGTATACTTATCCCTTTCCATCATTAACGTAAACGTCACCGAATTGTGGTCACTGTCCCCAAAGTGCTCTCCTACCTCCAAATCCAACACCTGGCCTGGTTCATTACCCAAAACCAAATCCAACGTGGCCTCGCCTCTTGTTGGCCTGTCAACATATTGTTTCAGGAAACCCTCTCCTTTCCTGTTTCTAACTTCAGCCCATACTACCTCGGAAGAAGAGTCCCCATCTAGCATCCTCTCCGCCACCGTAATACTGCTCTTGACTAGCAGCGCCACACCTCCCCCTCTTTTGCCTCCTTCTCTGAGCTTACTAAGACACCTAATCCCCAGAACCTGCAATATCTATTCCTGTCCCTGCTCTATCCATGTCTCCGAAATGGCCACAACATCGAAGTCCCAGGTACCAACCCATGCTGCCAGTTCCCCTCCCTTGTTTCGTGTACTCCTGGCATTGAAGTAGACACACTTCAAACCACCTACCTGAACACTGGCCCCCTCCTGCGACGTCAAATCTGTGCTCCTGACCTCTATACTCTCATTCTCCCTTACCCTAAAACTACAATCCAGGTTCCCATGCCCCTGCTGCATTAGTTTAAACCCCCCCAAAGAGCACTAACAAATCTCCCCCCCAGGATATTTGTGCCCCTCAGGTTCAGGTGTAGACCATCCTGTCTGTAGAGGTCCCACCTTCCCCAGAAAGAGCCCCAGTTATCCAGAAATCTGAATCCCTCCCGCCTGCACCATCCCTGTAGCCACGTGTTTAAATGCTCTCTCTCCCTATTCCTCATCTCACTATCACGTGGCACGGGCAGCAACCCAGAGATAACAACTCTGTTTGTTCTAGTTCTGAGCTTCCATCCTAGCTCCCTGAAAGCCTGCCTGACATCCTTGTCCCCTTTCCTACCTATGTCGTTAGTGCCAATGTGGACCACGACTTGGGGCTGCTCCCCCTCCCCCTAAGGACCCGGAAAACACGATCCGAGACATCACGTACCCTTGCACCTGGGAGGCAACATACCAAACGTGAGTCTCTCACGCTCCCACAAAATCTCCTATCTGTGCCCCTGACTATAGAGTCCCCAATTACTAATGCTCTGCTCCTCTCCCCCCTTCCCTTCTGAGCAACAGGGACAGACTCCGTGCCAGATAATAATAATATAATAAAATATGGTACTTACCTCAGACCAATGGGTTTTATTATTAGGTTAGAGGAGGAGGGCGGGTGGGAGACACTACAGGTGTAGTGTCTCGGGTTTCCTCTCCACCAGAATTTATTGGTGAGGGTCTTCCCAGACGTCCGCGGGTCGACTTCCTGTTCCCGCCTAAAACACTAATTTTTAAAAAAAATTCTCAGCTCCTGCTGAAATTGACTAACCAGCCAGCTCCACTCCCGCCGAAATCGACTGGCCTGCCCCTGCAAAGACAAGTGCTTTTAAAGGACAGACTTACCTCCCAGCAGCCAGTTCCGCACTGCTCCCGCTGAAACTAGACGCGAGTGAATATTTTGTGGTCGGGATTGAAGGCGCTAGCAACAGTGTCGCTCCCGACGGCCCCGGGGAGATGCTCAGGGAGTCCGGTTGTAATAGCTTCGTTGAGAATTTGGAGGCAGTTTCGCCAGCACTTCGGCTTGGGGGAAGGGTCAAGGGAAATGTCAATTCGGGGGAACCATAGATTTGAGCCAGGGAATTGGGATGAAATTTTCGGAGGCGGGAGGAGAAAGGAATTAGGACACTAAAAGATTTATTTCTTGGGGGTCGTTTTGTGGGATTGAAGGAGCTGGGAGCGAAGTATGGGCTGGAGCAGGGGAAAATATTTAGATACATGCAGGTTCAAGGCTTTGCCAGAAAGGAGATACAGAGCTTCCCAGTGGAGCCGGCCTCCACATTGGTGGAGGAGGCGCCGATGACAGGTGGACTGGAGAATGTAGTATCAGCAGTTTACGGGGCTATTTTGGAGGAGGAGAAGGTGCCACTGAAAGGGGTCAAGGCAAAGTGGGAAAAAGAGTTGGGAGAGGGTATGGAGGAGGGGTTCTGGTGTGCGGTGCTCTGGAGGGTGTATGCCTCCACCTCGTGTGCGAGGTTGGGGCTGATACAGGTGAAGGTGGTGTATAGAGCGCACCTTACAAGGGCAAGGATGAGCCGGCTCTTTGAGGGAGTGGAAGATGTGTGTGAACGTTGCGGGGAAGGCCCCGCAAACCACGTTCATATGTTTTGGTCCTGTCCAAAGCTGGAGGATTACTGGAAGGTGGTGTTTAGGGTAATCTCTAAAGTGGTGCACGTGAAACTGGACCCGGGCCCTCGGCAGGCCATATTCGGGGTGTCGGACCGGCCGGGGTTGGAAACGGGCGCGGAGGCAGATGTTGTTGCCTTCGCCTCGTTGATCACCCGGAGGCGGATCCTGTGAGGGTGGAGATCAACCTCTCCACCCTGTGCCTTGGCGTGGTGGGGGGACCTACTGGAATTCTTAACGCTTGAAAAGGTAAAATTTGAACTGAAGGATGGAGGGGTTCTACAATTCATGGGCGTTATTCATTAGGCACTTTCGAGAATTAGATCACTTCGAACATTAGGGGGGTTGGGGGCTGGGAGGGTTTGGGGGAAGGGGACTGTGTGTGTTAATGGTGATGATGGGTGATTCCTGATTCCTTTTTGTTATTTGTTTATGTTAACATGTGGGCCAATGTCTGGGGTTTGGTGAGAGGGTGGGATCGTTGTTATTGATATGGGGATTGACATTACATTCATTACTGATTATCGTTTATTGTTGGGTGTAAATTTGGGAGAAAATGTGAAAAAGGAGAATAAAAAATTAAAAAAAATAAAAAAGGACCATGTCATCAGGAACTCAGTCAATTGTCCTCGCTGAATCGCCGTGGAGGCCTCTGTCAATGGCTGCATAGACCAATTGATTTTCTGTACACTTTACAAGTCATGGGAACAGTGATTAAACAATAAGTCCAAATCATTCGTCTGAGTCCAAAAACCATCAATCATCATGGTCAAATGTCTCTCTTGGTTATGAACGCCATCAACGTCCCTGTGCCACAGGAACCAAGAAGTGGTCAAATCACTTTGCTGTCTGATTTGGAGTCCCTTTCGTTTTTGATGTTTGTGATGGTGCTATCGGATGGCATCTTGTAGCTGATAAGGTGTTGATGTTGAAGAGGTACCATCAACAGTATAATTCGAGGTCATGGATGTGCCATATGGTGAAGTTGGATAAGACTGTACATACTGTTTCTGTCCACATGCTGTGCTGGAAAGGTGATCCTGCTGAGAACCGTTGAAGCTTGTCAAATTGGATTATGCTCGCATAAATACCTGGTGATGGTGTGAAACTATAACCTTGCACATGATAGGAATATGCTGTCTGGCCAGGCTAGGGTGCAGGAAATCCTGGGCTGTAACTAAGGCATCCAGTCTGTAGTGTAGTGCGCTTGCGGTAGTCCTCCTTTGGTCCTGATTCCATTAATGGGCAATCCGTAGTGTTGGTCTGTTTGAGAATATGCTGCATAGACTGCTGGCTGCTGCATGCCTGAATACTGGGTTTGTCCAGCATGAGCTGTCATTGGCTGCACTGCTAGTGTGGAGAAAATGTGTGGATATAGCCTTGGTGAAATTGGTGTATTCCTCTTGGACTGTAGCCGCTGCTCGTTATTGCTGACCCAGTGTAATTGTTAAGTGATCCATCTCCTGTCATTGTGGCATCTGCTGTCACCCTGAGCGTGCCATCACTGAGGTTGCGGCACTCCCTGTCTGGAGTAAAGTCCGGCTCACGTGAATCAGAGTCGGCGTTTAGTTGCTCCCCATCTGGAGTCTGGTCTGTTTTTTGTTGATGCTCTCCGTCCGTAGTCTTAGCATGTTCACTGGAGTCAGCTGAGATTTCTTGAAGCTGCATGTCTGGAGTCAGAACATGCAGGAATGCATTGACTTGTGGAGAGGTTCGAGCGAATGAGGGTGGCAGTGTCATGGTGTCACCGGAGTCACCAGTGGTCTCACAGTGATCGTCGAGTGCCTCTGTACACACTAGCTGAGGTCTGTCACTTTGCACATCTTGCATGGGAAGTGGGATGCTGTCGTCACTCGTCTCGCATACCGTGGGTAGATCCTCAGTAGCTGCTTGTTGTTCACTTGGATTGGATAAATGGTCATAGTCTTCATCTGATGGTGCAAACAATGTGGGTGGACTGTCATTATCTTGCTGTTGTCCTTCATTTGGGCTTGGACTGTCATCGTCGCTTTGTTCTTCACTGTAGCATGATAGACCGTCATGGTCGTCCTGCTGTGCACTGGAGCGTGGTAGACTGTCACAGTCTTCTTGCTGTTTACTTGAGCATGGCAGAATTGCATCGTCTGCCGCTAGTTGGTCAGAGGAGGTTGCTAGACCCTCATGGTCTTGTTCCTGCAAGGACTGCGCTCTGGAGTCTTGCGTTTCTTCTATTGTGGAGTCTGTCCACGAGCTCGCTGTGGAGGGTTGTGACACTAGAGCCACTTCTTGTTCATGCAAGGACTGCGGTGTGGAGTCTTGCGTGTCTTCTTTCGTAGAGTCGTGAACCCTGAGCGGTGCGTGGACCACGCTCCATGTGGCAGCAGGCTGCTCTCTGTGGGCTTGTACCACTCTCTGTCTCTTGGTTTCAGGCCGCAGCATAATCCTGCACTCTCGAGTCGGGATGTCATATCTGCTGGGCTGAAGATCCTCAAATCCGAAGAAGTCGTCGTCGGGGTCGTCAATGTGCGTCTAGTTGCGGATCGGATTTGGCACTGGGGTAGCCTCCCAAGGTGAAAGGTTTGTCTGAGTCAGTTATTATCTCTGGGTTGTTACCCGTGCCACGTGCAAGCGAGACGAGGAATAGGGAGAGAGAGGAGTTGAACACGTGGCTACAGGGATGATGCAGGAGGGAGGGTTTCAGATTTCTGGATAATTGGGGCTCATTCTGGGATCGGTGGGACTTCTACAAACGGGATGGTCTACACCTGGACCAGAGGGGTACCAATATCCTGGGGGGGAAATTTGCTAATGCTCTTCGTGAGGGTTTCAACTAGTTCAGCAGGGGCTTAGGAACCTGAATTGTAGCTCCAGTATACAGGAGGTCGAGAGTAGTGACATCATGAGTAAGGTTTCAAAGTTGCAGAAGTGTACCGGCAGGCAGGAAGGTGGTTTAAAGTGTGTCTTCAATGCCAGGAGCATCCGGAATAAGGTGGGTGAACTTGCGGCCTGGGTTGGTACATGGGACTTCGATGTTGTGGCCATTTCGGAGACATGGATAGAGCAGGGACAGGAATGGTTGTTGCAGGTGCCGGGGTTTAGATATTTCAGTAAGCTCAGGGAAGGTGGTGAAAGAGGGGGAGGGGTGGCATTGTTAGTCAAGGACAGTATTACGGTGGCAGAAAGGACGTTTGATGAGGATTCGTCTACTGAGGTAGTATGGGCTGAGGTTAGAAACAGGAAAGGAGATGTCAACCTGTTAGGGGTTTTCTATAGGCCTCCGAAAAGTTCCAGAGATGTAGAGGAAAGGATTGCAAAGATGATTCTGGATAGGAGCGAAAGCAACAGGGTAGTTGTTATGGGGGACTTTAACTTTCCAAATATTGACTGGAAACGCTATAGTTAGAGTACTTTAGATGGGTCCGTTTTTGTCCAATGTTTGCCGGAGGGTTTCATGATACAGTATGTAGATAGGCTAACGAGAGGCGAGGCCATATTGGATTTGGTATTGGGTAATGAACCAGGACAGGTGTTAGATTTGGAGGTAGGTGAGCACTTTGGAGATAGTGACCACAATTCGATTACGTTTACTTTAGTGATGGAAAGTATATCCCGCAGGGCAAGAGTTATATCTGGGGGAAAGGCAATTATGATGCGATGAGGCAAGACTTGGTGCATGGGTGCTCCGGTTTCCTCCCACAGTCCAAAGATGTGCAGGTTAGGTGGATTGGCCATGATAAATTGTCCTTAGTGTCCAAAATTACCCTTAGTGTTGGGTGGGGTTACTGGGTTATGGGGATAGGGTGGAGGTGTTGACCTTGGTTAGGGTGCTCTTTCCAAGAGCCGGTGCAGACTCGATGGGCCGAATGGCCTCCTTCTGGACTGTAAATTCTATGATAAACTTAGGATGCATCGGTTGGAGAGGAAAACTTCAGGGATGGGCGCAATGGAAATGTGGAGCTTGTTCAAGGAACAGCTACAGCGTGTCCTTGATAAGTATGTACCTGTCAGGCAGGGAGGAAGTGGTCGAACAAGGGAACCGTGGTTTACTAAAGCAGTCAAAACACTTGTCAAGAGGAAGAAGGAGGCTTATGTAAAGATGAGACATGAAGGTTCAGTTAGGGTGCTCGAGAGTTACAAGTTAGCTAGGAAGAACCTAAAGAGAGAGCTAAGAAGAGCCAGGAGGGGACATGAGAAGTCTTTGGCAGGTAGGATCAAGGATAACCCTAAAGCTTTCTATAGATATGCCAGGAATAAAAGAACGACTAGGGTAAGAGTAGGGCCAGTCAAGGACAGTAGTGGGAAGTTGTGCGTGGAGTCCGAGGAGATAGGAGAGGTGCTAAATGAATATTTTTCGTCAGTATTCACACAGGAAAAAGATAATGTTTTCGAGGAGAATACTGAAATTCAGGCTACTAGACTAGAAGGGCTTGAGGTTCATAAGGAGGAGGTGTTAGCAATTCTGGAAAGTGTGAAAATTGATAAGTCCCCTGGGCCGGATGGGATTTATCCTAGGATTCTCTGGGAAGCTAGGGAGGAGACTGCTGAGCCTTTGGCTTTGGTCTTTAAGTCATCTTTGTCTACAGGAATAGTGCCAGAAGACTGGAGGATAGCAAATGTTGTCCCCTTGTTCAAGAAGGGGAGGAGAGACAACCCTAGTAACTATAGACCAGTGAGCCTTACTTCTGTTGTGGGCAAAATCTTGGAAAGGTTTATCAGAGATAGGATGTATAATCATCTGGAAAGGAATAATTTGATTAGAGATAGTCAACACGGTTTTGAAGACAAAGGGTGGTGGTTGATGGGAAATGTTCAGACTGGAGTCCAGTTACTAGTGGTGTACCACAAGGATCTGTTTTGGGGCCACTGCTGTTTGTAATTTTTATATATGACCTGGAGGAGGGCGTAGAAGGATGGGTGAGTAAATTTGCAGATGACACTAAAGTCGGTGGAGTTGTGGACAGTGCGGAAGGATGTTACAAGTTACAGAGGGACATAGATAAGCTGCAGCGCTGGGCTGAGAGGTGGCAAATGGAGTTTAATGCAGAACAGTGTGAGGTGATTCATTTTGGAAGGAATAACAGGAAGACAGAATGCTGGGCTAATGGTAAGATTCTTGGCAGTGTGGATGAGCAGAGAGTCCATGTACATAGATCCCTGAAAGTTGCCACTCAGGTTGAGAGGGTTGTTAAGAAGGCGTACGGTGTGTTAGCTTTTATTGGCAGAGGGAGAGTTTCGGAGCCACGAGGTCATGTTGCAGCTGTACAAATCTCTGGTGCGGCCGCATTTGGAGTATTGCGTGCAATTCTGGTCACCGCATTATAGGAAGGATAAGGAAGCATTGGAAAGGGTGCAGAGGAGATTTACCAGAATGTTGCCTGGTATGGAGGGAAGATCTTATGAGGAAAGGCTGAGGGACTTGAGGCTGTTTTCGTTAGAGAGAAGGTGACTTAATTGAGGCATACAAGATGATCAGAGGATTGGATAGGGTGGACAGTGAGAGCCTTTTTCCTCGGATGGTGATGTCTAGCACGAGGGGACATAGCTTTAAATTTAGGGGAGATAAATATAGGACAGATGTCAGTGGTCAGTTCTTTACTCAGAGAGTAGCAAGGGCGTGGAACGCCCTGCCTGCAACAGTAGTGGACTCGCCAACACTAAGGGCATTCAAATGGTCATTGGATAGACATATGGATGATAAGGGAATAGTGTAGGTGGGCTTTAGAGTGGTTTCACAGGTCGGTGCAACATCGAGGGCCGAAAGGCCTGTACTACGATGTAATGTTCTATGTTCTATGAGTCGTTGTCTTCTAGGACCATATCATCACTGTTTGTGTCGGAGCTGGCATTGGGCTCGCGAGGTCCAGAGAAAATGTGAAGGTCGGTTTCGAAGTATTCAAGGTGGGAATCATCGGTTTGGGCATCGGTATCTACTTGTTGCAGGGTTCTTCGGAGGTTAATTTCATTTTCTCGTTCAATTTGAGGCATTGTGCTGTCATTCCAGGTGAAGGAAGGTTGTTTTATGGCTTTAAAAGGTTTTTTCTTTGATTTGGGATGTTTCCCCTTTAAATGGGCGTGGTCCGGGACCTCTGACGTCATGACGCATGTGACATCACACATAGGAAGCGTTTGCGCATGCGCAAATTGCTGTTCCTGTACCGATGCCGTTTTCATGATTGCGCATGCGCGGCGTCTCGCAACTGCGCAAGTGCAGTCCCATTAGAAAGATGGCCGCTGATCAAAATTGTTCTCTGCTCCGGGATCTCGGCCTCGTGGTGAGTACTGGCGCTTCTCTTACCTTTTCTTGCTGGTTGGAGTGTGTTTTCCTCACAGTATTTGCCAAATTTGTCCAGGACTGCCTGGAAGTCGCTCCTGTTTTACCCTTTGGAGAACTTGAATTTTTAAAAGATTTCTTCTGCTCTGGCACCGGCGATGGTGAGGAGAAGCTCTGTCTTTTCAGCATCGGCCACGTCTTCTAGTTCGGCTGCTACCAGGAAGATATCAAACATTTGCCGGAATACCCGCCAGTTTTCGCGGAGATCACCGTGGCACTGGAGCTGCTGCGGAACCTGGATCTCGAACATCTTGCCTGGGTATCGTTGCTGGTTGTCACTGTATGCTGAGGTATGGCTATATGGATTGAAACAGTTCACTCTGGTACCATGATTTGTTATGTTCTAGATGTAACATAAGCGGCTTCCTTGTGGTGCACTTGACAAAGGAAGGTTCAGACATGGAGATAACTTCAACAGGTTTATTAAACTATTTACACTTCTATTACTCGGGTTCGACACTACTGCTAATCCTACTATAGCTACCCAGACTGACTAACCAGTTGCTGCAATCCACGTGGTGGGAGTGATATTGAATGAACCCTGTGTCTCCACTCACTGACTGTCTCCACTGGAAAGAGGCAGATCATGCGTGTGGTGCCCTTGAAATATGGGTTGGTGTAATGCCCTCTTGTGGTCATGTCACCTCTGTGTGTATCGTGAATGTCCATTGATCTAACTGATCTATTGGTTGTGTGTGTGATTGTGATGTCTCTGGTGCTCTCTCTCGTGTCTAGCTAGCCTACATGTATTTACATTGATGCACATCACTACAATAGCAATGACATCATTGGAGTGTTCTGTGGGCTGTTGTGGAGTTCACCATTTTACCCTGTATGAGCAGCACCTTGTAAATAAACCCCTTGCACATGTTATATGAACTCAACGTGTGCCACCTCTGATTCTCTCGCTTTGAGGCCACAACAAAGAATCTAACACTCATGTTGCTCCATTACTTTCACTGACCTCCGTCTTTGACTGACCTTGTCACTGGTCCTGATTTAATGGAAACGTTTCTAAGTGTGGTAGTTAACAGGAACTGCCACGGGTTTCCCGACTCTCGACCCGGCGAGGCCAACACTGGTATCAAACGCTAATTGGTCCACTTAATGAGACCCAAAAGCTTCCAAGAGGTGGGCAGCATGGTCGCACAGTGGATAGCATTGTGACTTCACAGCGCCTAGCATTGTGACTTCACAGCGCCAGGGTCCCAGGTTCGATTCCCCGCTGGGTCACTGTCTGTGCGGAGTCTGCACGCTCTCCCCGTGTCTGCGTGGGTTTCCTCCGGGTGCTCCGGTTTCATCCCACAGTCCAAAGAAGTGCAGGTTTGGTGGTTTGGCCATGCTAAAGTGCCCTTAGTATCCAAAACGTTTAGGAGGGGTTATTGGGTTATGGGTATAGGGTGGAAGTGAGGGCTTAAGTGGGCCAGTGCAGACTTGAAGGGCCGAATGGGGTCCTTCTGCACTGTATGTTCTATGTAATTCACACCGCAAGTGATGGTCCTACCGGCTGTTTCGCCAGGACCACACCTGCCAGCTCCCCGCTAACAAGGGGGAGCAGCACTTAAAGCAGCCCCCCAGAAAAACCCCACTCAGCTTGCAGCCATGCCACCAAGGAGACCAACCCTACGATTCAAGGATGCTGACGGATTCAGGGATGCTGAACTGGACAGGTTGTTGGATGTGGTCGAGACCAGACCAGATCCTTGGAGGGGTTTGGAGGATCAGCCACAGGGCAGCCGGAGCCGCCTGGGAGGGAGTGGAAGCGACGTCAGCTCGGGGACGATACCAGGAGGATCAACGACCTCCACCGAGCTACACACGTGGGATGGCACCCCCCTTGGTGGGGCACAGGACGGCAGAGTCCTCATCCGCTATGAGGAACAGGCCTTTGAGGTCGCAGAGCTGGCTGAGAACAGCTCTCCCACTGACAGAGTTGTTGGTGTACGGCGCAGCGGTGAGGTTCCACTGGGCCCCACCCAGACGACCTGTCACACGCGAGTTGTTAATGCCATACAGAATGACCCATCCCTCGCACTGACCACTCTCCTGCAGGATATCCATCTGACTATTTGGCCCTTCCATGATGCCCCCCCCCCCCCCCAACCCCCAGGCTTCCATGAGAATACCAAGGAGGGGATCTCCGAAGAACCACCGTATTGGCGACACAGCTGTCACCCCCAAGAGCACAGAGCCACACACCTCGGTGGGCAACAGTAGTGGTCAGGCTTCTGGGGGACATTCTGGCAAGCACAGCACAGTTGCTGATGCACATCAGTTGGATACCGGAATGCCCAGGCGAGACATCAGTCAGAGATCTGTCAGATGCGGAGCTTCTGGACCAGGTTTACCTGGAACTGATGCAGTCGATATGTTGTGGCTATGATATTCAGATTTGAGCCAGTGTATGATAGGCAAAAAATCATAGCCGATTTGAGGAGTCCCAGAGGCTACAGGGGCAGGAGATAGTGCCGCCGGCACTAAGGCCAACAAAGAACAAAGAAAAGTACAGCACAGTAACAGGCCCTTCGGCCCTTCAAGCCTGCGCCAATCATGATGCTCTAACTAAAAAAAAAAACCTTCTGCCCTTACTCGGTCCGCATCCGTCTATTTCCTCCCTATTAATGTGTCCATCCAGACGCCTCTTAAATGTGCCTGCTTCCACCACATCCTGAGGCAGCACCCTCTACTCTCTGCATGAAAAACCTACCCCGCACATCTCCCTTAAACTTTCCCCTTCTCACCTTGAACCTGTGCCCCTTTGTAATTGAGACTTCCTCCCTGGGAAAAAGCCTCTGACTATCCACCCTGACTATGCCTCATAATTTTGTAGACCTCTATCATGTCTCCCCTCAGCCTCTGTCTTTCCAGTGAAAACAATCCTAGTTTATTCAACCTCTCCTCACAGCCAACACCATCGAGACCAGGCAACATCCTGGTGAACCTTCTTTGCACTCTTTCCAAAACTTGCACGTCGTTCTGAAAATGTGGTGACCAGAACTGCAGGCAATACTCCAAATGCGGTCTAACCAAGGTTTTATACAGCTGCAAAATGATTTCCCAACTCTTGTACTCAATTCCCCGGCTGATGAATGCAAGCATGCCATATGCCTTCTTAATTACCGTGGCCACCTGGGTTGCTACTTTTAGGGAACTGTGGACCTGCGTACCCAGATCCCTTTGTATGCTAATATTCTTGAGGGTTCTGCCATTTACAGTATAATTCATACCTTGATTTGATCCTCCAAAATGCATCACCCCGCATTTAGTATATAGAACTGTACAGCACAGAACAGGCCCTTGATAACCTCTGAGGAAGGCACTCCTAGGTAGTATGATTGAAATTTCCATTCAGTCCAAGATTAGCATTTTAAACATAAATAAGGGCAATTATGAGGATATGAAAGCAGAGATAGCTAGAGTTAATTGTAAATGTGCATAAGGGATGGATAAATAGAGGTTCAATGGCATATATTTAAAGGAACATTTTAGAATACACAATAGACACATTCCAATGAGAATGAAAAATTCCAAGAGGGGGTAGGTGAGCCTGTCATCCGCGATCAACATATGGAACATAGAACAGTACAGCACAGTACAGGCCCTTCAGCCCACGATGTTGTGCCGAGCATTTATCCTAATCTAAGATCAATCTAACCTACACCCCTTCAATTTACTGCTGTCCATGTGCCTGTCCAAGAGTCGCTTAAATGATCCTAATGACTCTGACTCCACCACCTCTGCTGGCAGTGCATTCCACACACCCACCACTCACTGTGTAAAGAACCTACCTCTGACATCTCCCCGATACCTGCCTCCAATCACATTAAAATTATGTTCCCTTGTGACAGCCATTTCCGCCCTGGGGAAAAGTCTCTGACTATCCACGCCTCTCATCACCTTGTACACCTCTGTCAAGTCACCTCTCTTCCTTCTTCGCTCCAGTGAGAAAAGCCCTAGCTCCCTCAACCTGTCTTCATAAGATATGCCCCCAATGTCCAGGCAGCATCCTGGTAAATCTCCTCTGTACCCTCTCCAAAGCATCCACATCCTTCATCGAATGAGGCGACCAGAACTGGACACAATATTCTAAGTGTGGTCTAACCAGGGTTTTATAAAGCTGCAGCAAAACCTCGCGGTTTTAAACTCAATCCCCCTGTTAATAAAAGCCAACACACCATACGCCTTCTTAACACAGAACACAGAACAGTGCAGCACAGAACAGGCCCTTCGGCCCTCGATGTTGTGCCGAGCATTGTCCGAAACCAAGATCAAGCTATCCCACGCCCTGTCATTCTGGTGTGCTCCATGTGCCTATCCAATAACCGCTTGAAAGTTCCTAAAGTGTCCAACTCCACTATCACAGCAGGCAGTCCATTCCACACCCTAACCACTCTGAGTAAAGAACCTACCTCGGACATCCCTCCTCTATCTCCCACCCTGAACCTTATAGTTATGCCCCCTTGTAACAGCTACATCCACCCGAGGAAATATTCTCTGAACGTCCACTCTATCTATCCCCCTCATTATCTTATAAACCTCTATTAAGTCGCCTCTCATTCTCCTCCGCTCCAAAGAGAAAAGCCCTAGCTCCCTCAACCTTTCCTCATAAGACCTATCCTGCAAACCAGGCAGCATCCTGGTAAATCTCCTTTGCACCCTTTCCAATGCTTCCACATCCTTCCTATAGTGCGGTGACCAGAACTGTACACAATACTCCAAATGTGGTCTCATCAGGGTCATGTACATAGAACATAGAAAAAATGTTGCAGCATAACTCCGCGGCTCTTAAACTCAAGCCCCCTGTTAATAAACGCTAACACACTATAGGCCTTCTTCACGGCTCTATCCACTTGAATGGCAACCTTCCGAGATCTGTGGACATGAACCCCAAGATCTCTCTGTTCCTCCCCATTCCTCAGATCCCTGCCGTTGACCCTGTAATCCGCATTCAAATTTTTTCTACCAAAATGAATCACCTCGCACTTATCAAGGTTAAACTCTATCTGCCATTTTTTGGCCCAGCTCTGCATCCTATCAATGTCTCTTTGCAGCCTACAACAGCCCTCCACCTCATCCACTACAAGATCCCCCTGTTCCTCAACACTTCCAAGAATCCTGCCTTTAACCCTGTATTCAGCATTCAAATTCGACCTTCCAAAATGAATCACTTCACATTTAGAACATTACAGCGCAGTACAGGCCCTTCGGCCCTCAATGTTGCGCCGACCTGTGAAACCACTAAAGCCCATCTACACTATTCCCTTATCGTCCATATGTCTATCCAATGACCATTTGAATGCCCTTCGTGTTGGCGAGTCCACTACTGTTGCAGGCAGGGCATTCCATGCCCTTACTACTCTGAGTAAAGAACCTACCTCTGACATCTGTCTTATATCTATCTCCCCTCAATTTAAAGCTATGTCCCCTTGTGCTGGACATCACCATCCGAGGGAAAAGGCTCTCACTGTCCACCCTATCCAATCCTCTGATCATCTTGTATGCCTCAATTAAGTCACCTCTTAACCTTCTTCTCTCTAACGAAAACAGCCTCAAGTCCCTCAGCCTTTCCTCATAAGATCTTCCCTCCATACCAGGCAACATTCTGGTAAATCTCCTCTGCACCCTTTCCAATGCTTTCACATCCTTCCTATAATGCAGCGACCAGAATTGCACGCAATACTCCAAATGCGGCCGCACCAGAGTTTTGTACAGCTGCAACATGACCTCATGGCTCTGAAACTCAATCCCTCTACCAATAAAAGCTAACACACCGTACGCCTTCTTAACAACCCTCTCAACCTGAGTGGCAACTTTCAGGGATCTATGTACATGGACACCGAGATCTCTCTGCTCATCCACACTGCCAAGAATCTTACCATTAGCCCAGTACTCTGTCTTCCTGTTATTCCATCAAAATGAATCACCTATCACTTTCCTGCATTAAACTCCATTTGCCACCTCTCAGCCCAGCGCTGCAGCTTATCCATGTCCCTCTGTAACTTGTAACATCCTTCCGCACTGTCCACAACTCCACCGACTTTAGTGTCATCTGCAAATTTACTCACCCATCCTTCTACGCCCTCCTCCAGGTCATTTATAAAAATGACAAACAGCAGTGGCCCCAAAACAGATCCTTGTGGTACACCACTAGTAACTGGACTCCAGTCTGAACACTTCCCATCAACCACCACCCTTTGTCTTCTTCCGGCTAGCCAATTTCTGATCCAAATCGCTAAATCTCCCTGAATCCCATGCTTCCACATTTTCTTCAGTAGCCTACCGTGGGGAACCTTATCAAACGCTTTACTGAAATCCATGTACACCACATCAACTGCTTTACGCTCATCCACCTGTTTGGTCACCTTCTCAAAGAACTCTATAAGGTTTGTGAGGCACGACCTACCCTTCACAAAACCTTGTTGACTATCTCTAATCAAATTATTCCTTTCCAGATGATTATACACCCTATCTCTTATAAACCTTTCCAAGATTTTGCCCACAACAGAAGTAAGGCTCACTGGTCTATAGTTACCAGGGTGGTCTCTACTCCCCTTCTTGAACAAGGGGACAACATTTGCTATCCTCTAGTCTTCTGGCACTATTCCTGTAGACAAAGATGACTTAAAAATCAAAGCCAAAGGCTCAGCAATCTCCTCCCTAGCTTCCCAGAGAATCCTAGGATAAATCCCATCCAGCCCAGGGGACTTATCTATTTTTTACACTTTCAAGAATTGTTAACACCTCCTCCTTATGCACCTCAAGCCCTTCTAGTCTAGTAGCCTGAATCTCAGTATTCTCCTCGACAACATTGTCTTTTTCCTGTGTGAATACTGACGAAAAATATTCATTTAGCACCTCTCCTATCTCCTCGGACTCCACGCACAACTTCCCACTACTGTCCTTGACTGGCCCTACTTTTACCCGAGTCATTCTTTTATTCCTGACATATCTATAGAAAGCTTTAGGGTTATCCTTGATCCTACCTGCCAAAGACTTCTCATGTCCCCTCCTGGCTATTCTTTGCTCTCTCTTTAGGTCCTTCCTAGCTAACTTGTAACTCTCGAGCGCCCTAACTGAACCTTCATGTCTCATCTTTACAGAAGCCTCCTTCTTCCTCTTGACAAGTGTTTCGACTGCCTTAGTAAACCATGGTTCCCTTGCTCGACCACTTCCTCCCTGCCTGACAGGTACATACTTATCAAGGACACACAGTAGCTGTTCCTTGAACAAGCTCCACATTTCCATTGTGCCCATCCCCTGCAGTTTTCCTCTCCATCCGATGCATCCTAAGTCTTGCTTCATCGCATCATAATTGCCTTTCCCCCAGATATAACTCTTGCCCTGCGGTATATACCTATCCCTTTCCATCACTAAAGTAAACGTAATCGAATTGTGGTCACTATCACCAAAGTGCTCACCTACCTCCAAATTTATCTGGGTTGAACTCCATCTGCCACTTCTCAGCCCAGCTCTGCATCCTGTCAATGTCCTGCTGTAACCTACAACTGCCCTCGATACTATCTACAACTCCACCAACCTTTGTGTCATCGGCAAACCTACTAACCCACCCTTCTACTTCCTCACCCAAGTCATTTATAAAAAGCAAAAAGAGCAGACGTCCCAGAACGGATCCCTGTGGGACACCACTGGTCACCAACCTTCAGGCGGAATACTTTCCATCCACAACCACGCGCTGTCTTCTTTCGGCCAACCAATTCTGCATCCAGACAGCCAAATTTCCCTGTATCCCATGCCCCATAACTTTCTGAATGAGCCTACCATAGGGAACGTTATTAAAAATGCCTGACTGAAATCCATATACACCACATCCACGGCCCGACCTTCATCAATGTGTCTCGTCACATCCTCAAAGAATTCAATGAGGCTTGTGAGGCATGACCTGCCCCTCACAAAGCCATGCTGACTATCTTTAATCAAACTATGTTTATCTAAATAATCATAAATCCTATCTCTCAGAATCCTTTCCAATATTTTGCATAAGACTGACTGGTCTGTAATTCCCAGGGATTTCCCTATTCCCTTTCTTAAACAGGGCAACAACATTCGTCTCCTTCCAATCATCCAGTACTACTCCAGAAGAGAGTGAGGACGCAAAGATCATCACCAATGGCGCAGCAATCTCCTCCCTCGCTTTCCCTAGAAACCTTGGGTATATCCCGTCTGGCTCAGGGCACTTATCTATCCTAATCCTTTTCAAAATTTCCAGCACATCCTCCTTCTTAATATCAACCAGTTGGAGCCTATTAACCTGGTCCACACTGTTCTCATTAGCAACAAGGTCCCTCTCTCTAGTGAATACTGAAGCAAAATATTCATTTAGGGCCTCCCCTACCTCCTCAGACTCTAGGCACAAGTTCCATCCACTATCCCTGATCAGCCCTACTGTCACTCTGATCATCCTCTTATTTCTCACATAAGTGTAGAATGCCTTGGGGTTTTCCCTAATCCTTCCCGCCAGGGCTTTGTCATCCTCCCTTCTAGCTCTCCACAAGGGCTTTTGTTAGTTTTTAGATGCGTAGACCTATCACATGCTTCCTTTTACCTTTTGACTAAGCTTACAATTTTCCTGCTCATCCTAGGTTCCCGAATCCTGCCATTTCTATTTTAAATTTTTGCAGGGACATGCCTGTCCTGCACTTCAATCAACTGGGCTTTAAAAGCCTCCCACATGTCAGACCTGGATTTGCCCTGAAATAGCTGTGCCCACTCCACATTCCCCAGTTCCTGTCAAATTTGGAAGTAATTGACCCTCGCCCAATTAAGCACCCTCACCTGTGGGCCACTTTTGTCCTTATCGAAATCCTATGGAATTATGGTTGCTCAGTCCAAAATGCTCCTCCACTGAAACATCTATCATTTGGCCTGGCTAATTCCCCAATACCAAGTCCAGTATGGCCCCCTCCCTCGTTGGATTTTTCAACATACTGTATCAAAAAGCCCTCCTGGACACATCTAACAAATTGCTCTCCATCCGAGCCCCTGGCTGTAAAGGACTGCCAGCCAATATGGGGGAAGTTAAAGTCACCCATCACAACTGTCGTGCTCTTTTCACACAGTATCTGACTACACAACTGTTCCTCTGTCTTCTGTGGGTGTTGGAAGGTCTATAGTACACTCCTTCTTATTCCTGAGCTCCACCCATAATGCCTCACTACAAGATCCATCCAATGTGTCCTCCCTCAACACAGCTGTGATCTACTCCCTATTCAGCAATGCAACACCCCCACCTTGTATTTCTCCTTCTGTCCCGTCTAAAACAACGATAGCCCAGAATGTTAAACTGCCAGTCTTGTCTCTCCTTTCACCATGTCTCCGTAATTGCAATTACAATTACATCACAGTTCCATGCAGAAATCCACGCTCTCAGTTCATCTGTTTTATATGTTGCACTTCTTGCATTGAAGCAAATGCACACCAGACCTACAGTCCCGCTGAGCCCTGCAGCTTCCCTTTACCTTCTCCTACTCTGCGCTATGTTTACCTCAGTCTCACTTTTTTCCCCAGTCTCTACAGTTACTAGGCGAAGTGCCCCAGTTACTGAGGAGCATCGCTGAGGGAGTCAGCACTGTGCTGCAGACACTGGGGAGCCGCCAGAGCTGGATGACGGAGAGGTAGCTGGTACTTGATCCAGCTGCCCTTCTATCCCAGGGCCCTATGGACACTGGCCGGGAGGAGGGGACGCTGTGTGCCAACCCGGATCCACCCTAGGGAGTGGCGATGGCAGCCACCAGCTTTCCCAAGTTCCACCCTCCTGTCAGCACCCTGAACAGGGTGGCACGGCGGAGCATGTGCCGCCGGCAAGTGGGCCAGGACCCTCCGGGCCCAGGGCCCCCAGAGGACACCCGCCGGGGTATCGAAGGCCACAGGATGCGGAAAGAAGCAGGCTGCCTCCATCTTTGATGTACATCCTGGGGATACAGCTAGATGCAGCAGCAGAGCACGGAAGGCAAGTCAAGGATCAATGAGAGGGCACTGAGTGGGGGAATAGGGGGTTACGGGGTAAGGGGTTGGGAGAGGTGGGTAATGTGGGGCAGCACCATTGGGAGCTATGGGCAGTGGGGGACACTCGTGTGCAGCATGAAAAAACGTTGCATCCGAGAAATGTGACACCTCTGGCACTTTCTTCCGCAATGCAGGCCGACCACCAATCCGCTGCCCAGCCCCCCAGCATGGAGGCCCTGGATTCCCCAACACCCCCAGGCACACCATGCACAGGCAATGGGGTGAGCGAGCACTCAGCAGGCAGGAGTTATACTCTGGCATATATAGAGGAGCACCAGCCATCAGCGGGCTATCTTCCTCCCCCGCCCCCTGCCTTCTACAGTGACCCGCTGACAGTGCTGACACAGTTCAATCACCCTGAAGTGATGTTACACAGACCCTGGGAGAGGGAAAGGGGGGGCGGGGGCGTGGTGGGTGAGGGAGAGGGAGGGGTGAGATGACAGACGAGGCCCAGTGGACCTATGTGAAGCGGGTGAGGATTAAGCCCCCCTGGCCCTCTCCTCCATCTCCGGCTGATCTGGCGCTTCCTCAGAGGTGGCCACAAGTTCCTTCCCTTCCAGCTCCAGTATATCGCCCCGCTGCTGTGCCAGGTTGTGGAGGGCACGGCAGACCACCACAAAGTGGGCGACCTTCTGGGATGTGTACTGCAGGGCACCACCAGAGCAGTCGAGGCATTGGAACCGCCTTTTGCGTAGTCTGATACACCGCTCAATGACAGCCCGGGTGGCCGCATGGGCTTTTTGTAACGGGTCTCCGCATCGGTCACCGGCCTCCGCACTGACGTCATTAGCCAGGTCCTCAGCAATACCCCGTAACCCCCAAGAGCCAACCGGCCATCATGGGTTGGTCCTCGAAGAGGCCAGGTATCTCCGATTGCCCCAGGAAGTAGCTGTCGTGCATACTTCCTGGGAAGCATGCACACAGGTGCATGATCTTCAGGTGGTGGTCACACACGAGTTGGACGTCCAGGGAGTGGAACCCCTTCCTGTTGATGCAGGGCACTCCCTGATTGCCCGGTATGCGCATGGCGACATGCATGCCATCCAGTACCCACCCCCTGGACATGGCCATCCTGGCGATGGTGGAAATTCCTGCTGCCCGGGCATCTTGTTGGGCCTGGTCCAGGTCAAAATGTATATAGTTCACTACGTGGGAAACAGGGCAGCGATGACCTCACGGATGTACTTGTGGGCTATAGTTTGTTGAATGCCGCACAAGTCCCCGCTCGAGCCCGATATGATCCTGAGGCGAGAAACCAATGATCACCATTTAAGACCAATCTCCATACAATTAATGGGATCAACCCAATCCTGTGATCTAACCACCTCCGCAGCAAGTGGTCATGTGGGCATCTTTTTAAAAACATGGAGGTAGCTGTGGGGATCCGAGGTGGTGAGTAGCCACCTTCACTCCCGGGAGCTCTTGGGATGCTGACCAGTGCTCGGGGGCAGGGCGGGGAAGCATCCTCAGTCAGGGTCGGGGTTGGCCGATAAAGGGGGGGGCAGGGTCAACCCTGGGCTACGAGTGGTTGGTGGTATTTCAATGCCCGCGGGCCAGCCATGTTACCATCGGAATCATATGCACCTGTTATGGGGGTTGAAGGCTATTGCTAATAGGGAATTGTCAATCGTAGTTAAGTTCACAGCTCACAAGTGGATTCCTGTGGGTAGGTGTGCCATGTGGTGGATGCTTGGCATCCCAATTGGACCATGATGCCTGGACACTGTACCTGAACACTGCAGGAAGCAACATCATGGACCCAGCCAACAATATCCCAAAACCCAGGGTCTGGGTCCAAGCACCAGGGACATCTCCGCGATCAGACGGTGGGTGCGTGCACCGGAGGGGCGGATCAGCACCTGGTCTAGGTAACATTACGTGTGGGTGTCTGGGGTACAGGGCATGGGGTCCGGTGACCAGAGCCCCCCCACTGCAGCTGGGGATGCGTGGGGCTGGGTGTGTTGGATGGCAGGGGATGGGGGAGGGGGAGGGGTTGGTGGAGCAATGGGGGAATGGAGGATTCAGAGGTGGAAAACACCGCTGGTTGTCAGTCTCACACCCTCATCAATTCGTTACACATACTACACAGGACAGATGAAATCTTGGAGCCCGCGGAAGCTGCCGTGCCAGCGGTGCTGTTGGCAGGCCAGATGGCCTTACGCTGGAGGAGGTGGCGGCGGCAGCAGCATCAACAGAGGTTCGAGGCGGCGGCCCATGTGCAGCGCCCAGCCCCACACCCTGAGGACCCAGCCATCCACCAGGCCAGAGAGAGACCCTGAAGGGTAGGCTGGCGACAGCCCAACATGCACAGGCATTGCGAACAGATGACAGACACAGTGTGTGGCACAGGAGGCTCCGTCTCAACAAGGAAATGGTGCGGCACCTGTGCCATGTCCTCACGGACCTGGAACCACGTGGAGGACGAGGTTACGCACTCCTGGTGACCGTCAAGATCACTGCATCCCCAAACCAATCGGTGCCCGGCGCGGTTCTCACCTTTGGCCTCTCCCGAGATCTAACAGCCTCGTCGCGCTCTCGCTCTAGTGCAACGCGGCCATTAAATTGTGGTCTCTGACTCACCTTGACTCCTACTGATCTCTGTGCAGCTAACACAAGGACAGAATCTGGTAGTAAATAATGCTGAATCAATGAGGTGGAGGCAGCAGTACTCACCCTCTCAGGCTGTATGACTTGGTGTAGGCCCCTCACTCTGTGCTCAACTTCCAGCAGCTTCTGAAGATTCTCCTAAGTTGAAAATTAGACAGCTCTTTGAGAGGGAGCATTACAGTTTCTAACGGGAGAGCAGGATTGTTTGAGAAATGGAGGCCAGTGAAATAGCATTACAAATGGGCTCATAGTGGTAGGGAGAGATTGATGAGCTGGTGTTGCCCCTTATGATGGTGTTCTTTCTCCTGTGAAGTACGGATGTGTCTGCATGGTAATATCTGTGTGTATTAGTGCGAGAATAATTACATTGTGCTCGCAACAGACCTGATAAAATAGTCCTGTGAATTGTTCAATAAAGAAGCAACAAACTTCTATCAACACAAATGAACTTTTGCTGTCGAGCGGATGTCTGAGGTACTGAGGTAACTGACAGGGACAGTGCTGGAAGGTGGAAACAGTTATCAGAGGAGTATCTGATGGCAGTTTTCCAGCTTCGGCTGCCTGCTGGATTTCAGTTTTACTCAGATGGGCAGATTTTGTAGTGCAGACTGGAACTGGTTCACATTCTTCAGCCTGAAGGTGGTCACCAGTCCCAGCAACAACCTCAACTCAACAAAAACAGTCTGACAAAATGACCACAGCAATCCGGTGACCCCTGACACTGTGCCCCGATGGCCTCCCACGATTTCCAATGATAATCCACGACACTCGCTCCAAAGGATACCTGACAATGACCTCCAAGACAGGGCCCCAGAAACCCCAGATGACCCCAGACAATGCCCCACCCCCCGACACTGGCGACTGGTGCTCCCAACAACCTCTGATGCTGACACCCATAATGCCAACCCCATGCAATCAGTCACTATGCTGCAGTTCTCTTTGATATTCTGAGGAAAATCTGAGCAGAAGGAAACATGAACTTACCCCTTGGGTCACACACTTTCGGAGCAGATCACAAACTTCACTCACAACAAGTAAACCAGCTGTATAGGAATAACACCGGTTAGTAACACTGCACCAATCAGAAAACAGCTCCACCTCCCTGATGTGTTGGGTGCTCTGGATCCGAGGAGCACATACAGGCCACCAACACTTAAAATAGTACAACACTATTTTATTAAGTTAGAAACCGTTGAACATACTTTCACTGTGGGTTAACACAATGTTAGATTAAACTAAAGAACTATGCCTGTCCGAACCAGTCTATGCACTCAGCACATGGTGAAGATCTGTGCTGTAAGCTGTAAGCTCTGTCCTTGTAGGAGGCTGCATCCCGAATGAGCGGGAACTCTGATGCCTTCTGTCTATATTGTGAGTGTGCTCTAACTGGTGATTAGCTGCGGCATTGTGTGTGTTGATTGGTCTTGCTGTGTGTCCATCAGTGTGTGTGTCTGCACCATGATATACTGGTGTATATTATGACATCACCCCTTTTATAAAAAAATGTATGTGTGTGGCAATAAATAATGTGTGGTGAGAATGTTCCTAATTACGTGTGGGGTGCGAAGACATATTTACAGGACTACGTACATGAGAACTAAACTATTTACATGGGAAGGTGCCTGGTGCAGAGAAGCAGTATGCAACAAGAGTAGCGAGATCAACACTATATACAAACCAGGGAAACGATCAAACAAAGCAACGAAACAATTCAGAGTCCATAAATTCGAAAAGTTCATAAATTTAGTCTCTGAGGTGGGCGACGAATTCTGGTTGACCACCTCAAGGGTGGGTCGAGAGCCGCTAGTTCAGGAGCGGGCTGGAGTGTGTCAAAGTCAGGGGGAGGCAAAGTGACAGGGAGCTCTGCATAGTCCGTGGCAGGGTCAACAGGAGGGCGAGGCGACACTGGAGGATCACGCGGTGAGCGTGGAACGAGACGAAGGGCGCGTCGATTGCGGCGGAGAATAGAGCCATCCGGTAGACGAACCAGGAACAAGCGGGGGGCCACCTGCCGAAGGACAACAGCGGTTGAAGACCAGCCACCATCCGGAAGATGGATGCGGACGTTGTCATCTGGAACCAGAGCAGGGAGATCAGCTGCACGGGAGTCATGAGCCACCTTGTGCTGTGCACGAGACAGCTGCATCCGGCGAAGAACCGGAACGTGGTCGAGGTTTGGGACATGGATGGACGGCACCGTCGTCCTCAGGGTGCGACTCAGGAGTAACTGGGCTGGCGACAGGCCAGTGGATGTGGGGCGGAACGATAGGCCAGCAAGGCAAGGTAGAAATCAGACCCAGCATCGGCAGCCTTGCATAGGAGCCGTTTGACGATATGTACTCCCTTCTCTGCTTTGCCGTTGGATTGGGGGTACAGGGGATTGGACGTCACATGGCCAAAATTGTACCGCCTGGCAATTCTTGGCTGGCGAATCAGGGGCCATTGTCCGACGTGAGCGGGATGCCGTGTCGAGCAAAGGTTTCTTTACATGCACGAATGACTGCAGACGAGGCGAGGTCGTGCAACCATATCACCTCCGGGTAATTCGAAAAGTAGTCCACGATCAGGACATAGTCTCTACCCAGTGCGTGGAACAGGTCGATGCCCACCTTGGTCCATGGTGACGTGACCAACTCATGGGGCTGCAAGGTCTCACGTGGTTGGGACGGCTGGAAGCGCTGACAAGTGGGGCAGTTGAGCACTGTGCTGGCTATGTCCTCATTAATGCCGAGCCAGTACACTGCCTCTCGGGCCCGTCGGCGGTACTTTTCCACGTCAAGGTGGCCCTCGTGTAGTTGTTCCAGGACAAGCTGGCGCATGCTATGCGGGATGACAATGCGGTCCAGTTTTAGAAGGACCCCGTCTACTACCGCCAGATCATCTCTGACATTACAGAATTGAGGGCATTGGCCCTTGAGCCACCCGTCCGTTAGGTGGCGCATGACACGCTGTAGCAAGGGGTCAGCCACCGTCTCGCGGCGAATTTGGACGAGACGTTCATCCGAGGCAGGTAGATTGGAGACCGTGAATGCCTGGCAGACAAATCCCGCTGGGTCACATGGAGTGTTGACTGCCCTGGAGAGAGCGTCAGCAATGATGAGGTCCTTGCCTGGGGTGTATACCAGCTGGAAGTTGTATCGCCAGAGCTTGAGAAGAATACGCTGGAGGCGAGGCGTCATGTCGTTCAAGTCTTTCTGTATTCTGACCAGCGGGCGATGGTCGGTCTTGACGGTGAATTGAGGAAGTCCGTACACAATCATGAAACGTAACACCGGTCAGAAGGCCCAGGCACTCCTTTTCTATCTGCGCATAGCGTTGCTCCGTGGGGGTCATCGCACGTGACGCATATGCAACGGGGGCCCATGATGAGGCCTCATCATGTTGAAGGAGCACTGCCCCAATGCCGGATTGACAGGTATCGGTTGAAATTTTGGTCTCCTTTGCTGGATCAAAGAAAGCTAAGGCCGGTACCGTGGTCAGTTTTGCCTCGAGTTCTCTTCATTCGCGCTCATGGGCAGGGAGACATTGGAAGTCTGTCATCTTCCTGACCAGGTTCCTGAGAGCCGTGGTATGAGAGGCGAGGTTAGGGATAAATTTCCCGAAAAAATTGACCATGCCCAGAAATCGCAGGACCACCTTCTTGTCCTCTGGTGATGGCAGCTACCTTGTCCGCATCCGGCTGCACATCCAATTGGGAGATGTGGTCCCCGAGGAACTCGAGTTCTGTCTGACCAAAAGAGCATTTGGCCCTGTTGAGGCGGAGGCCATGCTCACGTATACGTCTGAATACGAGCTGGAGGCGACTAACATGCTCCTGTGGGGTGGTGGACCAAACGATTATGTCATCGACATAGACACGAACACCTTCAATACCTTCCATCATTTGTTCCATAATCCTATGGAACACTTCTGATGCAGAGATGATCCCAAACGGCATCCTGTTGTAACAATATCTTCCAAAGGGGGTGTTAAATGTGCAGAGTTTCCTGCTGGATTTATCGAGCTGGATTTGCCAGAATCCTTTTGAGGCGTCGAGTTTGGTAAAGAGCTTGGCGCGAGCCATCTCACATGTGATCTCTTCACGCTTGGGAATTGGATAGTGCTTTCTCATAATATTGCGATTTAGATCCTTGGGATCAATGCAAATTCTCAATTCGCCGGAAGGCTTTTTTACACAAACTGACCCAGTCGGTCGGTTCCGTGACTTTGGAAATCACTCCTTGGTTCTGGAGGTCCTGCAGCTGCTGCTTGAGGCGGTCCTTAAGGGGTGCTGGGACCCTGTGAGGTGCGTGCACCACAGGTGTGGCATTCGGTTTTAATAAAATCTTGTAGGTGTACGGGAGCTTGCCCATGCCCTCGAAGACGTTGTGGTACTAGTTGATAATGGCATCGAGCTGCGCCCTGAAGTCGGTGTCCTGAAAGGCAGCCGCGTCAGCAGGAGAGAGAGAGTGAACTCTCTGAACTAGGTTCAACAGCTTGCATGCCTGCGCGCCAAGCAGGGAGGCTTTTGAGGAGCCCACGATTTCAAAGGAAAGGATGGCTTTCCGTGACCTGTACGTCACTTCAAGTTGGCATGAGCCGCTGGCAGCAATGGCATTGCCATTATAATCTGATAGCTGGCAGGCTGATGGCAGGATGGCTGGTTTGACACAAAGGCTTTGGAGGTCAGAGTTTGGCAGAGGCACCAGTGTCCAGGTGGAATCGTATTTGGGACCGGTTGACCGTAAGGGTGGCACACCACTCATCGTCCGGATCGATGCTGTATACCGATAGAGGTTGGATTCTTTGCTTCGGGGACACCGTGTTTTGTAATGATACCGACTCGAAAAGACGCCTTCGGGTCCTTGGTGTTAATATCGGGTAGCTGGTCCGAATCGGGCTCGGTGACCGTGGGTTGAATGGCCCGGACATTCCTGCGAGGCTGGCTGGAGCGACGAAAGTTGGCAGGCAGAGCTGATCTGCATAAAGCAGCATAGTGGCCAAGTTTGCCACATCGCAGACATCGTCGGGATTTAGAACATAGAACATAGAAAATACAGCACAGAACAGGCCCTTCGGCCCACGATGTTGTGCCAAACCTTTGTCCTAGATTAATCATAGATTATCATTGAATTTACAGTGCAGAAGGAGGCCATTCGGCCCTTTGAGTCTGCACCGGCTCTTGGAAAGAGCACCCTACCCAAATTCAACACCTCCACCCAACACCAAGGGCAATTTGGACATTAAGGGCAATTTATCATTGGCCAATTCACCTAACCCGCACATCTTTGGACTGTGGGAGGAAACCTGGGCACCCGGAGGAAACCCACGCAGACACGGGGAGGACGTGCAGACTCCGCACAGACAGCGACCCAAGCCGGAATCGAACCTGGGACCCTGGAGCTGTGAAGCAATTGTGCTATCCACAATGCTACCGTGCTGCCCTTGAGAACAAATAAATATACACTATATCATTTTACCGTAATCCATGTACCTATCCAATAGCTGCTTGAAGGTCCCTAATGTTTCCGACTCAACTACTTCCACAGGCAGTGCATTCCATGCCCCCACTACTCTCTGGGTAAAGAACCTACCTCTGATATCCCTCCTATATCTTCCACCTTTCACCTTAAATTTATGTCCCCTTGTAATGGTTTGTTCCACCCGGGGAAGAAGTCTCTGACTGTCTACTCTATCTATTCCCCTGATCATCTTATAAACCTCTATCAAGTCGCCCCTCATCCTTCTCCGCTCTAATGAGAAAAGGCCTAGCACCCTCAACCTTTCCTCGTAATACCTACTCTCCATTCCAGGCAACATCCTGGTAAATCTTCTTTGCACCTTTTCCAAAGCTTCCACATCCTTCCTAAAATGAGGCGACCAAAACTGTACACAATACTCCAAATGTGGCCTTACCAAAGTTTTGTACAGCTGCATCATCACCTCACGGCTCTTAAATTCAATCCCTCTGTTAATGAACGCGAGCACACCATAGGCCTTCTTCACAGCTCTATCCACTTGAGTGGCAACTTTCAAAGATGTATGAACATAGACCCCAAGATCTCTCTGCTCCTCCACATTGCCAAGAACTCTACCGTTAACCCTATATTCCGCATTCATATTTGTCCTTCCAAAATGGACAACCTCACACTTTTCAGGGTTAAACTCCATCTGCCACTTCTCAGCCCAGCTCTGCATCCTATCTATGTCTCTTTGCAGCCGACAACAGCCCTCCTTACTATCCACAACTCCACCAATCTTCGTATCGTCTGCAAATTTACTGACCCACCCTTCAACTCCCTCATCCAAGTCATTAATGAAAATCACAAACAGCAGAGGACCCAGAACTGATCCCTGCGGTACGCCATTGGTAACTGGGATCCAGGCTGAATATTTGCCATCCACCACCACTCTCTGACTTCTATCGGTTAGCCAGTTCTTTATCCAACTGGCCAAATTTCCCACTATCCCATGCCTCCTTACTTTCTGCATAAGCCTACCATGGGGAACTTTATCAAATGCCTTACTAAAATCCATGTACACTACATCCACTGCTTTACCTTCATCCACATGCTTGGTCACCTCCTCAAAGAATTCAATAAGATTTGTAAGGCAAGACCTACCCCTCACAAATCCGTGCTGACTATCCCTAATCAAGCAGTGTCTTTCCAGATGCTCAGAAATCCTATCCTTCAGTACCCTTTCCATTACTTTGCCTACCACCGAAGTAAGACTAACTGGCCTGTAATTCCCAGGGTTATCCCTAGTCCCTTTTTTGAACAGGGGCACGACATTCGCCACTCTCCAATCCCCTGGTACCACCCCTGTTGACAGTGAGGACGAAAAGATCATTGCCAACGGCTCTGCAATTTCATCTCTTGCTTCCCATAGAATCCTTGGATATATCCCGTCAGGCCCGGGGGACTTGTCTATCCTCAAGTTTTTCAAAATGCCCAACACATCTTCCTTCCTAACAAGTATTTCCTCGAGCTTACCAATCTGTTTCACACTGTCCTCTCCAACAATATCACCCCTCACATTTGTAAATACAGAAGAAAAGTACTCGTTCAAGACCTCTCCTATCTCTTCAGACTCAATACACAGTCTCCCGCTACTGTCCTTGATCGGACCTACCCTCGCTCTAGTCATTCTCATATTCCTCACATATGTGTAAAAGGCCTTGGGGTTTTCCTTGATCCTACCCGCCAAAGATTGTTCATGCCCTCTCTTAGCTCTCCTAATCCCTTTCTTCAGTTCCCTCCTGGCTATCTTGTATCCCTCCAATGCCCTGTCTGAACCTTGTTTCCTCAGCCTTACATAAGTCTCCTTTTTCCTCTTAACAAGACATTCAACCTCTCTTGTCAACCATGGTTCCCTCACTCGACCATCTCTTCCCTGCCTGACAGGGACATACATATCAAGGACACGTAGCACCTGTTCCTTGAACAAGTTCCACATTTCACTTGTGTCCTTCCCTGCCAGCCTATGTTCCCAACTTATGCACTTCAATTCTTGTTTGACAACATCGTATTTACCCTTCCCCCAATTGTAAACCTTGCCCTGTTGCACGTACCTATCCCTCTCCATTACTAAAGTGAAAGTCACAGAATTGTGGTCACTATCTCCAAAATTCTCCCCCACTAACAAATCTATCACTTGCCCTGGTTCATTACCCAGTACTAAATCCAATATTGCCCCTCCTCTGGTCGGACAATGTACATACTGTGTTAGAAAAGCTTCCTGGACACACTGCACAAACACCACCCCATCCAAACTATTTGATCTAAAACTATTTGATTTGGCAGGACATTGCCGCTTTTAGTGGGCGGAGCCACAGTTGCCGTACATTGTAGCGTCAGCAAGTTTGCTGCCCCACCGCGCATGCGCGGTGCCGTCGTACGTGGTGCGCGCTTGCGCAGTAAGTTCACTGACCCTCGTTCGGTGCGCATAAGGTGTCCGTTAAAAGCGCACGAAATGGCCACCCTCATGCAGGCTGAGGCCCTGGAGTTGCTTGATTGCTTGGACTCGTTCTGCCTTGTGGGGACATTGCCGCGCCGTTTCAGCCGCTTGGATGTGGGAATACCGACTAGTGGCGTGTTCATGTAGCACGCAGGTCTCGTTGGCAATTGCTAGGGTGAGCTGCTTTACCTTGAGGAGCTGCTGGCGTAGGGGGTCCGACTTAACACCGAAAACGATCTGGTCGGGTATCATGGAGTCGGAAGTGGGTCTGTAATTACAGGACTGCGCAAGGATGCGGAGTTGGGTGAGAAAGGACTGGAAAGGTTCATCCTTACCCTGCAAACGCTGTTGGAATACATAGCGCTCAAAACTTTTCACCTCAATGTCGCAGTGACTGTCAAACTTAAGGAGGACCGTCTTGAATTTTGATTTATCTTCACCATCAGCAACATTGAGAGAATTGAAAATGTGGATGGCATGTTCCCCGGCCGTGGATAGGAAGAGAGCGATCTTCCTGGTGTCTGAGGCAGCTTCCCGGTCTGTGGCTTCAAGGTAGAGCTGGAAGTGTTGTTTGAATATCTTCCAATTGGCCCCTACGTTACCGGTGATGCGGAGCGGCGGCGGCGGGCGGACGCTGTCCATTTTGCAGGATGACTGTATGCTGGTGGAAGGCAGATCACTTGCAGGTAGGTCTAAGGAGTACTAACATCCCTCAACTACTGGTACCATGATGCTCTGGATCCGTGGAACACATACAGGCCACCAACACTTAAAATAGTGCAACACGATTTTATTAAGTTAGAAATTGTTGAACATACTTTCACTGTGGGTTAACACAATGTTACATTAAACTAAAGACCTATGCCTGTCCTAACCAGTCTACGCACTCAGCACATGGTGAAGATCTGTGCTGTAAGCTGTAAGCTCTGTCCTTCTGAGAGGCTGCATCCCGAATGAGCGGGAACTCTGATGCCCTCTGTCTATATAGTGAGTGTGCTCTAACTGGTGATTGGCTGCGGTATTGTGTGTGTTGATTGGTCTTGCTGTGTGTCCAATGTGTGTGTGTCTGCAAAATGATATACTGGTGTATCACTGGTAGTATGACACTCCCCAGCCTGCACAACACCAATCAGCTCCCCATCCTGCACGATACCAATCAGTAACCAGCTCCACATCATGCACTACACCAATCAGAAACCACCTCCCCATCCTGCACTACACTAATCAGTAACCAGCTCCCCATCCTGCACGACACCAATCAGAAACCACCTCCCAATCCTGCACTGCACCAATCAGAAAACAGCTCCCCATCCTGCACTACACCAATCAGAGACCAGCTCCCCATCCGACATTACACCACTCAGAAACTAGTTCCACCTCCCCATCCTGTACCAAACAAATCAGAAACCACCTCCCCATCCTGCATTACACCAATGAGAAATCAGCTCCAGCTCCCCATTCTGCATTACACCAATGAGAAACCAGCTCCCCATCTGGCACTACACCAATCAGTAACCGGCTCCCCATCCTGCACTAGAGCAAAGAACAAAGAAATGTACAGCACAGGAACAGGCCCTTCGGCCCTCCAAGTCCATGCTGACCATGCTGCCCGACTAAACTACAATCTTCTACACTTCCTGGGTCCTTATCCCTCTATTCCCATCCTATTCATGTGTTTGTCAAGATGCCCCTTAAATGTCACTATCGTCCCTGCTTCCACCACCTCCTCCGGTAGCGAGTTCCAGGCACCCACTACCCTCTGCGTAAAAAACTTGCCTCGTACATCTACTCTAAACCTTGCCCCTCTCACCTTAAACCTATGCCCCCTAGTAATTGACCCCTCTACCCTGGGGAAAAGCCTCTGACTATCCACTCTATCTATGCCCCTCATAATTTTGTAGACCTCTATCAGGTCTCCCCTCAACCTCCTTCGTTCCAGTGAGAACAAACCGAGTTTATTCAACCGCTCCTCATAGCTAATGCCCTCCATACCAGGCAACATTCTGGTAAATCTCTTCTGCACCCTCTCTAAAGCCTCCTTATATTCCACACAGGCTTCGTCTGTTCCCAGCCTTTTAGCCCTGACCAATGCCTCCTTTTTCTTTTTGACGAGGCCTACAATATCTCTCGTTATCCAAGGTTCCCGAAAATTGCCATATTTAGCCTTCTTTCTCACAGGAACATGCCGGTCCTGAATTCCTTTCAACTGACACTTGAAAGCCTCCCACATGTCAGATGTTGATTTGCCCTCAAACATCCGCCCCCAATCTATGTTCTTCAGTTCCTGCCTAATATTGTTCTAATTAGCCTTCCCCCAATTTAGCACATTGACCCTAGGGCCACTCTTATCCTTGTCCACCAGCACTTTAAAACTTACTGAATTGTGGTCACTGTTCCCGAAATGCTCCCCTACTGAAACTTCTACCACCTGGCCGGGCTCATTCCCCAATACCAGGTCCAGTACCGCCCCTCCCCTAGTTGGACTGTCTACATATTGTTTTAAGAAGCCCTCCTGGATGCTCCTTACAAACTCTGCCCCGTCTAAGCCCCTGGCACTAAGTGAGTCCCAGTCAATATTGGGGAAGTTGAAGTCTCCCATCACCACAACCCTGTTGTTTTTACTCTTTTCCAAAATCTGTCTACCTATCTGCTCCTCTATCTCCCGCTGGCTGCTGGGAGGCCTGTAGTATACCCCCAACATTGTGACTGCACCGTTCGTATTCCTGATCTCTAGACATATAGCCTCACTGCCCTCTGAGGTGTCCTCTCGCAGTACATCTGTGATATTCTCCCTAACCAGCAGCGCAACACCACCACCCCTTTTACATCCCCCTCTATCCCGCCTGAAACATCTAAATCCTGTAACGTTTAGCTGCCAATCCTGTCCTTCCCTCAACCAGGTCTCTGTAATGGCACCAACATCAAAGTTCCAAGTACTAATCCAAGCTCTAAGTTCATCTGCCTTACCCGTAATACTTCTTGCATTAAAACATATGCACTTCAGGCCACCAGACCCGCTGTGTTCAGCAACTTCTCCCTGTCTGCTCTGCCTCAGAGCCACACCATTCAGAAACCAACTCCACCTCCCCATCCTGCACTACACCAATCAGAAATCAGTTCCACCCCCATCCTGTACCAAACAAATCAGAAACCACCTCCCCATCCTGCATTACACCAATCAGTAACCAGCTTCCCATCCTACATTACACCGATCAGAAACCAGCTCCCAATCCTGCACTACACCAATCAGTAACCAGCTCCCCATCCTGCACTACACCAATCAGTAACCAGCTCCCCATCCTGCACTACACCAATCAGAAACCAGCTCCATCGCCTGATCCTGCACTAAACCAATCAGTAATCAGCTTCCCATTCTGCACTACACCAATCAGTAACCAGCTCCGCAGCCCGCACTACACCAATCAGGATGTGGAAATGCTGGCGTTGGACTTGGGTGAGCACAGTAAGTAGTCTTACAACACCAGGTTAAAGTCCAACAAGTTTGTTTCAAATCACTAGCTTTCAGAGCACTGCTCCTTCCTCAGGTGAATGAAGAGGTATGCTCCAGAAACATATACATAGACAAAGTCAAAGATGCAAGACAATGCTTTGAATGCGAGCATTTGCAGGTAATTAAGTCTTTACAGATCCAGAGATAGGGGTAACCCCAGGTTAAAGACGTGTGAATTGTCTCAAGCCAGGACAGTTGGTAGGACTTCGAAAGCCCAGGCCAGATGGTGGGGGATGAACGTAATGCAACATGAATCCAAGGTCTCAGTTGAGGCCGTACCCCATGACAATGGCATTGCTGCAACAGCCTCTGTACTCAACACCGACAACTGCCAATCTCCAGACGCAATTCTGCAACTGATCCGCTTTATTCTGGATCACAAGTTCTTTATCCAGATGCACGGAACAGCCATGGGGACCAAATTCGCACCTCAATATGCCAACATCTTCATGCACAAGTTTGAACAAGACCTCCTCACCGCACAGGACCTCAACCGACCATATACACCAGATACATCGATGACATTTTTTTCCTTTGGACCCACGGCGAAGAATCACTAAAACGACTACACTATGTCATCAATAAGTTCCATCCCACCATCAGACTCACCATGGACTACTCTCCAAAATCAGTTGCATTCTTGGACACACTCATCTCCATCAAGAAAGGTCACCTCAGCACTTCGCTTTATCGCAAGTGTCATGTGAGAGTACCCTTTAAGAAATGAGTGTTTAAAGAAATGTACCTTTAAGAAATGGAGCTGCTCATGTTATTGGAGTGATGTCAGAGTGCGGGTGGAGCTGAGCTCCTCTTCGGCTTTTTTAGTTTCAGTTTGAGAAAGCTTGGGTGTGTCTGTGAGCTGCACTGCTGTTGATCTCTGCCATGAAGGACTATCTCTTAATCATTTGGTGAATTCAGAAGAATTATAAATGTTTTCAGTCTTGAATGTAAACCCTAATGTGCTCCTGTTTGAAGGTTTGTTTAGCCTTTTGGATGTTAAAAGGACAGCATACAGATTACTCAGTGTTGTATTCTTTGGGGGGTGTATTTGATTTACTGGTTGCTAAGGTATTCACTGTTTGTTTTAAAAAGATTAACGAGTTCATAGAATAAACATGGTTTTAAAAAACCACTGGTCCATTTTCTGCTATACCATACCTGTAGAGTGGGCCATGTGTTCCCCATACCACAATCCATTAAAGGTTGTGGGTCAGGTGAACTCCATGATACACTTTGGGATTCTCTAAACCCTGGCCCATAACACAAGCCCATGGATAACCTCACGATGCTCCACTTCTCCAGCTTCCAAACACAATAAAAGAAGCCATCCCCTATGGACACGTTCTCCGTATACACAGGATCTGCTCAGACGAGGAGGAGTGTAACAGACATCTACAGATGCTGAAAGAAGCCCTCGTATGAACGGGATATGCCGTTCAATTCATCGATCGACAGTTCCAACGCGCCACAGCAAAAAACCGCACCGACCTCCTGAGAAGACAAACACGGGACACAACCGAAAGAGTACCCTTCGTCGTCCAGTAATTCCCCGGAGCGGAGAAACTACAACATCTTCTTCACAACCTTCAACACGCCATCGATGAAGATGAACATCTTGCCAAGGTCATCCCCACATCCCCACAACTTGCCTTCAAACATCACACAACCCTGTCATGGCAATCTCTGGAAGACGTGCCAGATCATCGACATGGGTACCACCATTGCACAAAGAACAACAAAGAACAAGGAAATGTACAGCACAGGAACAGGCCCTTCGGCCCTCCAAGCCCGTGCCGACCATGCTGCCCGACTAAACTACAATCTTCTACACTTCCTGGGTCCGTATCCCTCTATTCCCATCCTATTCATGTATTTGTCAAGATGCCCCTTAAATGTCACTATCGTCCCTGCTTCCACCACCTCCTCCGGTAGCGAGTCCCAGGCACCCACTACCCTCGGCGTAAAAAACTTGCCTCGTACATCTACTCTAAACCTTGCCCCTCTCACCTTAAACCTTGAAAGCCTCTGACTATCCACTCTGTCTATGCCCCTCATAATTTTGTAGACCTCTATCAGGTCGCCCCTCAACTTCCTTCGTTCCAGTGAGAACAAACCGAGTTTATTCAACCGCTCCTCATAGCTAATGCCCTCCATACCAGGCAACATTCTGGTAAATCTCTTCTGCACCCTCTCTAAAGCCTCCACATCCTTCTGGTAGTGTGGCGACCAGAATTGAACACTATACTCCAAGTGTGGCCTAACTAAGGCCACTAACATGAGAATACCACCCATCACGTGCGCAGTACATACTCGAGTGACTTGGCCAACGTTACCTACCTCATACGCTGCAGGAAAGGATGTCCCGAAGCGAGGTACATTGGCGAGACCATGCAGACGCTGCGACAACGGATGAATGGACATTGCGCGACAATCGCCATGCAGGAATGTTCCCTTCCAGTCGGGGAACACTTCAGCAGTCAAGGGCATTCAGCCTCTGATCTCCGGGTAAGCATTCTCCAAGGCAGCCTTTAGGACGTGCGACAACCAAAATCGCCGAACAGAAACTTATAGCCAAGTTCCGCACACATAAGTACGGCCTCAACCGGGACTTCGGATTCATGTCGCATTACATTCATCCCCCACCATCTGGCCTGGGCTTGCAAAATGCTACCAACTGACCTGGCTTGAGACAATTCACACCTCTTTAACCTGGGGTTACCCCTATCTCTGGATCTGTAAAGACTTAATTGCTCACATTCAAAGCATTGTCTTGCATCTTTGACTTTGTCTATACATATGTTTCTGGAACATACCTCTTCATTCACCCGAGGAAGGAGCAGTGCTCCGAAAGCTAGTAATTTGAAACAAACCTGTTGGACTTTAACCAGGTGTTGTAAGACATCTTACTGTGCTCACCTTCGTCCAACGCCGGCGTCGCCACATCATGTACACTAATGAGCAACCAGCTCCACCTTTCCATCCCATGCTACTCCAATCGGTAATCACCTCCCCATCCTGCACTACACCAATCCGAACCAACTCCACCTCTCCATCCTGCACCATACCAATCAAAAATCACTTCCCCATCCTGCGCTACACCAATCAGAAACCAGCTCCACCTCTCCATCCTGTATTACACCAATCAAAAACCACCTCCCCATCCTGCACTACACCAATCAGAAACCAACAGCACCTCTCCATCCTGCACCATACCAATCAAAAACCACCTCCTCATCCTGCACTACACCAATGAGAAACCAGCTCCACCTCTCCATCCTGTATTACACCAATCAGAAACCAGCTCCCAATACTGCACTACACCAATCAGACCCCAGCTCCACCTCCCCATCCTTCACTACACCAATCAGTAACAAGCTCAACATCCTGCACTACACCAATCAGTAAGCTGCCCCCATCGTGCACTACACCAATCAATAACCAGCTCGACCTCCGCAACCTGCACTACCCCAATCAGTAACCAGATGCCCATCCTGCACTACACCAATCAGAAACCACCTCCCCATCCTGCACTACCCCAATCAGTAACCAACTCCCCATTCTTCACTACACCAATCAGAAACCACCTCCCCATTCTGCACTACACCAATCGGAAACCAGCTCCAGCTTCTCACCCTTCACTACACCAATCAGAAACCAGCACCACGTCCCATCCTGCATTACGACAAGCAGTAATCAGCACCCCATCCTGCACTCCACCAATCAGAAACCACCTCCCCATTCTGCACTACACCAATCGGAAACCAGCTCCAGCAGCCCTCCCTTCACTACACCAATCAGAAACCAGCACCACGTCCCATCCTGCATTACGCCACTCAGTAACCAGCAGCCCATCCTGCACTCCACCAATCAGAAACCACCTCCCATCCTGCACTACACCAATCATAAACCAGCTTCTCCTTCCCATCCTGCACTACACCAATCAATAACCAGCTCCACCAACCCATCCTGCACTGCACCATTCAGTAACCAGCTCCACCTCCCAATCCTGCACTAAACCAATCGGTAACCAGCTCCCCATCCTTCATTACACCAATCAGAAACCAGCTGTACCTCCATATCCAGCACTACACCAATCAGAAACCAGCTCAACAAACACCACTACACCAATTAGTAAGAAGTTTTACAACACCAGGTTAAAGTCCAACAGGTTTGTTTCGAATCACTAGCTAGGGATTCGAAACAAATCTGTTGGACTATAACCAGGTGTTGTAAGACTTCTTTCTGTGCTCAACCCAGTCCATCGCTGGCATCTCCACATCATGTACACTAATCAACAAACATCTCCACCTTTCCATCCCATGCTACACCAATTGGTGACCACCTCCCCATCCTGCACTCCACCAATCAGAAACCACCTACCCATTCTGCACTACCCCAATCAGAAACCACCTCCCCATCCTGCACTACCCCAATCAGTAACCAGCTCCCCATCAGGCACTACACCAATCAGTAACCAGCTCCCAATACTTCACTACACCAATCAGAAACCACCAACCCATTCTTCACTACACCAATCAGAAACCAGTTTCAGCTCCCCATCCTTCACTACACCAATCAGAAACCATCTCCATCTCCCCATCCCCTGCTACATCAATCAGAAACCATCTTCCCATACTTCACTACACCAATCAGTGACCAGTTCCCCATCCTGCACTACACCAATCAGCACCCAGCTCCCCATCCTGCACTAAACAAATCAGTAACCAGCTCCCCATCCTGCACTACACCAATCAGAAACCACCTCCCCTCCTGCACTACACCAATCATAAACCAGCTTCTCCTTCCCATCCTGCGCTACACCAATCAATAACCAGCTCCACCAACCCATCCTGCACTGCACCATTCAGTAACCAGCTCCACCTCCCAATCCTGCACTAAACCAATCGGTAACCAGCTCCCCATCCTTCATTACACCAATCAGAAACCAGCTGCACCTCCATATCCAGCACTACACCAATCAGAAACCAGCTCAACATACAACACTACACCAATCAGTAAGAAGTTTTACAACACAAAGCTAAAGTCCAACAGGTTTGTTTCGAATCACTAGCTAGGGATTCAAAACAAATCTGTTGGACTTTAACCAGGTGTTGTAAGACTTCTTTCTGTGCTCAACCCAGTCCATCGCCGGCATCTACACATCATGTACACTAATCAACAAACATCTCCACCTTTCCACCCCATGCTACTCCAATCGGTAACCACCTCCTCATCCTGCACTGCACCAATCAGATACCAGCTCCCCATCCTGCATTACACCAATCAGAAACCAGCTTTACATCACCATCCTGCATTACGCCTATCAGTAACCAGCACCCCATCCTGCACTACACCAATCAGATTCCACCTCCCAATGCTGCATTACACCAATCAGAAACCAGCACCTCATCCTGTATTACGCCAATCAGAAACCAACTCCCCATCCTGCACTACACCAATCAAAAACCAGTTCCACCTCACAATCCTGCACTACACCAAACAGAAACCAACTCCCCATCCTGCATTACGCCAATCAGAAAGCAGCTCCACCTCCCCATCCTGCAATACACCAATCAGAAACCAGTTCGACCTCACCATTCTGCACGACACCAATCAGTAACCAGCTCTCCATCCAGCACTACACCAATCAGAAACCAACTCCCCATCCTGCATTGCACCAATCAGTAACCAGCTGCCCATCCTGCACAACACCAATCAGAAACCAACTCCCCATCCTGCATTGCACCAATCAGTAACCAGCTGCCCATCCTGCACAACACCAATCGGAAACCAACTCCCCATCGTGCAGATGACACTTAAGTCGGTGGAGTTGTGGACAGTGCGGAAGGATGTTACAAGTTACAGAGGGACATAGATAAGCTGCAGCGCTGGGCTGAGAGTGGGCAAATGGAGTTTAATGCAGAAAAGTGTGAGGTGATTCATTTTGGAAGAAATAACAGGAAGACAGAGTACTGGACTAATGGTAAGATTCTTGGCAGTGTGGATGAGCAGAGAGATCTCGGTGTCCATGTACATAGATCCCTGAAAGTTGCCACGCAGGTTGAGAGGGTTGTTAAGAAGGCGTACGGTGTGTTAGCTTTCGTTGGTAGAGGGATTGAGTTTAGGAGCCATGAGGTCATGTTGCAGCTATACAACATTCTGGTGCGGCCGCATTTGGAGTATTGCGTGCAATTCTGGTCGCCGCATTATAGGAAGGATGTGGAAGCATTGGAAAGGGTGCAGAGGAGATTTACCAGAATGTTGCCTGGTATGGAGGGAAGATCTTATGAGGAAAGGCTGAGGGACTTGAGGCTATTTTTGTTAGAGAGAAGAAGGTTAAGAGGTGACTTAATTGAGGCATACAAGATGATCAGAGGATTGGATAGGGTGGACAGTGAGAGCCTTTTTCCTCGGATGGTGATGTCTAGCACGAGGGGACATACCTTTAAATTGAGGGGAGATAGATATAAGATATCAGAGGTAGGTTCTTTACTCAGAGAGTAGAAAGGGCGTGGAATGCCCTGCCTGCAACAGTAGTGGACTCGCCAACACTAAAGACGTTCAAATGGTCATTGGATAGACATATGGACGATAAGGGAATAGTGTGGATGGGCTTTAGAGTGGTTTCACAGGTCGGCGCAACATCGAGGGCCGAAGGGCGCTGTAATGTTCTATGTTATTACACCAATCTGTAACCAGCTCCCCAACCTGCACTACACCAATCAGAAACCAGCCTCACCTCCCCATCCTGCACTACACCAACCAGCAACCTGTCCATCCCATGCTACACCAATCGGTAACCACCTCCCCATCCTGCACTACACCAATCAGAATCCAGTCCCATGTCCCCATCCTGCACGACACCAATCAGAAAAAAGCTCCACCTCCCCATCCTGCACTACACCAATCAGAAACCAACTCCCCATCCTGCATTATATCAATCATTAACCAGCTCCCCATTCTGCATTACACCAATCCAAAACCAGCTCCACCTCCCCATCCTTCACTACACCAATCATAAACCAGTTCTCCATCCTGCATTACACCAATCCGAAACCAACTCCACCTCCCCATCTTGCACTACACCAATAAAAAACCAGCTCCAAACCTTGCACTATACCAATCAGAAACCAGCTCCACTTACCCATTCTGCACGACACCAATCAGAAACCAGCTCCTCCTTCCCATCCTGCACGACACCAATCAGTAACCACCTCCCCATCCTACATTACACCAATCAGTAACCAGCTTCCTATCCTGCACTGCACCAATCAGAAACCAGCTCCACCTTCATATCCTGCACGACACCAATCAGTAACCAGCTCCACCTCCCCATCCTACACTACACCAATCAGTAACCAGCACCCCATACTGCATTACACCATTCTGAAACAAGCTCCACCTCCCCATCCCGTGCTACATCAGTCAGTAGCCAGCTCCCTGTCCTGCACTGCACCAATCAGAAACCAGCTCCACCTTCATATCCTGCACTCCACCAATCAGAAACCAGCTCCACATCCTGCACTGCACCAATCAGAAACCAGCTCCACCTCCATATCCTGCACTTCACCAATCAGTAAGAAGTTTTACAACACCAGCTTAAAGTCCAACAGGTTTGTTTCGAATCAGTAGCTCATGATTCAAAACAAACCTGTTGGACTTTAACCAGGTGTTGTAAGTCTTCTTTCTGTGCTCAACCCAGTCCATCGCCGGCATCTACACTAATCAGCAAACAGCTCACCATTCCATCCCATGCTACACCAATCAGAAACCAACTCCCCATCCTGCACTACACCAATCATTGACCATCTCCCCATCCTGCACTACACCAATCAGAAACCAGTTCCCCCTCCCCAACCTGCACGACGCCAATCAGAAACCAGCTCCACATCCCCATCCTCCACTACACCAATCAGAAACCAGTTCCACTTCCCCATCCTGCACTGCACCAATCAGAAACCATCTCCACCTCCCCATCCTGCACTACACCAATCAGAATCCAGCTCCCCATACTGCACTACACCAATCAGTAACAAGTTTTACAACACCAGGCAAAAGTCCAACAGGTTTGTTTCCAATCATTAGCTAGTGATTCGAAGCAAACCTGTTGGACTTTAACCAGGTGTTGTAAGACGTCTTACTGTGCTCAACCCAGCCCATCGCCAGCATCTTCACAGCATGTACACTAATCAACAAAAAGCTCCACCTTTCCATCCCGTACTACACCAATCAGAAACCACCTCCCATTCTGCACTACACCAATCGGAAACCATCTCCAGCTTCCCACCCTTTACTACACCAATCAGAAACCAGCACCACGTCCCATCCTGCACTCCACCAATCAGAAACCAACTCCCCATTCTGCACTACACCAATCGGATACCAGCTCCAGCATCCCACCCTTCACTACACCAATCAGAAACCAGCACCACGTCCCATCCTGCATTACGCCAATAAGTAACCAGCTCCCCATCCTGCAATACGCCAATCAGAAACAAGCTCCATCTCCCCATCCCGTGCCACACCAATCAGTAACCAGCTCCCCATCCTGCACTGCACCAATCAGAAACCAGCTCCACTTCCCCACCCTGCATTGCACCAATCAGAAACTAGCTCCACCTCCAAATCCTGCACTACACCAATCAGAAACAGCTACCCAGACTGCACTACACCAATCAGTAAGATGTCTTACAACACCAGGTTAAAGTCGAACAGGTGTGTTTCGAGATCACTAGCTAGTGATTCGAAACAACCCTGTTGGACTTTAACCAGGTGTTGTAAGACGTCTTATTGTGCTCAAACCAGTCCATTGCCGGATTCTTCACATCATGTATACTAATCAGCAAACAGCTCCACCTTACCATCCCCTGCTACTCCAATCGGTAATCACCTCCTCATCCTGCATTACACCAAGCAGAAACCAGCTCCACATCACCATCCTGCATTACACCAATCCGAAATCAACTCCCCATCCAAGACTACACCAATCAGAAACCAACTCCCCATCCTGCATTACACCAATCTGTAACCAGCTCCCCATCCTGCACAACACCAATTAGAATCCAGTTCCACCTCCCCATCCTGCACAACATCAATTAGAAAAAAGCTCCACCTCCCCATCCTGCATTACACCAATCAGAAACCAGCTTCCCTCTGCATCCTGAACTACATCAATCAGAAACAAGCTCCACTTGCCCATCCCTTGCTACACCAATCAGAAACCAGCTCCACCTCACCATCCTTCACTACACCAAGCAGTAACCAGCTTCCCATCCTGTACTACACCAATCAGAAACCAGCTCCACCTTCATATCCTGCACTCCACCAATCAGAAACCAGCTCCCCAATCTGCACTACACCAATCAAAAACCAGCTCCCCATCCTGCCAATCAGAAACAAGCTCCACCTCCCCATCCCGTGCTACACCAATCAGTAGCCAGCTCCCCATCCTGCACTACACCAATCAGAAACCAGCTCCCCATCCTGCATTACACCAATCCGAAACCAACTCCACCTCCCCATCCTGCACTACACCAATCAAAAACCAGCTCCCCATCCTGCACTACACCAATCAGAAACTAACTCCACCTCCCCATCCTTCCTACACCAAACTGTAACCAGCTCCCGATCCTGCATTTCACTAATCCCCACTCTGCTACTGGATCCTCGATTTTCTGACCAACAGACCACAATCAGTAAGAATGAACAACAACACCTCCACAATAGTCCTCAACACCGGTGCCCCGCAAGGCTGCGTACTTAGCCCCCTACTCTACTCCCTGTACACACACGACTGCGTGGCAAAACTTGGTTCCAACTCCATCTACAAGTTTGCTGACAATACGACCATAGTGGGCCGGATCTCGAATAACGACGAGTCCGAATACAGGAGGGAGATAGAGAATCCAGTGGAGTGGTGTAGCGACAACAATCTCTCCCTCAATGCCAGCAAAACTAAAGAGGTGGTAATTGACTTCAGGAAGCAAAGTACTGTACACACCCCTGTCAGCATCAACGGGGCCGAGGTGGAGATGGTTAGCAGTTTCAAATTCCGAGGGGTGCACATCTCCAAAAATCTGTCCTGGTCCACCCACGTCGACGCTACCACCAAGAAAGCACAACAGCGCCTATACTTCCTCAGGAAACTAAGGAAATTCGGCAAGTCCACATTGACTCTTACCAACTTTTACAGATGCACCATAGAAAGCATCCTATCGGGCTGCATCACAGCCTGGTATGGCAACTGCTCGGCCCAAGACCGCAAGAAACTTCAGAGAGTCGTGAACACCGCCCAGTCCATCACACAAACCTGCCTCCCATCCATTGACTCCATCTACACCTCCCGCTGCCTGGGGAAAGCGGGCAGCATAATCAAAGGTCCCTCCCACCCGGCTTACTCACTCTTCCAACTTCTTCCATCGGTCAGGAGATACAGAAGACTGAGAACACGCACGAACAGACTCAAAAACAGCTTTTTCCCCACTGTCACCAGACTCCTAAATGACCCTCTTATGGACTGACCTCATTAACACTACACCCTGTATGCTTCATAAGCCAGTGCTTTTGTAGTTACATTGTATATGTTGTGTTGCCCTATATGTATTTTCTTTTATTCCCTTTTCGTCTCATGTACTGAATGATCAGTTGAGCTGCTCGCAGAAAAATACTTTTCACTGTATCTCGGTGCACGTGACAATAAACAAATCCAATCCAATCCAATCAGAAACCAGTTCCACCTCCCCATCCTGCACGATACCAATCAGAAAAAACTCCACCTCCACATCCTGCACTGCGCCAATCGGAAACCAGCTCCCCATCCTGCACTACACCAATCAGAAACTAACTTCCCTCCCCATCCTGCACTACACCAATCAGAAACAAGCTCCACCTCCCTATCATTCCTACACCAATCATAAACCAGCTCCCCAGCCTGCATTACACCAATCCGAAACCAGCTCCACCTCCCCATCCTGCACTTCACCAATCAGTAACCAGGTCCACCTCCCCATTCTGCACTACACCAATCAGTAACTACCGCCCCATCCTTCGCTACACCAATCAGTAGCCAGCTCCCCATCCTGCATTACACTAATCAGAAACTAGCTCCTCCTTCCCATCCTGCACAACACCAATCAGTAACCAGCTCCACCTCCCCATCCTGCACGGCACCAATCAGTAACCAGCTCCATCTCCCCATTCTACACTACACCAATCAGTAACCACCTCCCCCTCCTACACTACACCAATCAGAAACCAGCTCGACCTCCCCATCCTGCACTACACCAATCAGAAAACACCTCCCCATCCTGCATTACACCAATCAGAAGCCAGCTCCAGCTCCCCATTCTGCACTATACCAATCAGAATCTAGACACACTTACCAATCCAGCAATATACCAATCAGAAACCAGCCTCACCTTCTTATCATACACTGCACCAATCAGAATCAAACCCCACCACCCCATTCTGCACTGCAGAAACCAACTCCCCCTCCCTATCCTGCGCTGTACCTATCAGAATCAAGCCCCACCTCCCCACCCTGCACCAATTAGAATCAAGCTCCACCACCCATCTGAAACCAGCTCCACCTCCCCACCCATCGGAATCAAGCTTAATCTCCCCAATATGCACTGCACCAATCAGAACTCCATCTGTATGGAATTTGAGAATTATTGTTTAATCTAATTATGGCCAATATGGTCCAAATCACAACACAGTGAGTAAAAAAAAGTTCCCTCGTCTCCCACATCTCAATTGCAAAACGCCTTAGATGCTGCACATGATTCATAATTCTGTCTTGTAATGTTGTAATTACCTTTTGTATCTTCATATTCCGCAGAATGAGAACACAAAATATTTAAGTAATCTGAAAAAAAAAACAGTTGGTGCTGAAAGATCAGAGTGTAACTAACCTGCTGGAGTTTTTTGAGGAGGTAACAGAAAGAGTCAATGAGGGTAATGCTGTTGATGTGGTTTACACAGACATTCAGAAGACATTCGGCATAGTGCCACACAACAGACTTGTAAGAAAATGTATTGCTCATGGAATAAAAGGGACAGTAGGAATGTGGATACAAAATCGGCTGAATAATAGGAAGCAGAGAGTAACGGTCAATGGATATTTTTCGGGCTGGAGGAAGGTTTGTAATGGTGTTCCCAGGGATCAGCAGTATTGGGTCCCTGAGACCACAAGACATATGTCTACATGGTTTGCACTGAGTGCTAAATTTGGTGCATTTGAGTGCAATAGTAAGAGTTTGGTGACTGAGGAAGTATAAGGCTTCATTTTTAGCTAAAGTCTAGTCTTTCTTTTATTTAGTTAATTAACAGTTTGGTTTAGAAGAAGGTGAATTTTCAATCAGCTTTAAACAAAGGTTCTGCTTGTCGGTACTTGCAGCTGGAGCTTGTTAATTATTAATTGGATTAGGCCAGTTTTCACAGGCTACATTCACAGTATAAAAGTGATCCCCTACAGTGCAGACTTTGTTTTCACTGAGTGCTGAATTTGGTGCATTTGAGTGCTATAGTGAGAGTTTGGTGACTGAGGGAGTGCTGAATTTGGTGCATTTGAATGCTATAGTGAGAGTTTGGTGACTGAGGGAGTGCTGAATTTGGTGCATTTGAGTGCTGTAGTGAGGGTTTGGTGACTGAGGGAGTGCTGAATTTGGTGCATTTGAGTGCTATAATGAGAGTTTGGTGACTGAGGGAGTTAGCTGAGGAGGGAGTAAGGTGCTCCTTTCATTTTGTTTCCTACATTTCCACAAAGAGCGAGAAGGGAGCCAGGAGTTTACAGAGAGTGCAGCTGACTGGGAGCACAGTCGGAGGTCCAGTTGGTCCACAGGGCAGCTATATTCTGTCAGGTAAGAGGGGATGGAGGCTAGGCCAGTTGCATGCTCCTCCGGTAGGATGTGGGTGGTGAGGGATACCACCGGTGTCCCGCTGACTACCTGCAGGAAGTGCACCCAACTCCAGCTCCTCAAAGACCGTGTTAGGGAACTGAAGCTGGATGAACTTCGGATCATCCGGGAGGCAGAGGGGGTGATAGAGAAGAGTTATAGGGAGGTAACCACACCCAAGGTACAGGACAAGAATAGCTGGGTTACAGTCAGGGGAAAGAAAACAAACAGGCAGACAGTGCAGTGATTCCTCGTGGCCGTTCCCCTTCAAAACAAGTATGCTGTTTTGGATGCTGTTTGGGGGGGGTATGACCTACCGGGGGGAGGCCCGAGCGGCCAGGTCTCTGGCACTGAGTCTGGCTCTGGGGCTCAGAAGGGAAGGGGGGAGAATAGAAAAGCAATAGTAGTAGGAGATTCAATGGTTAGGGGAATAGATAGGAGATTCTGTGGTCGCGAGCGAGACTCCCGGAAGGTATGGTGCCTCCCGGGTGCCAGGGATGTCTCGGATCGTATCTTCAGAATCCTTAAGGGGGAGGGGGAGCAGCCAGAAGTCGTGGTGCACATTGGTACCAACGATGTAGGTAGGAAAAGGGGGTGTGGAGGCAATAACCGGGTTTAGGGAGTTAGGCTGGAAGCTAAAAGCGAGGACAGACAGAGTTGTCATCTCTGGTTTGTTGCCGGTGCCACGTGATAACGAGGCTAGGAATAGGGAGAGAGTGCAGCTGAACACGTGGCTGCAGGAATGGTGTAGGAGGGAGGGCTTCAGGTATTTGCATAATTGGAGCGCATTCTGGGGAAGGTGGGACCTGTACAAGCAGGATGGGTTGCATCTGAACCAGAGGGGCACCAATATCCTAGGAGAGAGGTTTTCTAGTACTCTTCGGGAGGGTTTAAACTAATTTGGCAGGGTAATGGGAACCGGATTTGTAGTCCAGCAACTAAGCTAGCCGATATTCAGAATGCCAAAGCGTGTAGTGAGGCAGTGGGGAAGGTAACACTGACAAAGGAGAGTACTTGCAGGCACGGAGATGGGTTGAAGTTCTTCAACACAAGAAACATCAAGAATAAGGTGGGTGAACTTAAGGCATGGATCGGTACTTGGGACTACGATGTGGTGGCCATCACGCAAACATGGATAGAAGAGGGGCAGAAATGGTTGTTGGAGGTCCCTGGTTATAGATGTTTCAATAAGATTAGGGAGGGTGGTAAAAGAGGTGGGGGGGGGTGGCATTGTTAATTAGAGATAGTATAGCAGCTGCAGAAAGGCAGTTCAAGGAGTATCAGCCTACTGAGGTAGTATGGGTTGAAGTCAGAAGTAGGAAAGGAGCAGTCACCTTGTTAGGAGTTTTCTATTGGCCCCCCAATAGTAGCAGAGATGTGGAGGAACAGATTGGGAAACATATTTTGGAAAGGTGCAGAAGTCACAGGGTAGTAGTCATGGGTGACTTTAACTTCCCAAACATTGAGTGGAAACTCTTTAGATCAAATAGTTTGGATGGGGTGGTGTTTGTGCAGTGTGTCCAGGAAGCTTTTCTAACACAGTATGTAGATTGTCCGACCAGAGGGGAGGCACTATTTGATTTGGTACTTGGTAATGAACCAGGGCAAGTGATAGATTTGTTAGTGGGGGAGCATTTTGGAGATAGTGACCACAATTCTGTGACTTTCACTTTAGTAATGGAGAGGGATAGGTGCATGCAACAGGGCAAGGTTTACAATTGGGGGAAGGGTAAATACGATGTTGTCAGACAAGAATTGAAGTGCATAAGTTGGGAACATAGGCTGTCAGGGAAGGACACAAGTGAAATGTGGAACTTGTTCAAGGAACAGGTACTAAGTGTCCTTGATATGTATGTCCCTGTCAGGCAGGGAAGAGATGGTCGAGTGAGGGAACCATGGTTGACAAGAGAGGTTGAATGTCTTGTTAAGAGGAAAAAGGAGACTTATGTAAGGCTGAGGAAACAAGGTTCAGACAGGTCGCTGGAGGGATACAAGATAGCCAAGAGGGAACTGAAGAAAGGGATTAGGAGAGCTAAGAGAGGGCATGAACAATCTTTGGTGGGTAGGATCAAGGAAAACCCCAAGGCCTTTTACACATGAGAAAAATGAGAATGACTAGAGCGAGGGTAGGTCCGATCAAGGACAGTGGCGGGAGATTGTGTATTGAGTCTGAAGAGATAGGAGAGGTCTTGAACGAGTACTTTTCTTCTGTATTTACACATGAGAGGGGCCATATTGTTGGAGAGGACAGTGTAAAACAGACTGGTAAGCTCGAGGAAATACTTGTTGGGAAGAAAGATGTGTTGGGCATTTTGAAAAACTTGAGGATAGACAAATCCCCCGGGCCTGACAGGATATATTCAAGGATTCTATGGGAAGCAAGAGATGAAATTGCAGAGCCGTTGGCAATGATCTTTTCGTCCTCACTGTCAACAGGGGTGGTACCAGGGGATTGGAGAGTGGCGAATGTCGTGCTCCTGTTCAAAACAGGGACTAGGGATAACCCTGGGAATCACAGGCCAGTTAGTCTTAATGGAAAGGGTACTGAAGGATAGGATTTCTGAGCATCTGGAAAGACACTGCTTGATTAGGAATAGTCAGCACGGATTTGTGAGGGGTAGGTCTTGCCTTACAAGTCTTATTGAATTCTTTGAGGAGGTGACCAAGCATGTGGATGAAGGTAAAGCAGTGGATGTAGTGTACATGGATTTTAGTAAGGCATTTGATAAGGTTCCCCATGGTAGGCTTATGCAGAATGTAAGGAGGCATGGGTTAGTGGGAAATTTGGCCAGTTGGATAACGAACTGGCTAACCGATAGAAGTCAGAGAGTGGTGGTGGATGGCAAATATTCAGCCTGGATCCCAGTTACCAGTGGCGTACCGCAGGGATCAGTTGTGGGTCCTCTGCTGTTTGTGATTTTCATTAATGACTTGGATGAGGGAGTTGAAGTGTGGGTTAGTAAATTTGCAGACGATACGAAGATTGGTGGAGTTGTGGATAGTGAGGAGGGCTGTTGTCGGCTGCAAAGAGACATAGATAGGATGCAGAGCTGGGCTGAGAGGTGGCAGATGGAGTTTAACCCTGAAAAGTGTGAGGTTGTCTATTTTGGAAGGACAAATACGAATGCGGAATACAGGGTTAACGGTAGAGTTCTTGGCAATGTGGAGGAGCAGAGAGATCTTGGGGTCTATGTTCATACATCTTTGAAAGTTGCCACTCAAGTGGATAGAGCTGTGAAGAAGGCCTATGGTGTGCTCGCGTTCATTAACAGAGGGATTGAATTTAAGAGCCGTGAGGTGATGATGCAGCTGTACAAAACTTTGGTAAGGCCACATTTGGAGTACTGTATACAGTTCTGGTTGCCTCATTTTAGGAAGGATGTGGAAGCTTTGGAAAAGGTGCAAAGGAGATTTACCAGGATGTTGCCTGGAATGGAGAGTAGGTCTTACGAGGAAAGATGCTAGGCCTTTTCTCATTAGAACGGAGTAGGATGAGGGGCAACTTGATAGCGGTTTATAAGATGATCAGGATGATCATCTAAGATGATAGAGTAGACAGTCAGAGACTTTTTCCCCGGGTGGAACAAACCATTACATTTAAGGTGAATGGTGGAAGATATAGGGGGGATGTCAGAGGTAGGTTCTTTACCCAGAGAGTAGTGGGGGCATGGAATGCACTGCCTGTGGAAGTAGTTGAGTCGGAAACATTAGGGACCTTCAAGCAGCTTTTGGATAGGTACATGGACATAGGTAAAATGATATAGTGTAGATTTATTTGTTCTTAAGGGCAGCACGGTAGCATTGTGGATAGCACAATTGCTTCACAGCTCCAGAGTCCCAGGTTCGATTCCGGCTTGGGTCACTGTCTGTGCGGAGTCTGCACATCCTCCCCGTGTCTGCGTGGGTTTCCTCTGGGTGCTCTGGTTTCCTCCCACAGTCCAAAGATGTGCAGGTTAGGTGGATTGGCCATGATAAATTGCCCTTAGTGTCCAAAATTGCCCTTAGTGTTGGGTGGAGGTGTTGACCTTGGGTAGGGTGCTCTTTCCAAGAGCCGGTGCAGACTCAATGGGCCGAATGGCCTCCTTCTGCACTGTAAATTCTATGATAATCTATGATTAATCTAGGACAAAGATTCGGCACAACATCATGGGCCGAAGGGCCTGTTCTGTGCTGTATTTTTCTATGTTCTATGGTCATGACCTGGACCTTGCTGACTACAAGGCTAGTGAAAACGGATGTCTTGACCAGTGGATTACTGGAAGTAATTAGAAGCAGTGAGGGGTTCAGGCAGCAAGGATGAGTTTTGAGGCAGGAACTGAAGTTCATTTCCCAGTGAGAGGCAAATCCTCATACCAATCGTACATGGAAATGATTGGACAATGAGGAATTTACTGCCTCCATAATTGAAGGAGATTTCTTGCTACACTAGAGAGAAAAACTTATCTTCTTTGAATCAATAATTTTTACGTGAAAGATGTTCCATTTACAAAATAATTTTATGAAGTTGCAAGTTTACCCGTATTTCACCTGGGGCACCTGCAGACAGGGCACAAGTTAGCAGTCAAATGTCATGTATAATGGCTTCCTTTACATTTGTTTGTTCTGCACATTCACAAGGTGATTTCTGCGGTTCAGATATTACTTGGTTTATGGATACAGGACAGAATATTTATTTCCCATTACAAAGTGAAAAAGACTAAAAGGAAGTGAATCTATTACTTACCAGTCAGGTAAAGATGGTACTGAGGGACTCGCTGTAGCAGTTTAAAAAGACACTGTTTTATGCTCATCTTGTTAGACCCAGGGTATACCTAAACACCATTGCAGAGGATGATAAAGTGCAATTAACATCATCACAAAAAAACAAATCCAAGATATTCATTCAGAATACTGACACGGAGACCAGATAGCATAAATAAAAAAGCAACACAAATGCAGACCTGCATCAACAAAGCAATGCCGACACAGACCTGCAGAAACACAGCAACTCAAACGCAGACCTGCAGAATCACAGCAACGTCCATGTAGATCCCCAGAAATACAGCAACACACAAATTAACTGCAGAAACACAGCAATGCAGAACCACAGAAATAGAACAACAGAAACATAGCAACACAAACGCAGACCCACAGAAACACAGCAATGCAGACCCACAGAAACAGAACAACAGAAACATAGCAACACAAACGCAGACCCACAGAAACACAGCAATGCAGACCCACAGAAACAGAACAACAGAAACATAGCAACACAAACGCAGACCCACAGAAACACAGCAATGCAGACCCACAGGAACGCAGAAGTTAAGCAACACAGACCCACAGAAACACAGCAATGCAAACGCAGACCCACAAAAACAGACACACAAACACAGATACACAAACATCAACTCAGACCCACATTCCCCAGTGAGTCAACTATCTACATTCCCCCCCCCCCCAATCCCACTTAGCCAACTCTCTTCATTCCCCTCTTGCCCCAATTTCATCACCAGTTGTCAATCACTCAAACTTTGCCCGAAATCCCAAACTATGGGAAACAGTTCCCAGAGGGACTACGGGACTCCACTCCAAGGTTCCCAACTGCTTCAAGAAGACCACCATCATACTGGTGCCAAAGAAGAACCAGGCAACGTGCCTCAATGACTACCGTCCGGTGGCTCTGACTTCAGTCGTAATGAAGTGCTTCGAGAGGTTGGGCATGAAGCACATCCCCTCCATACTCCCAGAACGCCTTGATCCACTGCAATTCGCATACCGCCGCAACCGGTCCACAGCAGACTCCATTTGCCTGGCCCTACACTCATCCCTAGAGCATCTCGACAACAAGGACTCCTACATCAGATTCCTATTTATTGACTACAGCTCTGCATTCAACACCATAATCCCAGCCAGGCTTATATCAAAGCTCCAAAACCTAGGACTTGGCTCCCTGCTCTGCAACTGGATCCTCGACTTTCTGACCCACAGACCACAATCAGTGAGAATGAACAACAACACCTCCTCCACAATAGTCCTCAATACCGGGATCAAACAGCTGCGTACTTAGCCCCCTACTCTACTCCCTGTAACACGACTGCGTGGCAAAATTTGGTTCCAACTCCATCTACAGGTTTGCTGATGATACGATCACAGTGGGCCAGATCTCAAATAACGACGAGTTAGAAAACAGGAGGGAGATAGAGAACCTAGTGGAGTGGTGCAGCAACAACAATCTCTCCCTCAATGCCAGCAATACTAAAGAGCTGGTCATTGACTTCAGGAAGCAAAGTACTGTACACACTTCTGTCAGCATCAACGGGGCCGAGGTGGAGATGGTTAGCAGTTCCAAATTCCTAAGGGTACACAGTACCAAAAATCTGTCCTGGTCCACACACGTCGACGCTACCACCAAGAAAGCACAACAGCGCCTATACTTGCTCAGGAAACTAAGGAAATTTGGCATTTCCACACTGACTCTCACTAACTTTTACAGATGCACCATAGAAAGCATTCTATTTGGCTGCACACTGCCTGGTATGGCAACTGCTCGGCCCAGGACCGCAAGAAACTTCAGAGAGTCGTGAACACCGCCCAGTCCATCACACGAACCTGCCTCCCATCCATTGACTCCATCTGCACCTCCCGCTGCCTGGGGAAAGCGGGCAGCATAGTAAAAGACCCCTCCCACCCGGCTTACTCACTCTTCCAACTTCTTCCATCGGGCAGGAGATACAGAAGTCTGAGAACATGCACGAACAGACTCAAAAACAGCTTCTTCTCCGTTGTTACCAGACTCCTAAACGACCCTCTTATGGACTGACTTCATTAACACTACACCCTGTATGCTTCATCCGTTGCCGGTGCTTATGTAGTTATGTTGTATACTTTGTGTTGTCCTATTATGTATTTTCTTTTATTCCCTTTTCTTCTCATATACTTAATGATCTGCTCGCAAAAAAATACTTTCACTGTACCTCAGTACACGTGACAATAAACAAATCCAATCCAATTCAATCCAATCCAGTTTATCATAGAAGAATGAGTGTAGCTGTAAAGTGGTGTTGCTGAGAGGATGAAAAGTGCAAAGACAGTCAGAATTCATTGTCAGTTTGTATCAGCTTATCTCTGTTGGTAGAAGTAACAGTGGTGATGAGAATGAAAGGCAATTGGCTCGAATAGGGGTAATTAAAGAGGGGTAATTAAAGGTTGTTAATGCAGTTAAACATTTTTGATTGAATCGTGAGCCCTGTCTCACACAGTTGAGGGACAAGCCGTCGAACATTACCTCAAACTCCAGCAGCATTGTGGAAAACTCTGGCGACTTGCTGCAGGATTGGTCGAGGCATGCGAGGTTACTTTCAAACTGCTCAATATACCTGCGATACACACTCAGCTTGGGCCCTTGTGCTAAGATCACATGAGCCAACCTTGGACACGCCTGCTCCCTGAGAAGAGAAAAGAATGGAGACAGTCAAATGATGCAAAGGTCACACATCGGTCACCAACCCAACCCAACCGCTTCCCACCCAGTCAATCAGACACCCTCACCTGTCCCCACCCTCCCCTCCCAGCCAATCTGCAGCCAGCCAACACAGGCCACTCACACTCCACCAAAAACAACCGCTCTCCCCATCTGAAATCCACACTGAGCCAACACTGTTTATTAAGCCCCCAATCCCCAGTGAGCCAACAGTCTTCATTCACCCCCCAATCCCCAATGAGCCAACACTGTTCAATCACTATTGTGTAATCCCCAGTGAGCTAACACTCTTCAATCGCCTTCTCCCAATCCCCAGTGAGCTAACGTTCTTCAATCACACACCCAAACTGCAGTGAGCCAAAACTCTTATATCACCACCCATACCACGGTGAGCCAACACTCATCAAACACCCCTAATCCAGTGAGCCAAAACACTTCAATCACCCCCAATCCCCAGTGAGCCAACAATCTTCAATCACACACCCAATCCACAGTGAGCTAACACTCTTCAATCACACCCCAATCCCCAGTGAGCCAACTCTCTTCAATCACACACCCAATCCACAGTGAGCTAACACTCTTCAATCAACCCAAATCCCCAGTGAGCTAACACTCTTCAATCACACCCCGAACACCCGTGAGCCAACACACTTCAATCACCTTCCCCCAATGCCCAGAGAGCTACACTATTCAATCAACCCCAGTCCCCAGTGAGCCAACACTCTTCAATCAACCCCCAATCCCCAGTGAGCCTAGACTCTCCAAACAGCCCCCAATCCCCAGTGAGCCAACACTCTTCAATCACCCCCAAATCCCCAGTGAGCCAACATTCTTCAATCACCTTCTCCCAATCCCGTGAGCCAACACTCTTCAATCGCCCCCCCCCCACACAATCGCCAATGAGCCGACACTCTTCAATCACCCCCGAAACACCAGTGAGCCAACACTCTTCAATTACCCCTGTACATCGTGAGCAAACATTCTTCAATCACCCCTCCTCAATCCCCAGTGAGCCAAAACTCTTCAATCAACCCTCAGTACCCAGTGAGCCAACACTCTTCAATGATCTCAGTAGTGAGAACTTGTGCATGGAGTCAGAAGAAAGAGGAGAGGCGTTGAATGAACACTTGTCTTCAGTGTTCACCAAGGAGAGGGGCCATGTTTTTGAGGATGAGAGTGTGATACAGGCGGGTAGGCTGGAGGAGGTAGATGTTCGGAGGAAGGATGTATTAGCAATTATGAAAAACCTTAGGGTCGACAAGTCCCCTGGGTCAGATGGGATATATCCAAGGATTCTTTGGGAGGCAAGGGATGAGATTGCAGAGCCTTTGGCTTTGATCTTTGGGTCCTCACTGTCCACGGGGAGAGTGGCAGAGGACTGGAGAGTGGCGAATGTTGTTTCTCTGTTCAAGAAAGGGAATAGGAATGACCCTGGTAATTATAGGCCGGTTAGTCTTACTTCGGTGGTCGGTAAGTTAATGGAAAAGGTCCTGAAGGATAGGATTTATGACCACTTGGAAAGATGCAGCTTAATCCGGGATAGGCAACACGGATTCGTGAAGGGTAGGTCTTGCCTCACAAATCTGATTGAATTCTTTGAGGAGGTAACTAAGTGTGTAGATGAAGGTAGAGCAGTTGATGTCATATACATGGATTTAGTAAGGCATTTGATAAGGTTCCCCATGGTCGGGGAAGAAAGTAAGGAGGTGTGGGATAGAGGGAAATTTGGCCAATTGGATAAGTAACTGGCTGTCGCATAGAAGGCAGAGGGTGGTGGTGGCTGGAAAATTTTCAGACAGGAGACCAGTTACCAGCGGTGTGCCACAGGGATCCTCTGCTGGGTCCTCTGCTATTTGTGATTTTTATCAATGACTTGGAGGAGGGGCTGAAGGGTGGGTCAGTAAATTTGCTGATGACACCAAGATTGGTGGAGTAGTGGATGAGGTGGAGGGCTGTTGTAGGCTGCAAAGAGACATTGATAGGATGCAGAGCTGGGCCGAAAAATGGCAGATGGAGTTTAACCCTGATAAGTGCGAGGTGGTTCATTTTGGTAGAAAAAATTTGAATGCGGATTACAGGGTCAACGGCAGGGTTCTGAGGAATGTGGAGGAACAGAGAGATGTTGGGGTTCATGTCCACAGAATCTGAAGGTTGCCACTCAAGTGGATAGAGCTGTGAAGAAGGCCTATAGTGTGTTAGCGATTATTAACATAGGCTTATGCATGACCCTGCTGAGACCACATTTGGTGCATTGTGTGCAGTTCTGGTCACCTCACTATAGGAAGGATGTGGAAGCATTGGAAAGGGTGCAAAGGAGATTTACCAGGATGCTGCCTGGTTTGCAGGATAGGTCTTATGAGGAAAGATTGAGGGAGCGAGGGCTTTTCTCTTTGGAGCGGAGGAGGATGAGAGGCGACTTAATAGAGGTTTCTAAGATGATGAGGGGGATAGATAGAGTGGACGTTCAGAGAATATTTCCTCGGGTGGATGTAGCTATTACAAGGGGGCATAACTATAAGGTTCAGGGTGGGAGATATAGGAGGGATGTCCGAGGTAGGCTCTTTACTCAGAGAGTGGTTAGGGTGTGGAATGAACTGCCTGCTGTGATAATGGAGTCGGACACTTTAGGAACTTTCAAGCGGTTATTGGAGAGGCACATGGAGCACACCAGAATGACAGGGAGTGGGGTAGCTTGCTCTTGGTTTTGGACAATGCTCGGCACACCATCGAGGGCCGAAGGGCCTGTTCTATGTCTATTTCTATGACCTCGTCCAATCCCCAGTGACGCAACACTCTTCCAGCACACCCCAATACAGAGAGAGCCCACAGTCTTCAACCACCCCGAATCCTCAGTGAGCCAACACTCTTCAATCACCCCCAACCCAGTGAGCCAAAACAATTCAATCACCCCCCCAATCCCGTGAGCCAACAGTCTTCAATCACCGCCCAATCCTCAGTGAGCCAACACTCTTCAATCACCCCCAATTCCCAGTGAGCCAACACCCTTCTCTCCCCCCACAAGCACCAGTGAGCCAACGCTCTTCAATTACCCCCAATTCCCAGTAAATCAACACTCTTCAATCACACCCCCAATCCCCAGTGAGGCAACACACTTCAATCACCCCCAATGCCCAGTGAGCCAACACTATTCAATCATCCCCCAATTCCCAGTGAGCCAAAGCTCTTCATTAGCCCCTCAATCCCCAGTGAGCCAACACTCTTCAATCACTCCCCAATCTCCAGTGAGCCAAAACACTTCACTCCCCCCGCAAACGCCAGCGAGACAAAGCTCTTCAATCAACCCCAATCACCGGTGAGTTCATAGATAGAATTTACAGTGCAGAAGGAGGCCATTCGGCCCATCGAGTCTGAACCGGCCCTTACAAAGATCACCCTACTGAGCATACACTCCTCAATCACCCCCAACCCAGTGAGCCAAAACAACTCAATCAACCCCCCAATCCTGTGTGCCAACACTCTTCAATCACCTCCAATCCCCAGTGAATCAATAATCTTCAATCACACACCCAAACCCAAGTGAGCCACAACTCTTTAATCACCGCCCAATCCCGTGAGCCAACAGTCTTCAATCATACCCCCAATCCCCAGTGAGCCAACACTCTTCAATCACTCCACAATCCCCACTGAGCCAACACCCTTCTCTCCCACACAAACACCAGTGAGCCAACGCTCTTCAATTCCCCCCAATCCCCAGTAAATCAACACTCTTCAATCACACACCCAAACCCAAGTGAGCCACAACTTTTCAATTGCCATCCAATCCCCAGTGAGCCAACGCTCTTCAATAAGCCTCAATCCCCAGTGAGCCAACACGCTTCAATCACTCCCCAATGCCCAGTGAGCCAACACTCTTCAATCATCCCACAATCCCCAGTGACCCAACATTCTTCAATCACCCTGCAAAACCCACTGTGCCAACACTCTTCAATCACACACTCGAACCCCAGTGAGCCAAAACATTTCAATCTCAACCCCAATCCCCAGTGAGCATAAACTCTTCAATCACCCCCATTCCCCAGTGAGCCAACACTCTTCAATCACAAGCCCAACCCCAGTGAGCCAACACGCTTCAATCACTCTCAATCTCCAGTGATCCAAGACTTGTTAATCACCCCAAACCCCAGTGGGCCAACACTCTTCAATCAGCCCGCAATCCCCAGTGAGCCAACACTCTTTAATCGCACACCCAAACCCCAGTGAACCAAAACTCTTCAATCACCCCCCCCCAATCACCAGTGGGGCAACACTGATAAATTACCCCCAATTCCCGGTGACCAACACTCTTCAATCACTGCCCAATCACCAGTGAACCAAAACGCTTCTCTCCCCCCGCAAACACCAGTGAGCCAAAACTCTTCAATCACTCCCAATCCCCGGAGAAACAACACTCTTCAATCACGCCTCAATCCCCAGTGAGCCAACACTCTTCAATCACCCCCCAATCCCCAGTGAGCCAACACTGTTCATTAGCCCTCCAATCTCCAGTGAACCAAAACTGTTCAATCACTATAGTGTAATCCCCAGTGAGCGAACATTCTTCAATAACACACCCGAAACCCAGTGAGCCAAATCTCCTCTCTCACCACCCAAATCCCGTGAGCCAACAGTCTTCAATCACCACCAACCCAGTGAGCCAAAACAATTCAATCACCCCCCAAATCCCGTGAGCCAACAATCTCAATCACCACCCAATTCTCAGTGAGCCAACACTCTTCAATCACCCCATTCCCCAGTGAGCCAAAACTCTTCAATCACAACCCCAATGAGCCAACACTCTTCAATCACAACCCCAACACCAGTGAGCCAACATTCTTCAATCACTCTCCAAAACCCGGTGAGCCAACACCCTTCAATCCCCCCAGTTCACAGTGAACCAAAATTCTTCAATTATCCTCCCCAATCACCAGTGAGCCAACACTTTTCCATTACCCCCAATCTCCAGTGAGCCAACACTATTCAATCACCCCAACACCCAGTAAGCCAACACTTTTCAATCACCCCCAATACCCAGTGAGCCAAGACTCTTCAATCACACCTCCCCAATCCCCAGTGAGCCAACGCCCTTCAGTCACCCCCCCCAAAACCAGTGAGCTCAACGCTCTTCAATCTCCCCAATCCCCAGTGAGCCAACATTCTTCAATCACCCCTCCCCAATCCCCAGTGAGCCAACACCCTTCAGTCACCACCCAAATACCAGTGAGCCAACGCTCTTCAATCTCCCCAATCCCCAGTGAGCCAACACTCTTCAATCACCCCTCCCCAATCCCCACTGAGCAACACTCTTGAATCACTCCCAATCCCCAGTGAGCCAACAACCTTCAGTCACCCTCCAAATGCCAGTGAGGCAAGGCTCTTCAATCACCCCACAAGCCCCAGTGATCCAACGCTCTTCAATCATCCCACAATTCCCAGTGATCCAACACTCTTCAATCACACTGCAAAACCCAGTGTGCCAGCACTCTTCAATTACACACCCGAACCCCAGTGAGCCAAAACATAACAATCTCAACCCCAATCCCCAGTGAGCATACACTCTTCAATCACCCCCATTCCCCAACGAGCCAACACTCTTCAATCACAACCCCAACACCAGTGAGCCAACACTTTTCAATCACTCTCCAAAACCCGGTGAGCCAACACTCTTCAATCCCCCCAGTTCACAGTGAGCCAACATTCTTTAATCATCCTCCCCAATCACCAGTGAGCCAACACTTTTCCATTACCCCCAATCTCCAGTGAGCCAACACTGTTCAATCACCCCCAATACCCAGTGAGCCAAGACTCTTCAATCACACCTCCCCAATCCCCAGTGAGCCAACGCCCTTCAGTCACCCCCCCCAAATACCAGTGAGCTCAACGCTCTTCAATCTCCCCAATCCCCAGTGAGCCAACATTCTTCAATCACCCCTCCCCAATCCCCAGTGAGCCAACACCCTTCAGTCACCACCCAAATACCAGTGAGCCAACGCTCTTCAATCTCCCCAATCCCCAGTGAGCCAACACTCTTCAATAACCCCTCCGCAATCCCCACTGAGCAACACGCTTGAATCACTCCCATTCCCCAGTGAGCCAACAACCTTCAGTCACCCTCCAAATGCCAGTGAGGCAAGGCAATTCACTCACCCCCCAAGCCCCAGTGATCCAACGCTCTTCAATCATCCCACAATTCCCAGTGATCCAACACTCTTCAATCACACTGCAAAACCCAGTGTGCCAGCACTCTTCAACTACACACCCGAACCCCAGTGAGCCAAAACATAACAATCTCAACCCCAATCCCCAGTGAGCATACACTCTTCAATCACCCCCATTCCCCAACGAGCCAACACTCTTCAATCACAACCCCAACACCAGTGAGCCAACACTTTTCAATCACTCTCCAAAACCGGTGAGCCAACACTCTTCAAACGCCCCAGTTCACAGTGAGCCAACATTCTTTAATCATCCTCCCCAATCACCAGTGAGCCAACACTTTTCCATTACCCCCAATCTCCAGTGAGCCAACACTGTTCAATCACCCCCAATACCCAGTGAGCCAAGACTCTTCAATCACACCTCCCCAATCCCCATTGAGCCAACGCCCTTCAGTCACCCCCCAAATACCAGTGAGCTCAACGCTCTTCAATCATCCCAATCCCCAGTGAGCCAAAACTCTTCAATCACAACCCCAATGAGCCAACACTCTTCAATCACAACCCCAACACCAGTAAGCCAACATTCTTCAATCACTCTCCAAAACCCGGTGAGCCAACACCCTTCAATCCCCCCAGTTCACAGTGAACCAAAATTCTTCAATTATCCTCCCCAATCACCAGTGAGCCAACACGTTTCCATTACCCCCAATCTCCAGTGAGCCAACACTATTCAATCACCCCATTCCCCAGTGAGCCAAAACTCTTCAATCACAACCTCAATGAGCCAACACTCTTCAATCACAACCCCAACACCAGTGAGCCAACATTCTTCAATCACTCTCCAAAACCCGGTGAGCCAACACCCTTCAATCCCCACAGTTCACAGTGAACCAAAGTTCTTCAATTATCCTCCCCAATCACCAGTGAGCCAACACTTTTCCATTACCCCCAATCTCCAGTGAGCCAACACTATTCAATCACCCCAACACCCAGTAAGCCAACACTTTTCAATCACCCCCAATACCCAGTGAGCCAAGACTCTTCAATCACACCTCCCCAATCCCCAGTGAGCCAACGCCCTTCAGTCACCCCCCCAAATACCAGTGAGCTCAACGGTCTTCAATCTCCCCAATCCCCAGTGAGCCAACATTCTTCAATCACCCCTCCCCAATCCCCAGTGAGCCAACACCCTTCAGTCACCACCCAAATACCAGTGAGCCAACGCTCTTCAATCTCCCCAATCCCCAGTGAGCCAACACTCTTCAATCACCCCTCCCCAATCCCCACTGAGCAACACTCTTGAATCACTCCCAATCCCCAGTGAGCCAACAACCTTCAGTCACCCTCCAAATGCCAGTGAGGCAAGGCTCTTCAATCACCCCCCAAGCCCCAGTGATCCAACGCTCTTCAATCATCCCACAATTCCCAGTGATCCAACACTCTTCAATCACCCTGCAAAACCCAGTGTGCCAGCACTCTTCAATTACACACCCGAACCTCAGTGAGCCAAAACATAACAATCTCAACCCCAATCCCCAGTGAGCATACACTCTTCAATCACCCCCATTCCCCAACGAGCCAACACTCTTCAATCACAACCCCAACACCAGTGAGCCAACACTTTTCAATCACTCTCCAAAACCCGGTGAGCCAACACTCTTCAATCCCCCCAGTTCACAGTGAGCCAACATTCTTTAATCATCCTCCCCAATCACCAGTGAGCCAACACTTTTCCATTACCCCCAATCTCCAGTGAGCCAACACTGTTCAATCACCCCCAATACCCAGTGAGCCAAGACTCTTCAATCACACCTCCCCAATCCCCAGTGAGCCAACGCCCTTCAGTCACCCCCCCCCCAAATACCAGTGAGCTCAACGCTCTTCAATCTCCCCAATCCCCAGTGAGCCAACATTCTTCAATCACCCCTCCCCAATCCCCAGTGAGCCAACACCCTTCAGTCACCACCTAAATACCAGTGAGCCAACGCTCTTCAATCTCCCCAATCCCCAGTGAGCCAACACTCTTCAATCACCCCTCCCCAATCCCCACTGAGCAAAACTCTTGAATCACTCCCATTCCCCAGTGAGCCAACAACCTTCAGTCACCCTCCAAATGCCAGTGAGGCAAGGCTCTTCAATCACCCCCCAAGCCCCAGTGATCCAACGCTCTTCAATCATCCCACAATTCCCAGTGATCCAACACTCTTCAATCACACTGCAAAACCCAGTGTGCCAGCACTCTTCAATTACACACCCGAACCCCAGTGAGCCAAAACATAACAATCTCAACCCCAATCACTAGTGAGCATACACTCTTCAATCACCCCCATTCCCCAACGAGCCAACACTCTTCAATCACAACCCCAACACCAGTTAGCCTACACCTTTCAATCACTCTCCAAAACCCGGTGAGCCAGCACTCTTCAAACGCCCCAGTTCACAGTGAGCCAACATTCTTTAATCATCCTCCCCAATCACCAGTGAGCCAACACTTTTCCATTACCCCCAATCTCCAGTGAGCCAACACTGTTCAATCACCCCCAATACCCAGTGAGCCAAGACTCTTCAATCACACCTCCCCAATCCCCAGTGAGCCAACGCCCTTCAGTCACCCCCCAAATACCAGTGAGCTCAACGCTCTTCAATCATCCCAATCCCCAGTGAGCCAACACGCTTCAATCACCCCTCCCCAATCGCCAGTGAGCCAACACCCTTCAGTCACCCCCCAAATACAAGTGAGCCAACGCTCTTCAATCTCCCCAATCCCCAGTGAGCCAACACTCTTGAATCACTCCCAATCCCCAGTGAGCCAACAACCTTCAGTCACTCTCCAAATGCCGGTGAGGCAAGGCTCTTCAATCACCCCCCAAGCCCCAGTGATCCAACGCTCTTCAATCATCCCACAATTCCCAGTGATCCAACATTCTTCAATCACCCTGCAAAACCCAGTGTGCCAGTACTCTTCAATAACACACCCGGACCCAGGTGAGCCAAAACATTACAATCTCAACCCCAATCCCCAGTGAGCAAACACTCTTCAATCACCCCCATTCCCCAGTGAGCCAACATTTTTCAATCCCAACCCAAATCCCCGTGAGACAACACTATTCAATCACCGCCAATCTCCAGTGAGCCAAGTCTCGTTAATCGCCCCAACCCCGGTGAGCCCAATCTCTTCAATCAGCCCGCAATTCCCAGTGAGCCAACACTGTTCAATCACCATCGTGTAATCCCCAGTGAGCGAACATTATTCAATCACACACCCGAAACCAGTGAGCCAAAACTCTTCTATCACCACCCAAATCCCCCGTGAGCCAGCACTCTTCAATCACCCCCAACCCAGTGAGCCAAAACAATTCAATCACCGCCCAATCCCCAGTGAGCCAACACTCTTGAATCACCCCCCAATCCCCAGTGAGCCAACACTCTTCAATCACCCCTCCCCAATCCCCAGTGAGCTAACACTCTTCAATCACCCCCAATCCTCAGTGAGCCAACACTCTTGAATCACTCCCAATCCCCAGTGAGCCAACAACCTTCAGTCACCCTCCAAATGCCAGTGAGCCAAGGCTCTTCAATCACCCCCAATCCCCAGTGATCCAACACTCTTCAATCATCCCACAAGCCCGAGTGATCCAACACTCTTCAATCACCCTGCAAAACCCAGTGTGCCAGCACACTTCAATTACACACCCGAACCCCAGTGAGCCAAAACATAACAATCTCAACCCCAATCCCCAGTGAGCCAACACTCTTCAATCACAACCCCAACGAGCCAACACTCTTCAATCACAACCCCAACACCAGTGAGCCAACACTTTTCAATCACTCTCCAAAACCCGGTGAGCCAACACTCTTCAATCCCCCCAGTTCACAGTGAGCCAGCATTCTTCAATCATCCTCCCCAATCACCAGTGAGCCAACACTTTTCCATTACCCCCAATCTCCAGTGAGCCAACACTATTCAATCACCCCCAATACCCAGTGAGCCAAGACTCTTCAATCACACCTCCCCAATCCCCAGTGAGCCAACGCCCTTCAGTCACCCCCCAAATACCAGTGATCTCAACGCTCTTCAATCTCCCAAATCCCCAGTGAGCCAACACTCTTCAATCACCCCTCCCCAATCGCCAGTGAGCCAACACCCTTCAGTCACCCCCCAAATATCAGTGAGCCAACGCTCTTCAATCTCCCCAATCCCCAGTGAGCCAACACCTCAATCACCCCTCCCCAATCCCCAGTGACCCAACACTCTTCAATCACCCCCAATCCCCACTGAGCAACACTCTTGGATCACTCCCAATCCCCAGTGAGCCAACAACCTTCAGTCACCCTCCAAATGCCAGTGAGGCAAGGCTCTTCAATCACCCCAAGCCCCAGTGATCCAACGCTCTTCAATCATTCCACAATTCCCCGTGATCCAACACTCTTCAATCACCCTGCAAAACCCAGTGTGCCAGTACTCTTCAATCACACACCGGGACCCAGGTGAGCCAAAACATTACAATCTCAACCCCAATCCCCAGTGAGCAAACACTCTTCAATCGCCCCCATTCCCCAGTGAGCCAACAATTTTCAATCACCACCCAAATCCCCGTGAGACAACACTATTCAATCACCACCCAAATCCCTGTGAGACAACACTATTCAATCACCGCCAATCTCCAGTGAGCCAAGTCTCATTAATCGCCCCAACCCCGGTGAGCCAAATCTCTTCAATCAGCCCGCAATTCCCAGTGAGCCAACACTGTTCAATCACTATCGTGGAATCCCCAGTGAGCGAACATTCTTCAATCACACACCCGAAACCCCCGTGAGCCAGCACTCTTCAATCACCCCCAATCCTCAGTGATCCAACGCTCTTGAATCACTCCCAATCCCCAGTGAGTCAACAACCTTCAGTCACCCTCCAAATGCCAGTGAGCCACGGCTCTTCAATTACACACCCGAACCCCAGTGAGCCAAAACATAACAATCTCAACCCCAATCCCCATTGAGCATACGCTCTTCAATCACCCCCATTCCCCAGTGAGCCAACACTCTTCAATCACAACCCCAACGAGCCAACACTCTTCAATCACAACCCCAACACCAGTGAGCCAACACTTTTCAATCACTCTCCAAAACCCGGTGAGCCAACACTCTTCAATCCCCCCAGTTCACAGTGAGCCAGCATTCTTCAATAATCCTCCCCAATCACCAGTGAGCCAACACTTTTCCATTACCCCTAATCTCCAGTGAGCCAACACTATTCAATCACCCCCAATACCCAGTGAGCCAAGACTCTTCAATTACACCTCCCCAATCACCAGTGAGCCAACACCCTTCAACAAAGAACAACAAAGAACAAAGAAATGTACAGCACAGGAACAGGCCCTTCGGCCCTCCAAGCCCGTGCCGACCATGCTGCCCGACTAAACTATAATCTTCTACACTTCCTGGGTCCGTATCCCTCTATTCCCATCCTATTCATGTATTTGTCAAGATGCCCCTTAAATGTCACTATCGTCCCTGCTTCCACCACCTCCTCCGGTAGCGAGTTCCAGGCACCCACTACTCTCGGCGTAAAAAACTGGCCTCGTACATCTACTCTAAACCTTGCCCCTCTCACCTGAAACCTATGCCCCCTAGTAATTGACCCCTCTACCCTGGGGAAAAGCCTCTGACTATCCACTCTGTCTATGCCCCTCATAATTTTGTAGACCTCTATCAGGTCGCCCCTCAACCTCCTTTGTTCCAGTGAGAACAAACAGAGTTTATTCAACCGCTCCTCATAGCTAATGCCCTCCATACCAGGCAACACTCTCTAAAGCCTCCACATCCTTCTGGTAGTGTGGCGACCAGAATTGAACACTATACTCCAAGTGTGGCCTAACTAAGGTTCTATACAGCTGCAACATGACATGCCAATTCTTATACTCAATGCCCCGGCCAATGAAGGCAAGCATGCCGTATGCCTTCTTGACTACCTTCTCCACCTGTGTTGCCCCTTTCAATGACCTGTGGACCTGTACTCATAGATCTCTTGACTTTCAATACTCTGGAGGGTTCTACCATTCACTGTATATTCCCTACCTGCATTAGACCTTCCAAAATGCATTACCTCACATTTGTCCGGATTTAACTCCATTTGCCATCTCTCCGCTCAAGTCTCCAAACAATCTAAATCCTGCTGTATCCTCTGACAGTCCTCATCGCTATCCGCAATTCCACCAACCTTTGTGTCGTCTGCAAACTTACTAATCAGACCAGGTACATTTTCCTCCAAATCATTTATATATACTACAAAGAGCAAAGGTCCCAGCACTGATCCCTGTCGAACACCACTGGTCACAGCCCTCCAATTTGAAAAGCATCCTTCCATTGCTACTCTCTGCCTTCTATGACGTAGCCAGTTCTGTATCCACCTTGCCAGCTCCCCCCTGATCCCGTGTGACTTCACCTTTTGTACTAGTCTACCATGAGGGACCTTGTCAAAGGCCCATGAAGTCCATATAGACAACATCCACTGCCCTACCTGCATCCATCATCTTAGTGACCTCCTCGAAAAACTCTATCAAGTTAGTGAGACACGACCTCCCCTTCACAAAACCATGCCGCCTCTCACTAATACGTCCATTTGCTTCCAAATGGGAGTAGATCCTGTCTCGAAGAATTCTCTCCAGTAATTTCCCTACCACTGAAGTAAGGCTCACCGGCCTGTAGTTCCCTGGATTATCCTTGCTACCCTTCTTAAACAGAGGAACAACATTGGGTATTCTCCAGTCCTCCGGGACATCCCCTGAAGACAGTGAGGATCCAAAGATTTCTGTCAAGGCCTCAGCAATTTCCTCTCCAGCCTCCTTCAGTATTCTGGGGTAGTCCCATCAGGCCCTGGGGACTTATCTACCTTAATATTTTTTAAGACACCCAACACCTCGTCTTTTTGGATCTCAATGTAACCCAGGCTATCTACACCCCCTTCTCCAGACTCAACATCTACCAATTTCTTCTCTTTGGTGAATACTGATGCAAAGTATTCATTTAGTATCTCGCCCATTTCCTCTGGCTCCACACATAGATTCCATTGCCTATCCTTCAGTGGGCCAACCCTTTCCCTGGCTACCCTCTTGCTTTTTATGTACGTGTAAAAAGCCTTGGGATTTTCCTTAACCCTATTTGCCAATGACTTTTCGTGACCCCTTCTAGCCCTCCTGACTCCTTGCTTAAGTTCCTTCCTACTTTCCTTATATTCCACGCAGGCTTCGTCTGTTCCCAGCCGTTTTGCCCTGACAAATGCCTCCTTTTTCTTTTTGACGAGGCCTACAATATCTCTCGTTATCCAAGGTTCCCGAAAATTGCCGTATTTATTTATTCAGTCACCCCCCAAATGCCAGTGAGCTAACGCTCTTCAAACTCCCCAATCCCCAGTGAGCCAACACTCTTCAATCACCCCCATTCCCCAGTGAGCCAGCATTTTTCAATCACAACCCCAACCCCAGTGAGCGAACACACTTCAATCACCACCCACATCCCTGTGAGACAACACTCTTCATTAGCCTCCAATCCCCAGTGAGCAAACACTGTTCAATCACTTTTGTGTAATCCCCAGTGAGCGAACATTCTTCAATCACACACCCGAAATGCAGTGAGCCAAAACTCTTCTATCACCACCCAAATCCCCTGTGAGCCAACAGTCTTCAATCACCACCAACCCAGTGAGCCGAAACAATTCATCCACCCCCCAATCCCGTGAGCCAACAGTCTCAATCACCGCCCAATCCTCAGTGAGCCAACACCCTTCAACCACCCCCCCAATCCCCAGTGAATCAGCACTCTTCAATCACACACCCGAACCCAAGTGAGCCACAACTCTTCAATTGCCGCCCAATCCCCAGTGAGTCAACACTCTTCAAACACCACCAATCCTCAGTGAGTGAACACTCTTCAATCAACCCCCAAACCCCACAGAGTCAACTTTCTTCAATCACACCCCCAATCCCCAGTGAATCAACACTCTTCAATCACACCCCCAATCCACAGTGAGTCAACATTCTTCAATAACCCTCCCCAATCCCCAGTGAGCCAACACCCTTCTCTCCCCCAACAAACACCAGTGAGCCAACGCTCTTCAATTACTCCCAAACCCCAGTGAGCCAACACTCTTCAAACACTCCCCAATCCCCAGTGAGCCAACACCCTTCTCTCCCCCACCAATCACCAGTGAACCAAATCTCTTCAATCACCCCCCATCCCCGGTGAACCAAAGCTCTTCATTTCCCCCCAATCCCCAGTAAGTCAACACTATTCAATCATCCCCCAATCCCCAGTGAGCCAACACTGTTCAATCACTATCGTGTAATCCCCAGTGAGCGAACATTCTTCAATCACACACCCGAAACCCAGTGAGCCGAAACTCTTCTATCACCACCCAAATCCCTGTGAGCCAACACTCTTCAATCACCCCCAACCCAGTGAGCCAAAACAATTCAATCATCCCCCCAAATCCCGTGAGCCAACAGTCTTCAATCACATCCCAATCTCAGTGAGCCAACACTCTTCAATCACTCCCCAATCCCCAGTGAGATAACACCCTTCTCTCCCGCACAAACACCAGTGAGCAAACGCTCTTCAATTACCCGCAATCCCACGAAATTCAACACTCTTCAATCACTCCCCAATGCCCAGTGAGCCAACACTCTTCAATCACACACCCGAATCCCAGTGAGGCAAAACATTTCAATCTCAACCCCAATCTCCTGTGAGCATACACTCTTCAATCACCCCCATTCCCCAGTGAGCCAACACTCTTCAATCACAACCCCAACGCCAGTGAGCCAACACTCTTCAATCACCCTCCAAAACCCGGTGAGCCAACACTCTTCAATCCCCCTAGTACACAGTGAGCCAACATTCTTCAATCACCCCTCCCCAATCACCAGCGAGCCAACATTTTCCATTACCCCCAATCTCCAGTGAGCAAACACTATTCAATCACCCCAACACCCAGTAAGCCAACACTTTTCAATCACCCCCCAATCTCCAGTGAGCCAACACTATTCACTCAACCCCCCCACACCCAGTAAGCCAACACTTTTCAATCACCCCCCATCCCCGGTGAACCAAAGCTCTTCATTTCCCCCCAATCCCCAGTAAGTTAACACTATTCAATCATCCCCCAATCCCCAGTGAGCCAACACTGTTCAATCCCTATCATGTAATCCCCAGTGAGCGAACATTCTTCAATCACTCACCCGAAACCCAGTGAGCCGAAACTCTTCTATCACCACCCAAATCCCAGTCAGCCAACACTCTTCAGTCACCCCCAACCCAGTGAGCCAAAACAATTCAATCATCCCCCCCAAATCCCGTGAGCCAACAGTCTTCAATCACCCCCCAATCCCCAGTGAGCCAACAGTCTTCAATCACCGCCCAATCCCCAGTGAGCCACAACTCTTCAATCACTCCCCAATCCCCAGTGAGCCAACACCCTTCTCTCCCCCACAAACACCAGTGAGCAAACGCTCTTCAATTACCCGCAATCCCCAGTAAATCAACACTCTTCAATCAGTCCCCAGTGCCCAGTGAGCCAACGCTCTTCAATTACCCCAATCCCCAGTGAGCCAACACTCTTCAATCACTCCCCAATGCCCAGTGAGCCAACACTCTTCAATCACACCCCAATGCCCAGTGAGCCAACTCTCTTCAATCATCCCACAATCCCCAGTGATCCAACACTCTTCAATCACCCTGCAAAACCCAGTGTGCCAACACTCTTCAATCACACACCCGAATCCCAGTGAGGCAAAACATTTCAATCTCAACCCCAATCTCCTGTGAGCATACACTCTTCAATCACCCCCATTCCCCAGTGAGCCAACACTCTTCAATCACAACCCCAACGCCAGTGAGCCAACACTCTTCAATCACCCTCCAAAACCCGGTGAGCCAACACTCTTCAATCCCCCCAGTACACAGTGAGCCAACATTCTTCAATCACCCCTCCCCAATCACCAGCGAGCCAACATTTTCCATTACCCCCAATCTCCAGTGAGCAAACACTATTCAATCACCCCAACACCCAGTAAGCCAACACTTTTCAATCACCCCCCAATCTCCAGTGAGCCAACACTATTCACTCAACCCCCCCACACCCAGTAAGCCAACACTTTTCAATCACCCCCCATCCCCGGTGAACCAAAGCTCTTCATTTCCCCCCAATCCCCAGTAAGTTAACACTATTCAATCATCCCCCAATCCCCAGTGAGCCAACACTGTTCAATCCCTATCATGTAATCCCCAGTGAGCGAACATTCTTCAATCACTCACCCGAAACCCAGTGAGCCGAAACTCTTCTATCACCACCCAAATCCCAGTCAGCCAACACTCTTCAGTCACCCCCAACCCAGTGAGCCAAAACAATTCAATCATCCCCCCAAATCCCGTGAGCCAACAGTCTTCAATCACCCCCCAATCCCCAGTGAGCCAACAGTCTTCAATCACCGCCCAATCCCCAGTGAGCCACAACTCTTCAATCACTCCCCAATCCCCAGTGAGCCAACACCCTTCTCTCCCCCACAAACACCAGTGAGCAAACGCTCTTCAATTACCCGCAATCCCCAGTAAATCAACACTCTTCAATCAGTCCCCAATGCCCAGTGAGCCAACGCTCTTCAATTACCCCAATCCCCAGTGAGCCAACACTCTTCAATCACTCCCAAATGCCCAGTGAGCCAACACTCTTCAATCACACCCCAATGCCCAGTGAGCCAACTCTCTTCAATCATCCCACAATCCCCAGTGATCCAACACTCTTCAATCACCCTGCAAAACCCAGTGTGCCAACACTCTTCAATCACACACCCGAATCCCAGTGAGGCAAAACATTTCAATCTCAACCCCAATCTCCTGTGAGCATACACTCTTCAATCACCCCCATTCCCCAGTGAGCCAACAGTCTTCAATCACAACCCCAACGCCAGTGAGCCAACACTCTTCAATCACCCTCCAAAACCCGGTGAGCCAACACTCTTCAATCCCCCCAGTTCACAGTGAGCCAACATTCTTCAATCACCCCCCCCCAATCACCAGTGAGCCAACATTTTCCATTACCCCTAATCTCCAGTGAGCAAACACTATTCAATCACCCCAACACCCAGTAAGCCAACACTTTTCAATCACCCCCCAATCTCCAGTGAGCCAACACTATTCAATCACCCCAACACCCAGTAAACCAACACTTTTCAATCACCCCCCAATCTCCAGTGAGCCAACACTATTCACTCACCCCCCAACACCCAGTAAGCCAACACATTTCAATCAACCCCCAATACCCAGTGAGCCAAGACTCTTCACTCACCCCTCCCCAATCCCCAGTGAGCCACCACCCTTCAGTCACCCCCCAAATGCCAGTGAGCCAACGCTCTTCAATCTCCCCAATCACTAGTGAGCCGAACGCTCTTCAACACCCCCAATTCCCAGTGCCCAACAATCATCAATCACACCCCAAATCCCAGTCAGCCAACACTCCTCAATCACTCCCCGAATCCGCAGTGACCCAACACTCTCCAATCAACCCCAATCCCTGGTGAGCCATCACTCTCCAATCAACTCCCCAATCTCCAGTGAGAAAACACTCTCCAATCAACCCCCATTCCCGAGTGAGCCAACACTCTTCAATCACCCCCCAATCCCCAGTGAGCTAACACTCTTCAATCCCCCCCAATCCCCAGTGAATCAGCACTCTTCAATCACACACCCGAACCCAAGTGAGCCACAACTCTTCAATTGCCGCCCAATCCCCAGTGAGTCAACACTCTTCAATCGCCACCCAATCCCCAGTGAGTGAACACTCTTCAATCACCCCCCAAACCCCAGTGAGTCAACACTCTTCAAACACCACCCAATCTCCAGGGAGCCAACACTCTTCAAACACCCCCATTCCCCAATGAGTCAACACTCTTCAATCACACCCCAATCCCCATGAGTCAACATTCTTCAATCACACCCCCAATCCCCAGTGAATCAACACTCTTCAATCAGACCACCAATCCACAGTGAGTCAACACTCTTCAATTACCCTCCCCAATCCCCAGTGAGCCAACACCCTTCTCTCCCCCACCAATCACCAGTGAACCAAATCTCTTCAATCACCCCCAATCCCCGGTGAACCAAAGCTCTTCATTTCCCCCCACAATCCCCAGTGAGTCAACACTATTCAATCATCCCCCAATCCCCAGTGAGCCAACACTGTTCAATCCCTATCATGTAATCCCCAGTGAGCGAACATTCTTCAATCACACACCCGAAACCCAGTGAGCCAAAACTCTTCTATCACCACCCAAATCCCCCGTGAGCCAGCACTCTTCAATCACCCCCAACACAGTGAGCCAAAACAATTCAATCAGCGCCCAATCCCCAGTGAGCCAACACTCTTGAATCACCCCCAATCCCCAGTGAGCCAACAGTCTTCAATCACCGCCCAATCCCCAGTGAGCCACAGCTCTTCAAACACCGCCTAATCCCCAGTGAGCCGACACTCTTCAATCACACCCCAATCTCCAGTGAGCCAACACTCTTGAATCACTCCCCAATCCCCAGTGAGCCAACGCTCTTCAATTACCCCAATCCCCAGTCACCCTTCTCTCCCCCACAAACTCCAGTGAGCAAATGCTCTTCAATAACCCACAATCCCCAGTAAATCAACACTCTTCAATCACTCCCCAATGCCCAGTGAGCCAACGCTCTTCAATTACCCCAATCCCCAGTCAGCCAACACTCTTCAATTACTCCCCAATGCCCAGTGAGCCAACTCTCTTCAATCATCCCACAATCCCCAGTGATCCAACACTCTTCAATCACCCTGCAAAACCCAGTGTACCAACACTCTTCAATCACACACCCAAATCCCAGTGAGGCAAAACATTTCAATCTCAACCCCAATCTCCTGTGAGCATACACTCTTCAATCACCCCCATTCCCCAGTGAGCCAACAGTCTTCAATCACAACCCCAACGCCAGTGAGCCAACACTCTTCAATCACCCTCCAAAACCCGGTGAGCCAACACTCTTCAATCCCCCCAGTTCACAGTGAGCCAACATTCTTCAATCACCCCTCCCCAATCACCAGTGAGCCAACATTTTCCATTACACCCAATCTCCAGTGAGCAAACACTATTCAATCAGCCCAACACCCAGTAAGCCAACACTTTTCAATCACCCCCCAATCTCCAGTGAGCCAATACTATTCACTCACCCCCCAACACCCAGTAAGCCAACACTTTTCAATCACCCCCCAATCCCCAGTGAGCCAACACCCTTCAGTCACCCCCAAATGCCAGTGAGTCAACACTCTTCAATCTCCCCAATCACTAGTGAGCCGAACACTCTTCAACACCCCCAATTCCCAGTGCCCAACAATCATCAATCACACCCCAAATCCCAGTCAGCCAACACTCCTCAACCACTCCCCGAACCGCAGTGAACCAAACACTCTCCAATCATCCCCCAATCCCTGGTGAGCAATCACTCTCCAATCACCCCCCCCCCAATCTCCAGTGAGCAAACACTCTTCAATCAACCCCCAACCCCTAGTGAGCCATCACTCTTCAATCACCCCCCCCCCCAATCCCCAGTGAGACAACACTCTTCAATCACCTCCCATTCCCTAGTGAGCCAACACTCTTCAATCACCCCCAATCTCTAGTGAGCCATCACTCTTCAATCACCTCCCAAACCCCACTGGGTCAACACTCAAATCACCCCCAATTCCCAGTGACCAACACTCATCAATCATCCCCCAATTCCCAGTCAGCCAACACTCCTCAATTACCCCCCCAATCCCCAGTGAGACAACACTCTTCAATCACCCCCCAATCACCAGTGACCCAACACTCTTCAATCACCCACCCCCGAATATTCCCATAAGCAAACATTCTTCAATCATCCCCCCAATCCCCAGTGAGCCAACACCCATCAGTCACACCCCAAATGCCAGTGAGGCAACACTCTTCAATCACCCCAATCACTAGTGAGCCAGAGACTCTTCAGTCACCCCCAATCCCACTAGTGAGTCAACACTCTTCAAACACGCCCATCCCCAATGAGCCAAACACTTTTCAATTACCCCCCCAATTCCCCGTGACCAAACACTCTTCATTAACCATCCAATTCCCAGTGAACCAACACTGTCCAATCATTATCGTGTAATCCCCAGTAAGCTAACGTTCTTCAATCACACAACCAAAACCCAGTGAGCCAAAACTCTCCTATCACCACCCAAATCACCTGTGAGCCAATGATCTTCAATCTGCCCCCAATCCCCAGTGAGTGAACACTCTTCAATCACCCCCCAATCCCCAGTGAGCCAACACCCTCCAGTCACGCCCCAAATGCCAGTGAGCCAAAACTCTTCAATCTCCCCCAGTCACTAGTGAGCAGAACACTCTTCAATCGCTCCCCTATCCCCAGTGAGCCAACACTCTTCAATCATACCCCAATGCCCAGTGAGCTACACTATTCAATCACACTCAGTCCCCAGTGAGCCTAGACTCTCCAATCAACCCCCAATCCCCAGTGAGCCAACACGCTTCAATGACCCCCAGTACGCAGTGAGCTAACATTCTCAATCAGCCCATCCCAATCCGCAGTGAGTCAACACTGTTCAATGACCTCTACCCAATCCCCAGTGAGCCAAAACTCTTCAATTACCCCAGTACCCAGTGGGCCATCACTCTGCAATCAGCCGCCAATCCCCAGTGAACCAACACTCTTCAAACACCTCCAATCCCCAGTGAGCCAACACTCTTCAATCAGCTCCCGAAACCAAGTGAGCCAACACTCTTCAATCACCTTCCCCCAATGCCCAGTGAGCTACACTATTCAATTACCCCCAGTCCCCAATGAGTCAAGTGTCTTCAATCAACCCCCAATCCCCAGTGAGCCTGGACTCTCCAATCAACCCCCTATCCCCAGTGAGCCAACACTCTTCAATCACCCCTCCCCAATCCCCAGTGAGCCTAGACTCTCCAATCAACCCCCTATCCCCAGTGAGCCAACACTCTTCAATCACCCCTGCCTACAATCACCAGTGAGCCAACACTCTTCAATCACCCCTCCCTACAATCACCAGTGAGCAGACACCCTTCAATCACCCTCCAAACCCCGATGAGCCAACACTCTTCAGTCCTCCAGTACACAGTGAGCCAACATTCTTCAATCACCCCTCCCCAATCACCAGTGAGCCAACACTTTTCCATTATCCCCAATCGCCAGTGAGCCAACACTCTTCAATCACCTCTCCCCAATCCCCAGTGAGCCAACACCCTTCAGTCACCCCCCCCAAATGGCAGTAAGCCAACGCTCTTCAATCCCCCCAATCACTAGTGAGCCACTCTTCAATCACCCCCCAATCCCCAGTGAGTCAACACTATTCACTCACCCCCCAACACCCAGTAAGCCAACACTTTTCAATCACCCCCCATCCCCGGTGAACCAAAGCTCTTCATTTCCCCCCAATCCCCAGTAAGTCAACACTATTCAATCATCCCCCAATCCCCAGTGAGCCAACACTGTTCAATCACTATCGTGTAATCCCCAGTGAGCGAACATTCTTCAATCACACACCCGAAACCCAGTGAGCCGAAACTCTTCTATCACCACCCAAATCCCAGTCAGCCAACACTCTTCAATCACCCCCAACCCAGTGAGCCAAAACAATTCAATCATCCCCCCAAATCCCGTGAGCCAACAGTCTTCAATCACATCCCAATCCCCAGTGAGCCAACAGTCTTCAATCACCGCCCAATCCCCAGTGAGCCACAACTCTTCAATCGCCGCCCAATCCCCAGTGAGCCAACACTCTTCAATCACACCCCAATCTCCAGTGAGCCAACACTCTTCAATCACTCCCCAATCTCCAGTGAGCCAACACTCTTGAATCACTCCCCAATCCCCAGTGAGCCAACACCCTTCTCTCCCCCACAAACACCAGTGAGCAAATGCTCTTCAATTACCCGCAATCCCCAGTAAATCAACACTCTTCAATCACTCCCCAATGCCCAGTGAGCCAACGCTCTTCAATTACCCCAATCCCCAGTGAGCCAACACTCTTCAATCACTCCCCAATGCCCAGTGAGCCAACATTTTCCATTACCCCCAATCTCCAGTGAGCAAACACTATTCAATCACCCCAACACCCAGTAAGCCAACACTTTTCAATCACCCCCCAATCTCCAGTGAGCCAACACTATTCAATCACCCCAACACCCAGTAAACCAACACTTTTCAATCACCCCCCAATCTCCTGTGAGCCAACACTATTCACTCACCCCCCAACACCCAGTAAGCCAACACATTTCTATCACCCCCCCAATACCCAGTGAGCCAAGACTCTTCACTCACCCCTCCCCAATCCCCAGTGAGCCACCACCCTTCAGTCACCCCCCAAATGCCAGTGAGCCAACGCTCTTCAATCTCCCCAATCACTAATGAGCCGAACACTCTTCAACACCCCCAATTCCTAGTGCCCAACAATCATCAATCACACCCCCAATCCCCAGTGAGCCAACACTCTTCAATCACCCCAATCCCCAGTGAGCCAACACTCTTCAATCATCTCCCAACCCCAGTGAGCCAACAGCCTTCAATCACCCGCCCATTCTATGGGCTCTCTGGATTGGGGGTGAATCATTAGTCTTGGCTCACAGGGGGTTTCTTTTATTTAGTTAATTAACTTAAGTTGCTTTTTGGTTTAGACCTTTTATAGGGTCTCACTACTCTAATTTATGTTTTTGTGTATGTGTTTTGGTTTGTTTATTATTTTTTGGGGGGTTTTCGTGAATCTGTGACCTGCACGTTTATCTACACGTGCAGGATCAGGCCAGCATGCGTCACTGACACTGGCGTGATGCTGGGTGTGAAAACCAAGCAAAAGAACATAAAATAACTGATGGATAAAACAAAAGAGGGGAATGCCCTAAAGCAAAGAGTGGAGCACAGCTCAAAAGGAACGAGAGAGGAAACAAAAACTTATCCAAAATCCCATCAAATTAAAGTGTGAAAATCGGGGTAGATGAGGCAATCCAACCCCTGCGGTGCCCACCGAGCACGGAAGAGCTCGAGTGTGCCCGTGGACACCGCATGCTCCCGCTCCAGGGACACCCGGCCGCGAACGAGGCCGCAGAAGATGGGCAGACAGTCAGGCTGGATGACCCCCTCGGTCGCCCGCTGCCTGGACCTATAAATGGCAAGTTTGGCCATGCCCAGGAGCAGGTTCACGAGGATGTCCTCCGCCTTCCCTGCCCCCCTCCGCATCGAATGTCCGTAGATCAGGAGCGTGGGGCTGTAGTGCAAAGAAAACCTCAACAACAACATGGTCAAGAAACCAAAAAGGGAGTGCAGCCGAGGACAGACAACAAACGTTCTCCACGGTCTCCACCAGGCCACAAAAGTGGCACATCTCTGGCAGAGCCGAGAAGTGATTTAGACGATAGTTGCACGGCACTGCCATGCGCAGCACCCTCCACCCCAGGTCCCCTAGTTTTATGGGGAGGGCACCTCCGCAGATGGACCTCCAGTGGGGACCTCCGCCGCCAGACGGCAACGTGGTACGCCAAGGCGTGTCTGGGCGGCGGGCGAGGGCAAGGAGGTGGAAGCTGTGCAACAACAGGCCATAGAGGAAACCCCTTTGCGCAGTGCGAAAAGGCACAAAGGGTATTTCCGCGAGGCGGCTGGGGCTGTGGGGCACCGGCACCAGCACCCGGTGGGGGTTCCGGGGTTTGGGACCAATGTGGAATTACATCCGAGCAGGGGTCCACTCAAACGGGATGGCAACGTACAACCGCACTGTCTCGAGTCCAAGTGTGCCCAAGGGGCCAAGCACGACCATTTTGAGGCCTTAGATAGCATTGGCCGCGTACCGGACAGGCACCGCTCCGCGCCTGGCAAGCTCGTAGGGTGTCATCCAGCCCACCCCTCCACCACCCAGAATGTCCCTGATCCGGGTCACCCCGGCATCCACAGCCCTCCGCTCCGCCAGCCACCCGAATGGATTTTGACGGAGGTGCGGATTCCTGAGCAGCGGCTCCCTTACGATAGCCACTACTCCTGACGGGGGAGAGCTGCGGCGCGTGGTGACCGTGTTCCAGACTTTGAGAAGGTCTTGGTACAAGACGGGCAGCGCCAACAAAGAGTTCCGAAGACCATTCCAGTTAATGAACAGCAGCTACACATCCTCGACGCGGACCGTTAAGTGCAACAGACGGCCTGGCACTGGCTCCTTGATCCCCAAGATCTCCGGCTGAAAATGTGGAGCCAACAAGATAGCCACCCCGCCTGAACATGGGGCCAAGTGACTCATGAAGACTCCTCCTTGCCTCTCCAGGGTCCACTGAGCTTCATCACCCGGAATGACGTGGGTTTCCTGCAGGAAGCACACCCCATACTGTCCGTCCTGAAGGATAGAGAAGAACTGGAAACAGCGATGAGCGTCCTTGCTGCCGTTGATGTTGAGGCTGGCTATGGTTACTTCCGTGTCAGTAGGAGTGTTTATCCGTCAACAATCACCTCAGTGCACAGAGGGAGTAGAGGCTCAACGCCCCCTCCACTCCGTCAGGAGCCCCACGAGGATCAGAACAGCTTGGCGCCGCTCCTCCTGGTCCTGATCGAAATCCCGCACCTCTCTGGCATAGACGCGGGCGGACTCAAGGAGCAGCCCCAGATTTCCCCAGCTGTCCAGGGCCAGCCGCACACAGTCCTAGTGACCGTGATGCTTTTTCAGAAATGCTCGGAGTTCTCCTGAGGAGATGAGGGGAGACTCGGTGCCGGGTGTGAGGGTGCCCTCAGCCTCGCTGCAAAGGGCGTCTAAATCCTCCTCCTCACCCGTCACTGATCAGCCTTCCTCCTCCGAGCGGTCACCACCTGAGCCCGAGTCCCCCGCCACATGGAGCCCGAGTCCCCCGCCACATGGAGTGTGGCGGGAAACACAGGCCCACCGACTAGCCCTAGGCCCGAGTCGATCCCACCCCCAGGATCGTTCTCAGGCGGGTCCCTCGCAGGCTCCCCCCGCGATTCAGGGTCCGTGGGCGGCGGCAGCTCAGACCCCGCTTCCACTGTCGATGCCAGGCCCTCAGAGAGACCCAGGATAACCCCGGGAACAGCTCCAGGATGTAACCTGGGCTCCCTGGCATCGTCTGTGTTGGTGTTCTGAGCGGGGAGCCTTCCTCGCCGTCGCCCGCCCATGACCCGAATATACAGGGGCTCTGGTGGCTGCCGCCGGCCCCCGGCAATGAACAAAAGGAGGCAACCGGGGAGTAAAACTCCACTGGACGGAACGAGCCCTCGGGGGTCACGTCTCCACCCGACCCCGGGCCTCCCTGCTCGGGGGACGACAGCAGCTCGACTGGCTCGGGGGACGACAGCAGCTCGGGGGCCTCCCTGGCCTTACGTTTCTTTTTTATTTGCACGGGAGACCCCCACCCCCGCTCACCCAGGGTGGGGGCAACAAGATCCACCCCCCTCCTACCCGGACAGACGGCGCTTGCGGGGAAGGGGTGGCTCGGGATCGCCCTGCTGCACGGCCTCCATTGCAGGAGAGGCCCCAGCAGCATCCCTCTCCTCCACATCGCCTGGCCCCTGGGATGGCGAGGAGGACTGATCCTCACCCGTCTTGGGACCATCAGCAGTGTCACCGCCACCCTCTGGAGCCTGGTCGGTGGTCTCTACGGGCTCCTCAGGTTATTGCGGGGCGGCGGAGACTGGAGGTGACAACGGAACGTCTTCCAGCTCAGGGCCGGTCGCAGGATCCCCGCCTCCGTCTGGAGCCCGGTCGGTGGTCTCTCCAGGCCCCTCAGGTTGTTCCAGGGAGGCGGCGTCATACAGGTGCCACAATGGAAGGTGCTGCAGGGCAACAGCAGAGGGAGCAGCGTTCTTCAACCCTGGAGGGGCGTAAAGCAATGTCCCGAGCTGCCCCACATCCATCACAGGTGGTACAAAAGGCAGGCGGACGATGCTCTTCAGCCCTGCCGGGGCCCGAAACAAAGTCTTTTGCCGCAGCCCCAGGTGGTCCCACTCCCACCTCAGGCATAGGGGTGGGAGGACAGAAGGCTGGCAGCAGGGTCTTCACCCTGGGAGGGGGCCTACAGCACCAGGCCCCAGGTGGTCCCACTCCCACAACAGACATAGGGCTGGGAGGACAGAAGGTGGGGAAGGTAAGGTTGGGGATTAGGAAGGAGACTGTGGAGCATTCACCTACAGGTTGTTTGTTTAGACGAAGGTGAATTTTCAATCAGCTTTAAACAAAGGTTCTACTTGTAACTACTTGCAGCTGAAGGTTGTTAATTAGTTAATTTAATTAGGCCAGTTTTCAGAGGCTAGATTCACAGTATAAAAGTGATCCCCTACAGTGCAGACTTTGTTTGCACTGAGTGCTGAATTTGGTGCATTTGAGTGCTATAGTGAGAGTTTGGTGACTGAGGGAGTGCTGAATTTGGTGTATTTGAGTGCTGTAGTGAGAGTTTGGTGACTGAGGGAGTGCTGAATTTGGTGCATTTGAGTGCTATAGTGAGAGTTTGGTGACTGAGGGAGTGCTGAATTTGGTGCATTTGAGTGCTATAGTGAGAGTTTGGTGACTGAGGGAGTTAGGTGAGGAGGGAGTAAGGTGCTCCTTTCATTTTGTTTCCTACATTTCTGCAAAGAGCGAGAAGGGAGCCAGGAGTTTACAGAGAGTACAGCTGACTGGCAGCAGAGTCGGAGGGCGGTGGTCCAGTTGGTCCACAGGGCAGCTACATTCTGTAAGGTAAAAGGGGATGGAGGCTAGGGCATTTGTATGCTCCTCCTGTAGGATGTGGGTGGTGAAGGATACCACTGTGTCCACGCTGAATATACTTGCAGTAAGTGCACCCAACTCCAGCTACTCAGGAACCGTGTTAGGGAACTGGATGAACTTCGGATCATCCGGGAGGCAGAGGGGGTAATACAGAAGAGTTACAGGGAGGTAACCACGCCCAAGGTACAGGACAAGAATAGCTGGTTTACAGTCAGGGGAAAGAAAACGAACAGGCAGACAGTGCAGGGATCCCTCCTGGCCGTTCCCCTTTAAAACAAATATACCATTTTGGATGATGTTGGGGAGGATGACCTACCGGGGGAAGGCCCTAGCGGCCAGGTCTCTGGCACTAAGTCTGGCTCTGTGGCTGAGAAGGGAAGGGGAGGAATAGAAAAGCAATAGTAATAGGAGATTCAATGGTTAGGGGAATAGACAGGAGATTCTGTGGTCGCGAGCAAGACTCCCGGAAGGTATGTTGCCTCCCGGATGTCAGGGCCAGGGATGTCTCAGATCATTTCTTCAGGATCCTGAAGGAGGAGGGTGAGCAGCCAGAAGTCATGGTGCACATTGGTACCAATGATGTAGGTAGGAAAAGGGGTGTGGATGTAATAAATGAGTTTAGGGAGTTAGGCTGGAAGTTAAAAGCCAGGTTTGTTGCCGGTGCCACGTGATAGCGAGGCTAGGAATAGCAAGAGAGTGCAGTTGAACACGTGGCTGCAGGAATGGTGTAGTAGGGAGGGCTTCAGGTATTTGCATAATTGGAGTGCATTCTGGGGAAGGTGGGACCTGTACAAGCAGGACGGGTTGCATCTGAACCAGAGGGGCACCAATATCCTGGGAGGGAGGTTTTCTAGTACTCTTCAGGAGGGTTTAAACTAATTTGGCAGGGAATGGGAACCGAATTTCTAGTCCAGCAAATAAGGTAGGCGATGTTCAGGACGCCAAAGCATGTGGTGAGGCAGTGGGGAAGGTAACACTGACAAAGGAGGGTACTTGCAGGCACGGAGATGGGTTGAAGTGTGTATACTTCAACGCAAGAAGCGTCAGAAATAAGGTGGGTGAACTTAAGGCATGGATCGGTACTTGGGACTACGATGTGGTGGCCATCACGGAAACTTGGATAGAAGAGGTGCAGAAATGGCTGTTGGAGGTTCCTGGTTATAGATGTTTCAATAAGATTAGGGAGGGTGGTAAAACAGATATGGGGGGGTGGGGGGGTGGCATTGTTAATTAGAGATAGTATAACAGCTGAAGAAAGGCAGTTCGGACTTCCGGTTGCGGTGATGCCTTGCTAGCCGCACGTTTCGGCGGCTCCAACTCCGACGGACCTTTGGGTTCTTTTTAAGAGCCCCAACGGGAAATTTTTGGGCGACGCAACCCGGTGTGGGGTGAGTGAGAAGGGACTCCCCCCCCCCCCCCCCCAACGAAGGAGAAAAATACCGGTGGCGGCGGCTGCAGCGCGAGGAATTGTTGACCAAAGAGACAGAAAGGGAGAAGCACAAGATGGCGGCGGAGAAAGCTCAGGCGACATGGGGGCCCGAGCAGGACGAATTTTTGAGACGGTGTGTGGAGCTACTGAAGAGGGAGGTGCTGACCCCGATGCTACAGGCAATTGAGGGGCTCAAGGTGACACAAAAGACCCAGGAGACAGAGCTCCGCGTGGTGGAGCAGAAGGTGACGGATAATGAGGACGAGATCCTGGGCCTGGCGGTCAAAGCACAGACGCACGAGGCACTTCATAAAAAGTGTACTGAAAGGATCGAGGCCCTGGAAAACGGAGCACGAAGGGAGAACCTTCGGATACTGGGTCTCCGAGGGTGTGGAAGGAGTGGACTGTGGAGCTTATGCAAGTACGATGCTGAGCTCACTGATGGGTGCTGAGGCCCCTACGGGCCCCTTGGAGGTGGAGTGGGCACATCGGATCCCGGCGAGAAGACCAAAAGCGGGAGAACCACCCAGGGCGATAATCATGCGATTTCACCGCCTTAAGGACAGAGAAGAGGTCCTGAGATGGGCTAAAAAGGTGCGGAGTAGCAGATGGGAGAATGCAGTGGTACGGGTGTACCAGGATTGGAGTGCGGAGGTGGCGAGAAGGAGGGCGAGTTTTAACCGAGCCAAGGAGGTGTTGCATAAAAAAAAGGTGAAGTTCGGGATGCTGCAGCCGGCAAGACTATGGGTCACGTATCAGGAGAGACACCATTATTTCGAGACGGCGGAGGAAGCATGGACCTTTATCAAAGAAGAGAAATTGGATCGGAACTGAGGGACTGATACTGCAGGAAATGTTATTGTTAATGTTATGGTTGATGTTAATAGAGAAGTAAATTGGGAAGGGGGGAGACATTGGGAAATGTGGGCGCCGGTGAGGGGGGAAAGACGGGACATAGATGGAGAATGAGGAAGGGGAGGGGAGGGGAAAGGGAGCTGCGCCACAAGAGGCGGGTCAGGTAAAGGGATGTTCCCGCGCCAGAAAGAATATGGCGGGAAGACAGGCGCAAGGCGGATGGGAGTTCCCCACATGGGGAGGGGTCGAGGAGTGAGCAGGAGTAGCCGGGGTCAGTTGAAGTCAGCTGACTTACGGAAGTAATATGGGGGGAGCAATCACGCTAGAAAGATATCTAGGGGGGGGGCAACTGGGTTGCTGCTGCGGAAATCCAAAAGGAAATGGCTAAAGAGTGGGTGGACGGGGACGGTATGCGACGCTGGGGGAGCGAGTGGGAGCGTGGAGGCGGGATATGGGACTGGCCTAGAGAAGGTGATGGCTAGTCGACACGGGAGGGGGGCAGGTAGCCCCCTAGTGAGGCTGATCACGTGGAATGTGAGAGGCCTGAACGGACCGATTAAAAGGGCCCGAGTGCTCGCGCATTTGAAAGGACTAAGGGCAGACGTGGTTATGCTCCAAGAGACGCACCTGAAGGTGGCGGACCAAGTTAGGTTAAGGAAAGGATGGGTGGGACAGGTGTTCCACTCAGGACTAGACGCAAAGAACAGAGGGGTGGCCATATTGGTGGGGAAACGGGTAGCATTTGAAGCAAAGAACATCGTAGCAGATAGCGTAATGGTGAGTGGCAGGCTGGAGGGAATGGAGGTTGTGTTGGTTAATGTATATGCCCCGAACTGGGACGATGCGGGATTTATGAGACGGATGCTGGGGCGTATACCGGACCTGGAGGTAGGAAACTTGATTTTAGGAGGGGACTTTAATACTGTGCTGGACCCGGGGCTAGATAGATCCAGCTCAAAGACTGGAAGAAGGCCGGCAGCGGCCAAGGTGCTTAAGGGGTTTATGGACCAAATGGGGGGAGTGGATCCATGGCGATTTCTTAGACCTAGGGCTAGGGAGTTCTCCTTCTTCTCCCATGTCCATAAAGTGTACTCCCGGATAGATTTTTTTGTTTTGGGAAGGTCGTTGATCTCTAGGGTGGAAGAAGCTGAGTATTCAGCCAAAGCGGTTTCGGACCATGCCCCACATTGGGTGGACCTGGAATTAGGAGAGGAAAGGGAGCAGAGAGCATTGTGGCGATTAGATGTGGGATTGATGGCGGATGAGGGAGTGTGTGCAAGAGTGCAGGGGTGTATCGAGAGATACCTGGAGGTCAATGACGACGGCGAGGGCCCTGTGGGAGTGGTATGGGAAGCACTAAAAGCGGTGGTCAGAGGAGAGCTGATCTCCATTGGGGCCCACAAAGGGAAAACAGAGGCCAAGGAAAGGGAAAGATTACTGGGGGAGATTTTAAGGGTGGATAGGGAATTTGCAGAGACCCCGGAGGAGGGACTGTACAGGGAGAGGAGACGACTCCAGACGGAGTTTGACCTCCTGACCACTAGAAAGACGGAGGTGCTGTGGAGGAAGGTACAGGGGAGGAGATATGAATATGGGGAAAAGGCTCGTCGCCTGCTGGCTCATCAATTGCGAAAGAGGACAGCAGCAAGGGAGATAGGAGGAATTAGAGACGAAAAGGGAGACATGGTGCGAAGAGCAGGAAAGATAAATGAGGTGTTCAAGACCTTTTATGAGGGACTGTATAGGTCTCAGCCCCCAGAGGGAGAGGAGGGGATGCGGCAGTTCCTGGATCAATTGAGGTTCCCGAGGGTGGAGGAGCAGGAGGTGGTAGGCCTGGGGGCACCGATTGGGGTGGACAAGGTTATTAAGGGACTGGGGAGCATGCAAGCAGGGAAGGCTCCGGGACCAGACGGGTTCCCGGTGGAATTTTACAGAAAATATGTGGACTTGTTGCCCCGTTGATGGTGAGGACGTTCAATGAGGCCAGGGAAGGAGGGACTTTACCCCCGACAATGTCGGAGGCGACGATATCGCTAATTTTGAAGAGGGATAAAGATCCGTTGCAGTGCGGGTCCTATAGACCCATTTCATTATTGAACGTGGACGCCAAATTGCTGGCAAAGGTACTGGCATCGAGGATAGAGGACTGTGTCCCGGGGGTGGTGCACGAAGACCAGACAGGGTTCGTAAAAGGGAGACAACTGAATGTTAACGTGCGACGACTATTAGGGGTGATAATGATGCCCCCAGAGGAGGGGGAGGCAGAGATAGTGGCGGCAATGGATGCAGGGAAGGCATTTGATAGGGTGGAGTGGGAGTATTTATGGGAAGTGTTAAGGAGGTTTGGGTTTGGGAACGGGTTTATTAGCTGGGTCAAACTTCTTTATGGGGCCCCAACGGCAAGTGTAGTTACGGGTCGACAAAGATCGGAGTATTTCCGACTATACAGGGGAACAATACAGGGATGCCCGCTGTCTCCATTGTTGTTCGCGTTGGCAATTGAACCTCTGGCCATGGCGTTGAGAGACTCCAGGAAATGGAGAGGGGTGATTATAGGGGGAGAAGAACACCGAGTCTCGCTATACGCAGATGACCTATTGTTATACGTGTCGGACCCAGCGGGGGGGATGATAGAGGTTATGCGAATGTTGAGGGAGTTCGGGGATTTCTCGGGGTATAGGCTAAACATGGGGAAGAGTGAATTATTTGTGATACACCCAGGGGACCAGAGTAGAGAGATAGAAGGCCTGCCTCTAAGGAAAGTGGAAAGAAACTTCCGATACCTGGGGATTCAGATCACTAGGAGCTGGGGAACCTTGCACAGACTTAATCTGACACGGCTGGTAGAACAAATGGAGGAGGACTTCAAGAGGAGGGACATGCAGCCTCTGTCGCTGGCGGGCAGGGTGCAGGCAATTAAGATGATGGTCCTCCCGAGGTTCTTATTTGTATTTCAATGTCTCCCTATACTAATCACTAAGACCTTCTTCAATAAAATAGATAGGAGCATCACGAGCTTCGAGTGGGCAGGGAAAGTTCCGAGAGTAAGGAGGGGGTTCCTTCAGCGTAGCAGGGACAGAGGAGGATTGGCACTACCGAACTTGGGCGATTACTATTGGGCCGCCAATGTGGCAATGATACGTAAATGGATGATGGAGGGTGAGGGAGCGGCATGGAAAAGACTGGAGAGAAAGTCCTGTAAAGGGACGAGTTTAGAGGCGCTGGTGATGGCGCCGCTACCGTTCTCACCTAAAAAGTTTACCACGAACCCGGTGGTGGCGGCAATATTGAATATCAGGGGACAGTGGAGGCGACAGAGAGGGGTGCGGGGAGCCCTGGTGGGGTCCCCAATCAGGAACAACTATAGGTTCGCCCCAGGAAGAATGGATGGAGGATTTCAGAGCTGGCACCAGTTGGGAATTAGGAGGGTGGGAGATTTATTTATAGATGGGACTTTTGCGAGCTTGGGAGCATTGGAGGAAAAGTATAAGTTGCCCTGGGGAAACTTCCTGAGATATATGCAGGTGAGAGCGTTTACTAGACAACAGGTGAGGGAATTTCCGCTGCTCCCGACACAGGGGACTCAGGACAGAGTGCTTTCAGGGGTGTGGGTCGGAGAGGGCAAGGTGTCAGAGATATACCCAGAGATGAGGGAAGAGGGGGAGGAGTTGGTGGGCGAACTAAAAGGAAAGTGGGAAGAGGAGCTAGGGGAGGAGATTGAGGAAAGTATGTGGGCTGATGCCCTAAGCAGGGTAAACTCTTCTTCCTCATGCGCCAGGCTTAGCCTAATTTAATTCAAGGTGCTACATAGAGCACACATAACGGGAGCAAGATTGAGAAGGTTCTTTGGAAAAAGGTTCTTTGTGCGGCAAACCACACACATATGTTTTGGGCGTGCCCGGCACTGAAGGGGTATTGGAAGGGAGTGACTTCGAAGGTGGTGAAGGCCCGGGTCAAACCAGGCTGGGGGTTAGCTCTATTTGGAGTTGCGGAAGAGCCGGGAGTGCAGGAGGCGAAAGAGGCCGACGTTGTGGCCTTTGCGTCCCTAGTAGCCCGGCGCAGGATCCTACTCATGTGGAAGGAGGCGAAACCCCCCCGGACTGGAGGCCTGGGTAAACGATATAGCGGGTTTCATTAAACTGGAGCGGATAAAGTTTGCCCTGAGAGGATCGGCTCAAGTGTTCACCAGGCGGTGGCAGCCATTTCTCGACTACCTAGGGGAACGTTAGAGGGAAGACAGACGACCAGCAGCAGCAACCCAGGGGGAGGGGGAGGGGGAGAGGGGGGGGGGGAGGAGGGGGGAGAGAAGAGGAGGGGGGGAGAGAGGAGGGGGGGAGGGACGGGGGGGGGAGAGGGAGGGACGGGGGGGGGAGAGGGAGGGAGGGGGGGGAGAGGGAGGGAGGGAGGGGGGGAGAGGGAGGGAGGGGGGGAGAGGGAGGGAGGGGGGGAGGGGGAGGGGGGGAGGGGTGGGGGGAGGGGGGGAGGGGTGGGGGGAGGGGGGGGAGGGGTGGGGGGAGGGGGGGGAGGGGAGGGGGGGAGGGGTGGGGGGAGGGGTGGGGGGAGGGGGGGGAGGGGAGGGGGGGAGGGGTGGGGGGAGGGGGGAGGGGTGGGGGGAGGGAGGGGGGGAGGGGTGGGGGGAGGGGGGGAGGGGTGGGGGGAGGGGGGGAGGGGTGGGGGGAGGGGGGGAGGGGTGGGGGAGGGGGGAGGGGAGGGAGGGGGGAGGGGAGGGGGAAGGGGTGGGGGAGGGAGGGGCGAGGGGTGGGGGAGGGAGGGGCGAGGGGTGGGGGAGGGAGGGGGGAGGGGTGGGGGAGGTGGGAGGGAGGGGGGGAGGGGTGGGGGGAGGGAGGGGGGGAGGGAGGGGGGGAGGGGTGGGGGGAGGAGGGGGGGAGGGGTGGGGGGAGGGAGGGGGGGAGGGGTGGGGGGAGGGGTGGGGGGAGGGAGGGGGGGAGGGGTGGGGGAGGGAGGGGGGGAGGGGTGGGGGGAGGGGGGGAGGGGTGGGGGGAGGGGGGGAGGGGAGGGGTGGGGGGAGGAGGGGGGGAGGGGTGGGGGGAGGGGGGGAGGGGTGGGGGGAGGGGGGAGGGGAGGGGGGGAGGGGTGGGGGGGAGGGGGGGAGGGGAGGGGGGGAGGGGGGAGGGGAGGGGGGGAGGGGAGGGGGGAGGGGGGGAGGGGAGGGGGGGAGGGGTGGGGGGAGGGGGGAGGGGTGGGGGGGAGGGGGGAGGGGGGAGGGGAGGTGGGGGGGAGGGGAGGTAGGTGGGGGGAGGTAGAGGGGGAGGGGGGAGGTGGGGGGGGAGGGGGGGGGTGGGGGGGGAGGGGGGGGGGGTGGGGGGGAGGGGGGGGTGGGGGGGGAGGGGGGGGGGTGGGGGGGGGAGGGGGGGGTGGGGGGGGAGGGGGGGGGAGGGGGGGGGGGAGAGGGGGGGGGAGAGGGGGGGGAGGGGGGGGGGAGAGGGGGGGAGGGGTGGGGGGAGGGGGGAGGGGTGGGGGGAGGGAGGGGGGGAGGGGTGGGGGGAGGGAGAGAGGGGGGGAAGAGGAGGGGGGGGAAGAGGAGGGGGGGGAAGAGGAGGGGGGGGGAGAGGGGGGGGGGGAAGAGGAGGGGGGGGGAGAGAGGAGGGGGGGGGAGAGAGGAGGGGGGGGGAGAGAGGAGGGGGGGGGAGAGAGGAGGGGGGGGAAGAGGAGGGGGGGGGAAGAGGAGGGGGGGGGGAAGAGGAGGGGGGGGGGAAGAGGAGGGGGGGGGAAGAGGAGGGGGGGGGAAGAGGAGGGGGGGGGAAGAGGGGGGGGGGGGAAGAGGAGGGGGGGTGGAAGAGGAGGGGGGGTGGAAGAGGAGGGGGGGTGGAAGAGGAGGGGGGGGAGAAGAGGAGGGGGGGGGGAAGAGGAGGGGGGTGGAAGAGGAGGGGGGGGGAAAGAGGAGGGGGGGGGAAAGAGGAGGGGGGGGGAAAGAGGAGGGGGGGGGAAAGAGGAGGGGGGGAGAAGAGGAGGGGGGGAAGAGGAGGGGGGGGAAGAGGAGGGGGGGGGAAGAGGGGGGGGAAGGGGGGGGGGGGAAGTGGGGGGGGGGGAAGAGGAGGGGGGAGGGGGGGGGAAGAGAGGGGGGGGGAAGAGAGGGGGGGGGAAGAGGGGGGGGGAAGAGAGGGGGGGGGAAGAGAGGGGGGGGGAGAGAGAGGGGGGGGGAAGAGAGGGGGGGGGAAGAGAGGGGGGGGGAAGAGAGGGGGGGGGAAGAGAGGGGGGGGAAGAGAGGGGGGGGAAGAGAGGGGGGGGAAGAGAGGGGGGGGAAGAGAGGGGGGGGAAGAGAGGGGGGGGAAGAGAGGGGGGGGAAGAGAGGGGGGGGAAGAGAGGGGGGGGGGGAAGAGAGGGGGGGGGGGGAAGAGAGGGGGGGGGGGGGGAAGAGAGGGGGGGGGGGGAAGAGAGGGGGGGGGGGGGAAGAGAGGGGGGGGGGGGAAGAGAGGGGGGGGGGGGGAAGAGAGGGGGGGGGGGAAGAGAGGGGGGGGGGAAAAGAGGGGGGGGAAAAGAGGGGGGGGGAAAAGAGGGGGGGAAAAGAGGGGGGGGAGAGAAGAGGGGGGGGAGAGAAGAGGGGGGGAGAGAGAGGGGGGGGAGAGAAGAGGGGGGGGAAGAGGGGGGGGGAAAGAGGGGGGGGGAGAGGGGGGAGGAAAAGAGGGAAGAGGGAGGGGGGGGGAAGAGGGGGGGGGGAAAGAGGGGGGGGGAAAGAGGGGGGGGGGAAGAGGGGGGGGGGAAGAGGGGGGGGGGGAAGAGGGGGGGGGAAGAGGGGGGGGGAAGAGGGGGGGGGAAGAGGGGGGGGGGGAAGAGGGGGGGGGGGGAAGAGGGGGGGGGGGAAGAGGGGGGTGGGGGGAAGAGGGGGGGGGGGGGGAAGAGGGGGGGGGAAGAGGGGGGGGGGGAAGAGGGGGGGGGGAAGAGGGGGGGGGGGAAGAGGGGGGGGGGGAAGAGGGGGGGGGGGGAGGAAGAGGGGGGGGGGAAGAGGGGGGGGGGGAGAGGGGGGGGGAAGAGGGGGGGGGAAGAGAGGGGGGGGGGAAGAGAGGGGGGGGGAAGAGGGGGGGGAGAAGAGGGGGGGAGAAGAGGGGGGGGAGAGAGGGGGGAGAGGGAGTGGAGGGGGGGAGGGAGAGGAGGCAGGGAGGGGGAGGGGGGGGGAGGGGTGGGGGGAGGGAGGGGGGGAGGGGTGGGGGGAGGGAGGGGGGGAGGGGTGGGGGGGAGGGGGGAGGGGTGGGGGGAGGGGGGGAGGGGAGGGGGGAGGGGTGGGGGGAGGGGGGAGGGGGGGAGGGGGGAGGGGAGGGGGGGAGGGGTGGGGGGGGGGGGGAGGGGAGGGGGGAGGGGGGAGGGGAGGGGGGGAGGGGTGGGGGGAGGGGGGAGGGGTGGGGGGAGGGGGGAGGGGTGGGGGGGAGGGGGGAGGGGGGAGGGAGGTGGGGGGGGAGGGGGGGAGGTAGGTGGGGGGAGGTAGAGGGGGAGGGGGGAGGTGGGGGGGGGGGGGGGGGTGGGGGGGGGGGGGGGGGGGGGGTGGGGGGGGAGGGGGGGGGAGGGGGGGGGGAGAGGGGGGGGAGGGGGGGGGGAGAGGGGGGGGAGGGGGGGGGGAGAGGGGGGGGAGGGGGGGGGGGAGGGGGAGGGGGGGGGAGAGGGGGGGAGGGGGGGGGAGGGGGGGGGGAGGGGGGGGAGGGGGTGGTAGAGGGGGGAGGGGGAGGGGGGGGGGAGGGGGAGGGGAGGGGGAGGAGGGGGGGGAGAGAGGGGGGGAAAGAGGAGGGGGGGGAAGAGGAGGGGGGGGGGAAGAGGAGGGGGGGGGAAGAGGAGGGGGGGAGAGAGGAGGGGGGGGGGAGAGAGGAGGGGGGGGAGAGAGGAGGGGGGGAAGAGGAGGGGGGGGGAAGAGGAGGGGGGGAAGAGGAGGGGGGGGGAAGAGGAGGGGGGGGGAAGAGGAGGGGGGGGGAAGAGGAGGGGGGGGGAAGAGGAGGGGGGGGGAAGAGGAGGGGGAGGGGGAAGAGGAGGGGGGGTGGAAGAGGAGGGGGGTGGAAGAGGAGGGGGGGTGGAAGAGGAGGGGGGGAGAAGAGGAGGGGGGGGGGGAAGAGGAGGGGGTGGAAGAGGAGGGGGGGGGAAGAGGAGGGGGGGGGAAGAGGAGGGGGGGGAGAAGAGGAGGGGGGGAAGAGGGGGGGGGGAAGAGGAGGGGGGGGGAAGAGGGGGGGGAAGGGGGGGGGGGAAGTGGGGGGGGGGGAAGAGGAGGGGGGAGGGGGGGGAAGAGAGGGGGGGGGAAGAGAGGGGGGGGGAGAGAGGGGGGGGAAGAGAGGGGGGGGAAGAGAGGGGGGGGAAGAGAGGGGGGGGAAGAGAGGGGGGGGAAGAGAGGGGGGGGAAGAGAGGGGGGGGAAGAGAGGGGGGGGAAGAGAGGGGGGGGAAGAGAGGGGGGGGAAGAGAGGGGGGGGAGAGAGGGGGGGGAAGAGAGGGGGGGGAAGAGAGGGGGGGGAAGAGGAGGGGGGGGAAGAGAGGGGGGGGAAGAGAGGGGGGGGGGGAAGAGAGGGGGGGGGGGAAGAGGAGGGGGGGGAAGAGGGGGGGAGAAGAGAGGGGGGAAAGAGGGGGGGGTAAGAGGGGGGGGGGAAGGGGGGGAGAGAGGGGGGAGGGGGGGAGGGGGGGGGAGAGGGGGGAGGGGGGGGAGAGAGGGGGGAGGGGGGGGGAGGGGGGGGAAGAGGGGGGGGGAGGGGGGGGGGGGAGGGGGGGGAGAGAGGGGGGAGGGGGGGGGAAGAGGGGGGGGAGGGGAGGGGGGGGGAGGGGAGGGGAGGGGAGGGGAGGGGGGGGAAGAGGAGGGAGAGGGGGGGGGGAGGGGGGAGGGGAGGGGGGAGGGGAGGGGGGTGAGGGGAGGGGGGGGGAGAGGGTGGGGGGGGAGAGGGTGGGGGGGGAGAGGGAGGGGGGGAGAGGGTGGGGGGGGAGAGGGAGGGGGGGAGAGGGAGGGGGCGAGGAGAGGAGGGGGGCGAGGAGAGAGGGGGGGGGGAGAGAGAGGGGGGTGGAAGAGAGAGGGGGGGAGAGAGAGGGGGGGAGAGAGAGGGGGGGCGAGGAGAGAGGGGGGCGAGGAGAGAGGGGGGGGAAGAGAGAGGGGGGGAGGAGAGGGGGGGGAGAGAGAGGGGGGGGGGAGAGGGTAGGGGGGGGAGAGAGGGGGGGGGAGAGAGAGGGGGGGAGGGGGGAGGGGGGGGAGAGTGGGGGGAGGGGGGAGGGGGGGAGAGGGAGGGAGGGAGGGGGGGGAGAGGGAGGGAGGGGGGGGAGGGGGGGAGGGGTGGGGGGAGGGGGGGAGGGGTGGGGGGAGGGGGGGAGGGGAGGGGGGGAGGGGTGGGGGGAGGGGGGGAGGGGTGGGGGGGGGGGGAGGGGAGGGGGGGAGGGGTGGGGGAGGGGGGGAGGGGTGGGGGGAGGGGTGGGGGGAGGGGGGGGAGGGGAGGGGGGAGGGGGGGGAGGGGGGGAGGGGTGGGGGGGGGGGGGAGGGGAGGGGGGGAGGGGTGGGGGAGGGGGGAGGGAGGGGGGGAGGGGTGGGGGGGAGGGGGGGAGGGGGAGGGGTGGGGAGGGGGGGGGGAGGGGGGGAGGGGTGGGGGGGGAGGGGGAGGGGGGGGAGGGGTGGGGGGAGGGAGGGGGAGGGGTGGGGGGAGGGGTGGGGGGGAGGGGGGGGGGTGGGGGGGGGAGGGGGGAGGGGTGGGGGAGGGGGGGAGGGAGGGGGGGAGGGGTGGGGGGGGGGGGAGGGGTGGGGGAGGGGGAGGGGGGGAGGGGGGGGGGGGAGGGGGGTGGGGGGGGAGGGGTGGGGGGAGGGGTGGGGGAGGGGGGAGGGGTGGGGGAGGGGGGGAGGGGGGGGGGAGGGGGGGGGGGTGGGGGGAGGGGGGGGGAGTGGGGGGAGGGGGGAGGGGTGGGGGGGTGGGGGAGGGGGAGGGGGGGAGGGGTGGGGGGAGGGTGGGGGGAGGGGAGGGGGGGAGGGGTGGGGGGAGGGGGGGGAGGGGTGGGGGGAGGGGGGGGAGGGGAGGGGGGGAGGGGTGGGGGGAGGGGGGGAGGGGTGGGGGGGGGGAGGGGGGAGGGGGGGGGGGGGAGGGGGGAGGGGGGGGAGGGAGGGGGGGAGGGGTGGGGGGGAGGGGAGGGGAGGGGGGGAGGGGTGGGGGAGGGGGGAGGGAGGGGGGGAGGGGTGGGGGGAGGGGGGGAGGGGAGGGGGGGAGGGGTGGGGGGGAGGGAGGGGGAGGGTGGGGGAGGGGTGGGGGGAGGGAGGGGGGGAGGGGTGGGGGGAGGGGGGGAGGGGTGGGGGGAGGGGGGGAGGGGAGGGGTGGGGGGAGGGGGGAGGGGTGGGGGGAGGGGGGGAGGGGGGGAGGGGAGGGGGGAGGGGGGAGGGGGGAGGGGTGGGGGGAGGGGGGAGGGGGGGAGGGGAGGGGGGGAGGGGTGGGGGGAGGGGGGGGAGGAGTGGGGGAGGGGGGAGGGGTGGGGGAGGGGGGAGGGGTGGGGGAGGAGGGGGGAGGGGGGGAGGGGAGGTGGGGGGGAGGGGAGGTAGGTGGGGGAGGTAGAGGGGGAGGGGGAGGTGGGGGAGGGGGGGGTGGGGGTGGGGGGGGAGGGGGGGGGAGGGGGGGGAGGGGGAGGGGGGGGGGAGGGGGGGGGAGGGGGGGGGAGGGGTAGGTAGAGGGGGAGGGGGAGGGGGGAGGGGAGGGGAGAGGGAGAGAGGGGGGAGAGAGAGGGGGGGAAGAGGAGGGGGGGAGAGGAGGGGGGGAAGAGGAGGGGGGGGAAGAGGAGGGGTGGGGGGAAGAGGAGGGGGGGGGAAGAGGAGGGGGGGGGAGAGAGGAGGGGGGGGGAGAGAGGAGGGGGGGGAGGAGAGAGGGGGGGGGGGAGAGAGGAGGGGGGGGGGAGAGAGGAGGGGGGGGGGTGAGAGTGGAGGGGGGGGGGAGAGAGAGAGGAGGGGGCGGGAGAGAGAGAGGAGGGGGGGGAGAGAGGAGG